>NC_026008.2:9289211-9600775 GCF_000442705.2 Elaeis guineensis | reverse complement strand
AGTGTCTCCACATCTTTGTTAAGAGGACAACCAACCCATATGGCCTACAGCGACCTATGCTCGATAGAAGCTGTCGTCCTTATTAACAGCTTATCATTTGGTCGTGAACAGTTTTAAGGACTAATCGATAAATCCTCTCTTTATCGAACTTAAATAGTCCTAAGGACTTCATCATAACAACGGAGTTCATTAGAAAATGAAAGCTTATGATGAAGATGCCAAATATATTTTATTTATTAACAAATCAATTACAATACTTGGTTGCTCAACCGTCAACAGCTTGACGATTGGCTTTTTTGGACATATTTTTCAACAACTCTCACTTGTCCTAAAGCCACTCGGCACAGTATCTAATACCCATCTTCGACTTGTGGTTGTCGAACTCCTTTATCGCCAGGGTTTTAGTGAAGGGGTTGGCCAGGTTCTCCTTTCCGTCGATCTTCTGAAGGTCGATGTCATCTCGATCCATGATCTCTTGGATCAGGTGGAAGCAGTGCAAGATGTGCTTCGTCTGCTGATGTGCTTTGGGTTCCTTCGCCTGAGCTATGGCACCAGTGCTGTCACAGTAGAGCAGGACCGGACCATCGAGGGAGGGTGCTACTCCAAGCTCGTTGATGAATTTTCTCAGCCACACAGCTTCCTTCGCGGCATCCGATGCTGCGATGTACTCCGCTTCACAAACAGAGTCCGCCACAGTATGCTGCTTGGAACTCTTCCAGCAGATGGCTCCACCATTCAGAGTAAAGATATAACCCGACACGCTCCTGCTGTCATCATGGTCAGATTGAAAGCTAGAGTCTATGAACCCCACAAGTTTCAGATCTGACTCGCCATAAACCAACCATTGGTCCTTAGTATTTCTCAAATACCTAAGGATGGCTTTAACCACTTTTCAGTGATTTTCTCAAGGATCAGATTGATATCTACTCACTACTCCTAGGGAGTATGCCACATCTGATCTTGTACATGTCATGGCGTATATGATAGATCCCACGGCTGAAGCATATGGGACTCTACTCATACGCTCTCTCTCTTCAGGAGTTGTCGGACAATCCTTCTTAGAGAGAGAAATTTCTTGACCTATCGGTAGATAGCCCTTCTTGGAATTCTCCATGCTGAACCTCTTCAGCACAGTGTCTATGTACATGGACTGGGATAACCCAAGCATCCTTTTAGATCTATCCCTATAGATCTTCATCCCTAGGATGTAGGATGCTTCACCCAAGTCCTTCATGGAGAACTTTGATGACAACCAAACTTTTATTCCCTGTAGTGCTGGGATGTCATTCTCGATTAAGAGAATGTCATCCACGTACAAGATAATGAATACCACAACTGGACCATTTGCCCATTTATAGATGCAGGGCTCTTCTCTATTCTTAATGAAGCCATACGTTTTGATCACCTTATCAAAACGCATGTTCCAACTCCAAGAAGCTTGCTTCAGTCCATAAATGGATCTCTGAAGCTTGCACACCTTGGACTCATCTGTGGATGTAAATCCCTCAGGTTGTATCATATACACCTCTTCGGTCAACTCTCCATTCAGGAAAGCTGTCTTTACATCTATCTGCCAGATCTCATAATTTAGATGGGCAGCTATTGCAAGCATTATCCGAATGGATTTGAGCATTGCCACAGGGGAAAACATCTCGTCATAGTCAATACCATAACGTTGACGATACCCCTTGGCGACCAGATGGGCTTTATAGGTCTCCACCTTTCCATCTGCGCCCCTCTTCCTTTTGAAGACCCATTTACACCCAATGGGTTTAACCCCTTCAGGTTGGTCAACCAATGTCCATACATCGTTGACCTTCATGGACTCCATTTCGGATTTCATGGCTTCAAGCCATTTTTCGAAATCAGGTCTCTGCATTGCATCCATATAGGTGATCGGATCCTCATTATTCTCATCAAGTTCGATGGGATCACCATCCCGGACCAAGAAACCGTAGTATCTGTCCGACTGATGCGGTACTCTACCGGATCGCCTTAATGGTGCAGGTACATTGGGCTCCGAATATGATCTAATCATATCAGACTCAGGTTCAGCTATTGGTGTTGGTCCTTCTACCTGTTGAACTTCATCAAGTTCAATCTTAGAGGCAACGGTTCCTTCACCAAGGAACTCCTTTTCTAAAAAGATTGCTTTAAGACTGACGAACACCTTTTGCTCATCAGCATGGTAGAAAAAATATCCTTTTGTCTCTTTGGGGTATCCTATGAATGAGCATTTGTCAGACCTAGGTCCAAGTTTGTCTGTGACTAATCGTTTGACATAGGCCGGGCACCCCCAGACCCTAAGGTGTGAAAGTGCTGGCTTACGTCCCGTCCATATCTCATATGGAGTCTTAATTACAGACTTACTTGGAACTCGATTTAACAGATAACAGGCCGATTCGAGTGCATATCCTCAGAAGGATATCGGCAAGCTAGCAAAACCCATCATGGATCAGACCATGTCTAACAGAGTTTGATTCCTCCTTTCAGACACACCATTATGCTGTGGTGTTCCTGGAGGAGTCCATTGAGAGAAAATCTCATTCTCTCCTAAATATGTGAGAAATTTACTAGAAAGGTATTCTCCTCCTCGATCAGATCAAAGAGTTTTAATACTCTTCTCAGTTTGTTTTTTTACTTCACTTCAGAATCGTTTGAACATTTCAAATGAATCCAACTTATGTTTCATCAGATAGACATATCCATATCGGGATAGGTCATCCGTGAAAGTTATGAAGTAGAAATATCCACCTCTAGCACTGGTGCTCATGGGCCCGCATACATCAGTATGTACTAGGCCCAAGAGCTCAGTAGCTCTCTCACCTTTTTCAGTAAAAGGTGACTTGGTCATTTTACCAAGAAGACAGGACTCACAGGTTGGAAGTGATTCACAATCACTAACTTCGAGGATTTCCTCTTGAGTCAACCTGTTTATTCTGTTCTTGTTTATATGACCTAGCCTATAGTGCCATAAGTAGATATCTGACACACTATCTAATCTAGGGTGCTTGCCAATAGAATAGACTCTTATCAGGCTTGATCTTTTTGGTCTGGCTCTGCACAGATGTCTCAGCCTGAACTTGCACCTTCTTGACTTTCTTCTTCTTGTTCTTCTTTCCTTTCTCAAAAGGTCGAGAACCAGAAGACGAACCTCCCACTAAGTTCACCAACTCCTTGTGAAGTTGGTGATCCTTCTCAAAGTTCTGAAGCAACCCCAATAACCCATGGTAGTTCTTTTCAGGCTTTGTCATTCTATAATGAGTGAGGAATGGGAGATAAGACTTGGGCAGTGAGTTCAGTATTACATCTTTCCCAAGCTGCTCATGCAAGGGAAAGCCAAGCTTGCTCAATCGTTCCATCGGCTCGATCATGTACAATACATGATCAGTGACAGAGGCTCCATCCCGTATTTTGGCGTTGAAGATGGCACAACTAGTCTTGTGCCTCTCCACGTCATCGGGTGTGCCAAAGACATCCTCCAACACTTGAAACATGTCCTTTGGCTGAGCCGTCTCGAATCTGCGACTGAACTCGTCGCTCATAGCAGCCAGCATGATATAACACACCATAGTTCGATCACTGAGCCACTTCTGGTAAGTGTCTTTGACTGTTCCATATGCATTGACAGCTGGCTCCTCAGGTGCAGGATCCATTATCACATATAGGATCCGTTCATGCTCCAGGACCATCTTCAACTTTTGGTACCAGCTATCGAAGTTGGGTCCCACCAACTTATCATTGTCCAACAATGATCGGAACGATAGAAAAGTGGCCATATTTGCACAAAGGAGAACCATAACCTAATTAGTAATTGATTCATTAAACCTAAAGATTTAGACTTTAATCAAAAGGTTTCTCCCACTATTTTATTCGAATTGGTAGCCTCTACCTCTAATTCGAGGAATTACCCTAATTCCTTAGTGGGTACTAGAATCCACTTAGACTGCACACAAGCCCAACTTTGGTTGGCCAACCCATGTACATCTAAAGGTAGGTTCATAACCAATTGTTTCTCTAAATAATTTCTAGTAATTTTAATTTTGCCTCAGAAACCTAATCAGTAGGCTTTGGCCTCCACTGTAAGGATCCGGTTAGGTCCAACCATTAACATGATCATACTTGGTGTATCTAACCAATGAATGATTAAGCCCAACTTTGGTTGGCTCACCTAACCACCATTAGATAGACACTTCCAAGTCATCATATGATGAGTGATAATTCCATTAGTCAACAAGCACCAGGCCTTTGGGTCTGCAATGATTATTGAGTTAATGGACTCATTATCAAACACCTTAATGGGAGGTTATGACTCAGTTATCTCCATAACTTTGTCATTTTAAGGACCTAATAATTTTAGAGGATTTAAATAATTTAGAGGATGAGGTCAGATGAACCAGCTTATCATGATCCTCCCACTGGCTTCACCAAGTCAGCTTAAGGGAGACCAGGGCTGGTCTAGGAGCACCTAAATCAGTCACACTGATTTACCTAGCTGACATGGGTCAGCTCGAATAGTCAAGTGATCCGATCAAAACATAATTTCACCAAGAGGCCAGGTAAGTTCGATCAGTGGGAGGGTCTGCCAAAGCTTGCCTTAGACACCATCAGAAATGGCCAGGTAAGCGGGCTCCCAATTAAAAACCACCGATCTGGTTTATCTTAGACACCAATTGGTTTAATTAGTTTCGATTAGATCAACCTAACAGTTCGTGCTAGACCGCTTAGCCAAGAATCAAGTCCATTTGGTTCTCGTTAAAGACATGGACTTGACTAACTACAACTATTGTAATTGATCTAGAGAATCCTTGACATAATCTAAGACAACAATTGATTAAATTTAGTCAATTCTCTAATTAAGTCCATCTTTAATCTAACCATAGGTCTAACCCAATTAATAGACCTAATTCTCACTAACCCATTAACCCAATGTGTTATGATTTGTGTCTTAGGTTCTTCAATTCACAATCCTAGAACCTAATCAAACAACTTCTTAATTCTTAATTAAGTTTTGGGCTGAGGGTTGGGTTTGGCTTTTCAAAAAATAATTTTCATATTTGTAAAACAATTTTATAATATGATTCTACCAACCATATTGCATGTTTGATTCATAATCAAGATGCAAGTGAAATAAACATGAAACTACTTTAGATCTAATCTAAACAGGTTCATGTAATTGAAATAATTTCAACTTTAAACAATTTCTTTGCACAAAAATTATTAACAAAAAGATTTTATTTCAGATTTAAACATCTTTTAAATCTAATAAATTATAAGTTTAATCTAGATCATATCTAACAAATTTATGATTAAAGATAGATCTACACAAACTAGGACAACCTTTGCACTGTAAGGGGTAAACCTTACAGCAGGATAACCTTACAGTTTGTGATTGATCTAAAATTTTAATTTTAGATTTAATAATTAGATTATAAATTAGATCTAATCTAAGAAATAATCTAAGCATATATAAATAATCATGTAATAAAGAACCTGAGCTCTGATACCAATTGTAGGAACCAGATTTAGGGTTTCAGGGTTAGATCTTGAAACTTTTTCAAGATCATATAGCGGAAGACTAAAATAAATCAAAATTTTATTTTCTAAAACCAAAGAATCTTTAGATCTAAGATCTTATTACATGATTATTACATAGCATTAAATCATAAATTAAAATATATAAATATAGCATGAACTACTTGTTGATCATATCAACATGTTTCTATACTACATCTAATGTATGTATTAAACAATAGATCAGATCTATTACCTTGCAAGTTAGACATTCTAACCTCACTGATCTGGGCTTGAGAATGATGTTGCAAGCCGCACACACGTCCGGCCTCTAAGAGTCGTCTACACGAGCCCACGAATCTCGATCAGAAGTCCTGCTTCAGGAAATCAGCACAGTATGCTAGTACTGTGCTGATCCTTCTTTGATGGTTGATCAGGTGCCTCCTTCTTGATTTAGACTCTTCTAAAGATGAAAAGTAGAAGAAGAAGTTTTAGATCTGAGATGCTCTCAGAAAATTCAAGATGGAGGGAGGAAAGATATGAAAACAAATAACCCTAGAAGAAGACCCTCTTCTTCTTCTCATTTCTCTCTCTAGACACCCTAACTTGTGTCTTTTATATATCCATGAACTAAAAGTCTTTCCCTCTAATTTTTGGATGGTCTAAAGGAATCTCAAATCTCTATCTTCTGCAAAAATTTCATAAAGAAACTCGTTTTATACAGAGAGATATGATAGAATCCTTGTCTAGGTCAAATACCTAGTCAAGGCTTATCCAAACATGGCATGTTAAAGGGCGCCCAACTCTTGAGCACCTCCTCCATATTTTCATGCATGGATCACCAGCAAAGGGTGCACAATGTATACCTTAAAAGCCATGAAAATTTCAAAAAAAAATTGGATAAATTTGGTACAAAATTGAAAGAGTTTTGGATTTCTAAAACTTTATCTCATAGAATTCGAAATCCAAACTTATTCCTTTTTGATTTGATCCAAACCACCTTCCATGTAAGAAAGAAGAGAGGAAACCTTTGTGAACGTGGGAGAGACCTGGGAGAGGGCTTTTGTCACACAAAATAAGTGGAGATTGGCGTTGAATAAGAGAGAGGGCGTGGGGAAGGCTTATGTGGCGCAAGGTGGAATCCTAGTCTTACTAGGATTCTATCTCATGACTTGTTTTAATTTGGTTTCTCAAACCAAATCAACCAAAATTAGATCAACCTAATTAAAATATGTCTTAACCCAATTAAAAATCTAATTTAATCAGATTAAATTAGATTTAAATCTGATTTAATTTTTTAATCAAATTAGAAATTAGATTGACCCAAGTCCTAGTTGAACTAGGACTAGTTTTTCCTTGCACTTGGCTTATCCAATAAACCAATTGGACTTGATCCAATCAAGCCCAAACCAAATCTAATTAAATCATATTTAATTAGACTTAATCTCAACCCATTGGCTTAATCAAATTAAGCCAATTAGCAATCGAATTGCTAATCGATCCTCCTGCAACACTTGCACTGGGTTAAATGTCAATCGTATTGATCATTTAATCCTAGAACGATTCTTAATCGTTGATCAACCATCCGATTGGATCATGAACTTTAATGTGTGTGACCTCATAGGTCTGAACCTAAGTCGATAGCATAGAAATAAATTTCTGTACCAATCAAAGTGACCATCTAGCAATGGTACCCGATGATCGGATAGGTCGAATGTGTAGAACAACATCCTTAGAACCCATACAGATATAGTTTTCATATAATTCATCTCCTTGACCAAAATGATCATAGGATACCCCAGAGTTCAACTGTCAACTCTGATCAGGTTGTCCACATTGTATTTCAAAATATCAAATCCATCTGATGGATTACCCTGGCCAAGGTTTTGCTAAATTGAAATACAGCGACTCATTCTTCTACAACTCTTGGAGTGGTCAATCCCATCTCGATCATACTCTGACTTCGCAAGTACTTGACTGTGCCCAGAAGCCTTCCATCTCTGAATTAAAAATTCAGTTAGTCCAGTACCAAAGCACAGTGAGTTGCTTGCAAGTCACTGAGGCGATCTCAAGTCTAAGGGACACTTATACCTATATCCCATCAGAGACATTCTCGACAGCAGAATACTCTGAAGTTGGTCACGTTCAATGATGATGTACCAGTACATCTCACCTGTATGCCATACCAATGCCTCCACACTCCTTGGTTAAGAGGACAACCAACCCATATGGCCTACAGCGACCTATGCTCGATAGAAGCTGTCGTCCTTATTAACAGCTTATCATTTGGTCGTGAACAGTTTTAAGGACTAATCGATAAATCCTCTCTTTATCGAACTTAAATAGTCCTAAGGACTTCATCATAATAACGGAGTTCATTAGAAGATGAAAGCTTATGATGAAGATGCCAAATATATTTTATTTATTAACAAATCAATTACAATACTTGGTTGCTCAACCATCAACAGCTTGACGATTGGCTTTTTTGGACACATTTTCCAACAACCGATATCATCGATCTTCGACTCGATGATCCAACAACTGGAAATATTTTAGATTGAGGCTATCAGGATTTTAGGTCTCACTAGCATGATCTCATCATGATCCTAAAATCATTGGCCTAATCTATGGAGTTTATCATAATCATAAAAAATATGATGTAGCAAATGATAAAACATAATACCTCATGAATAAAATAATTAATGTCATGCAAATGAGCAGAAAAAATATAGAAAAGTCCCTTCACATTACCCATGCAATTAGTTTATAGGATACTATTCTTTCAATCTCCCACTTGCACTAAAATCAATCATCCCATACCTGATGCCCATGCAATCAAAGTGGTGAACACACTGTTGCTGTGTTAAGGCTTAGTGAACTGATCCATTATACTATTCTTTATATGATCTCATTTTATGATCAATTCATGAATGAGGTGAAAGTATCATAGAATGTGCATGGGTACCTAGTGAGACTATACCCAACTCAATAATGAACCCTTTCATCAGGCAACTTTCCTTAGCAATCTTTAGTAACAGCATTTAACCGAGTCAAACATAGTTTGCTATTTGGAACTCTTCCAATTCACTGCTCTTCTAGTACTTCTCAAGTACTTTGAAAATACTTTTTATAGTTTTCAAAAGATCCTATCATGGATCTACCAGAAATCAATGATTATGCACAAGGTATAAACCACATCAGGCTTGGTACATTGAATATATGGAAAGTAAATACTTTTACACCTATTCATGTTGAACTCCTTCAACATAAAATCTATATACCTAGACTGAGACAAATCGAACATCCACTTCCATCTATCACTATAGATGCCAAATATATTTGATGCTACACCCATCTTTTTCATGAAAACTTTTGTAATAAGCATGTCATTGATCGAGTGTAATATCGAGACTACTTTCCCAATATGCTGTATATCTTCCACATACATAACCAAAAAATTAGTGGGACTCCCACTTATTTTCTCTCACACATATGGTTCATCCATATTTTGATAAATATTTTGACTATCTCATCAAAAATAGAAGTATCGACTCCTCAATGCCTATTTTAATCCATAAATAGATTTGCCCTCCCATTAGAAATAAACTCTTAAGATAGTGTGCAGCAATAGCAAGCAAAAATTTGGATTGACATTCTTGTTAGCAACCTGTTGGGTCATACACATAGGTGCTTCAACTATAGTCCATACTTGGTTGATGTACAGAGAGTTCATTTCGAATTTCATGCATCTGTCAGAGTCTTTACTCATGACTATCTTTGAATAGGTGAAGAAAATATCATTCTCAATGATGTATGGTGTACAGTCATTCATAATGACAAATTCATATTTTGAGTGGTACATTACACACTCAGATTGACCTTTGGTAAGGAGGTATGTGTCATGGTTGTGCCTCATCAATGGGCACATCTGGTCGAGGATCAACTTGTGGACACTCCACAAGTTATGATGGGATAGTTCATAGGTCTTGAACTTCTAAAGTTCAATTATCTTCCCACTGATCCCTTCTTAGAAAAATTTTTTTTCCAACAGGTGGCATACCTACTGACAAAATATTTTTTATCTAGGGTAGTAGAAATAGTATCACATACTACTCTTAAGATAACCTATAAACTTATATAAACCTGTTCTAGTACAAAACTTATGTACATCAACTTTTTTCACATAAGCTAGGCAACTTGCCTCTTTCCATATCTCATATGGAGTGCTAGTAATAGATTTTGATATTATCTAATTCAAAACATATACAGCAATTTCTAGGGTATATCCTCAGAATGAGATTTGAGAAGTAAATTAGAGAATACACCATATCTCATATGAAGTGTCCATCTCTGGGTCGAGATATTATTAGCCTTTGAACTTCCATATGTTCAAGAGCTAATACCTTGCTTGTCTTTTCCCATGTCTAGTAAATAGGATCTTGATCATTTTATCCATGAGATAAGATTTATAAATTCTATATGATTCAAAAATCATACAGATCAAAGAATTCTTCTTTATATTACTTGTTTATCTTTGACTCACAAAAATAATCAAGTTAGTAATACTAGAGATATGTGACCATCACATATTTATTTCTTATTCTCATCAACATGAAGAACAACATCATTGAGTGACAGAAATATGAGACCATTATCATAAATCCATAGCCATAAAATTTACGAGAAGGAGAGTAACTTTTACTCTTTACATTAATTTCAAAACCATGCTACAATAACAAAAGAATTGAAATAATATTTCTGATAAATTTAGGTATATAACAATGGTCTACTAGTTTCTAAATCTTGCTAGAAGGTTGTATAGGTTCCTACAGCCTTAGTATAAATGGACTATCCATCAGTACCAAAAAGTATGTAGTCACCTTACTTTAACTTTATAGGTCCAGCAATATTTTGCATAAGTGGAACCTATATAAGGTATCACATACCTAAAATTTTAAAGCTGAAACACTCAATAATAAATTAGTTTAAATCATATACAAACCATTAGCAAATGCAACTTTTGCATCTTGCTATTGCTTCACACTTGCAAGACAACTCTTGTAATTTATCTCTAATACTCATCATTGCTGTAATGATAATAGATACCCATGGCAAAGATAATCTTAACCTTTTCTCCTAGAAGATGCTAAAGAAGGAACTTGAGAGAGTTAGCAAGATCGAATCCTAAATTAACTCACCATCTATGATAATGACTTAATAGCATGATTAAGTTAATCATGATATATTTAACAGTCATACTGTCATCTCTGTCATATCTCATATGCGATTTTCCTTCTTTATAGTATCATCTCTGATCAAATTGAAATCAGAAGAATAGGAGATTATCTCCTATGTGAGCTCTATTCTCTGGTTTCTCAACCATTCCATGAAGTTTGATCAATTTAAAAATATCAAACATACCATATAGTAATAGTGAAGATGCAGATTAATATATAAGAACATAAAAGGACTACTCATGATGACAAGCACAATTTAGATGAGATTTTTATCTAAATATATCTCCCGCTATTTTAGCGAATTTCATAGCCCTCAAGTATGAAAATGAAGAAACATATCATCTAGTTCCTTCATAGGGTTGAGATCCCAATTTCTCATAAAAAGTCTTGTGGATAGCACAACAAGCTCCTATGAGTTCAAGGGTAGGTAACTCTTTACCAATTGCATCTCATGTAACTCTCAACATAATTTTTATCTCTAAAATACTTATAGTCTTGTGGATAGCATAACAAATTATAGTATTTTAGTTAAGTCGTATCCTTCAATTCTATATGGTCATATCTGAATAATACTATCCTTGTGGATAGCACAATAAGGCAGCACTACCAGAATATGCCATAAGCATCACTAAGTCAACATCATACCAATCACTATAGCAAGCCTTGTGGATAGCACAACAAACTCACTACAGTTTTTGACATACTCTATTAACTTAGTATAAGCTAAATATCATTAGCTTCATTATGCACCAAGACAATATCAAATTAGTCCCCACAACAAGCTTTATGGATAGCACAACAAGCCTACTATAGTTCTTGACATAATATTGGCTTGGCATGAAGGAAGGCATGGGTAGTATTCTTAACACTTCGCCATTATGACTTAATATAATTTAAACGAAAGACTTAGGTCTCATGCACATCTAAAATATATATAAAAATGCATCATATATAATTTTAATTTTAATTCTAATTATCAGCATGTAAGAGCATAAAAAGAAAATCTAATAGTTATGGACTTTTAAAAAATCATTCGAGCCACAGGATGGTTTATGGGTCTAACCCTAAGTGCATTCTAGATTGAACCATCTCAGTCTTAATGCGCCTCTGCTCTACAAATGATTGGTAGTCTAGTCTTCATCTCCATGAAGACTTTCATAAATGCTCAATCTTTATCTGAAAATAGAAAGAAATAATTTCTATCTATTCTCAAATATTTTTTTTTCTATAATTTTATATCAATATGTAAAAATTTCAATCAATAGTTGAAAACATATAAAAGAAAGATTCAGTTGATAATACAATGCATCAGGGGCACCCGGCCCTTATTGCAACTCTTGTAGATGTATTTATATAATCAGGTAATATAGAAGTGTTTATGCATACATCCATCACATGGATGTACCATAGTCCATAAGCACTCAATATGTATTTTATAATAATTATAAAATATGATAATTAACTTCTCATGTTATCTTAATTGTGATATCATTCATAAACATATCAATGGAGATGTTTAAATATATGGACATAGGATCCATCTAAGATTTTTGATTTGGGTTCAATACTTGACCCAATTTTTAATTTTAAGTCCATCATTTGTCATCCTTTTTGAGTTGGATTGATCAATTCTTAGGTTAACCTAAATCAATTAGGTTAGCATAGATTCGATCAACCATGACTCAAATCCTAATTAAATTAGGTAAATAATAATTTGATCAACCTAAATTAAATACAACTTCTAATAAAATTAGAATTATGAATTTGATTTAATCTATAATCATTAATTTTAATCATATTAGATCAATGAATTATAGTTAAACAAATCCATCGGTAAAAATCCTAATCCATGTCTGATGTATCCTTTCTATGACCAAATTTTTTCGGCTCCACACATACCTAGGATAACAACCAAGATAGAAGACCCACAATGGTGAGTGCCCAATGACATGATGGTCAGCCCTTGGATCTTAGGTGAATGCATCAAATGCAAAAATCCTAAATCTTAGCAATATACATCTAATGTATCATTCCAAGGTTTCACGCATCACATACACTAGATTTACAACTCCATATAAAATTAGATCATAGGATCTAACTTAAACTTGTCACACAAGTCTAAAGACCATGAAAACTCATATCTAAGTATGATCATGGATTGATAATATTTTATCATTAACAAAAGATGTATCAAAAACATCAATTAAACATCATTCAGAAAATCTGATTTTGACATAATATGAACTGGATCTAATCCATATCACAATAATAACATGATATTTGATTGAATCAATCGAGAGTAGCTCTGATACCACTATTGAGTTTTGATGATGCAGTGAAATGCAAATTTTAAAAATTTTTATATGCATTCAACAATTGAAAACAAGCTTAACAATCAAACTAGACTACTGAAACATAAAAGCCCTAGAAACACCTTGATGATTACAATCAGACAACATAAGCATGTATAACAAGCAGAGATCAGAAGCTATATACCAACATGAAGATGATGATCTGGTAATCATGAGATCTCCATAAGACTTCAAAGTAGAAGCCCTCCAACGGTGATCCATACGAGACTGATCAGGGTCCTTTCCAATTTGAAATAGTATTACTGCCTTCTTCGCAAGTATGCTGCTGATCGTCTTTCATAAGAATGGATTGCACCATTACTTGTATACTTTTGAGACCTCCACTAAGACCACTGTAGGAACCTTTCATCATTAGAACACACCACATAAAAATCAGATTTGATGTTCAACACTTGAACAATCTGATTTTAGGACAAGCATCACATGCTTTCCTTTTCTTCTTCCCTTCCTTTCTATTTTTCTTTCTCTTTTCTTGTCTTTTTTCTTTTCATATGTTTTCTATATTTTCCTCACAATATCCCATGCCTAAAGCCCTATTTGGATCAGATTTTCTCTTATGGGGCACCCCTTATATAAGGTCTGAAGGGGCGCCAACTCCTGGCGTCCCTTAATTCTTACATGCAAAGAATTAATTTTTGCATGGAAACCAAAGGGGATGGCATGGAATAAGAAGTGATTTACTAGCAAAAGGACTCCTCCTCTACATAGAAAAAATAAAATGCCATCTGATGGTGCATGAGAATAACGAAAGGAATGAAATCAAGAGTCCAAAACAAGATGGACTCTTCCATATTCAACACACATAATAAAGGGCATCCCATTTATTTTGTGGCATGTGAGTTCCTTCCCAGAGAAGGACTCTTTCTTCTCATCTATGCCCATATATTCCAAGATGCCATCTAATGGTGCAAAATCCAAAGGAACGTGTGGAATCATGTAAGGAAATTAAGAGGAGTATGAAAGAAGGACTCCTCTTCTTTAACACCAAAATTAAATGGGCCTGACTTTTATTTTGTGTGTGGCATTTGGCATGGAGGAGGTTGATTTCATATGAAACTTGTTGGTACAAAAATCTGCTTGCGCCGGAGAAGCTGGAGTCGGGGAAGCCGCGATCGCCGCCGGGACCTGCAAAGGAAGTCTAAACCGGAGGTGGGGTTGCTCCGGCAAGACCCTCCGATGCTCAAGTCAGTTCTCTGCCTCAACAAGAATGGAGTGCTCGAACGGAGAATTTAGCAAAGTTTTGAGATAAGAAATGAGCTTAGAGAATAACGTATCTGGATCCCTCTTTTTATAGGCAGAGGAGGTAACGGATCGATGGCGACGTCTGTAACCGTCTGGTCGTGGGCCGTCCGTAGTCAGGGGGAATTTATTGCGAGAGGTAGTGGAGCGGAATCGTGGCCATCACCGCAGCTCGCCATGTGGAATCAGTTGCAAAGAGTGGAGCAGCGTCCGTTGTCATGACTTGCCAGCGGATGGGAGAATCGCTCGGTAACCATCGCAGGAGGTGGAGCAGGTTCGTGGCCGTTATTGTGGCCTGCCAGGGGGTAGTGGAGCTGTGCGGAATCTGCCACAGGAAGTGGAGCAGAGCTGCGATGGTTACTGCGGCCTGTCAGGGAATGATGGAGCTGCGCAGAATCCGCCACAGGAAGTGGAGCAGGATCATGGCCGTTATGGTGGCCTACCAGGGGGCGCGGACCTGTTGATTGAAGCTCGGCAGCGGTCGGAGCCCGGCCTCTGTAGAGGTCCGGGAGAGGTCCTCCTGGCGGTTGGGGTCGTGGGTGGAGCCCGACTTCCGTGGGAGTCCGAGCGGAACCCTCTCGGAGCTGAAGTTACGGGCGGAACCCGGCTCCCGTAGGAGTCCGGGCGGAGCCCTCTGCAATCAAAGTTAAAGGTGAAGTCCGGCTCCCGTAGGAGTCCGGACGGAGCTTACCAGCAGTTGACACTGAGAGCGGAGCCCGGCTCTCGTAGGAGTCCGGGCGGAGCTGTTCTGTAGTTGATGTCGGAGGTGGAGCCCGGCTCCCGTAGGAGTCCGGGCGGAGCTGTTCTGCAGTTGATGTCGGAGGCGGAGCCCGGCTCCCGTAGGAGTCCGGGCGGAGCTGTTCTGTAGTTGATGTCGGAGGCGGAGCCCGGCTCCCGTAGGAGTCCGGGCGGAGCTGTGCTGTTCGTAGTCGATTTTGCTGAGGATTTCGGCTGTGGGTATTTTATACCCAACACCAGTCCCCCTACTTTCGAGTTTGACTTTCAAACGAAGGAAGTACAGAGAGAGAGATGGGCACAGCCGAAACCGTCCCTTCGAATCCTGCGCACTGCCGCCTTCGGATATTTTGGCATTAAATGTGCGCGTGCCGGAGTCTTTTCGAATTGGAGCGGTATGAGGGGACGCTTCAAAAATCCCGCAGGTACTCTGGCCTAGGTACGGCGCAATTATGATCCTACCAACCGTCAGCCACTTTTAGCCATCTGCCAGGGGGAGTGGGACACGTGTCGGATGCGGACTGGCCTGGGGGATTCGCGATCATTATGGCACCGAATCCCAGGGTCTATTTAAACCCGTCCTCCCTCCTTTAGGCGCCCTACTCCATTCCTGAGTTTTCGCTGGTGTCTGTCTTCTCTTCGAGAGCCCTACTTTAGTGAGCGTCTTCTCGAGCCGTAGGCGCCTCCCGTTTCTCATCCCCCAGGTCCCTCAGAGTAACATAGGTTAGTGCCAACCTTCCTCTCAACGCCTAGTGGCTTCTCCTCTCATCATCACTTTTGTGCATCTCTCTGAGTTAGCCTCCGGCCACTCGTTCCCCTTTCGGTCTGTCTTTTTAGGGTCCTTTAGATCCTCTCTTCGAAACTACTCAAAATGTCCTCTGGCTCTTCTGCTCCCGACAGTTCCGAGAGTTCTTCTGCTTCAAATCCCCAGTTCCCTGTGGACGAACCCGCGTCCGGGGCTGAGCCTCGTCTGGTTTTCGCACCGGGCGTTATTCCATGTTCGTCGACTTCGGAGGAACTCCTTCTGATAAGGGTTCGGTATGGGATTCCTCCAGAGTACGATCTGGAGCTACCTGGTCCCTCTGACCGGGCCAGCACTCCTCCTCCCGGTCGCTTCTGTTTGTATCAGGAAGCGTTTCGTGCCGGACTCCGGCTTCCGCTTCCTGCCTTTGTCGCTGCCTTCTTCCGCTTCTTGGACATCTCTCTCACTTCCGTGGCCCCGAACTCCTTTAGGTTTCTGATAGGGTTTCTCTCCCTCTGCCACATAGTCGAGGTTCAGCCATCCCTCTCCTTGTTTAGGCATTTTTATACCTTCAAACGCCATCCTTCGGCGAAGGACTGGTGGTACTTCTCCCCCCAGTTTGGTAAGAAGGGGTTGTTGAAGGGCGCCCCTTCTTTGATTCACAATTGGAAGGGGAAATACCTCTTCGTCCACTGCCCGACCCTGGAATTGGGCCTGCCCCCTTGGGGTTCTCTGAGGGATTCCGTCCGCCGGGCTCCTAGCCTGGGGGAGGACGACCTCCAGGCCGCCCAGAAGCTTCTAACTTATCCCGCTCCTTCCCTTCCTAATCTTCTGAGGGAGCAGCTTCTTTTCAACATCGGCCTGAGCCCTCAGGATCCAGCGAGTATTCATCTTATCTTTTCTTTTCTTGCCTTCCTCTTCGTCTTCTCTTTACCTCTTTTTCCTTCCCACTCTCTTTCTTCTCTTCTTTTTTTTTTTTTTTGATTGATCGGTGTTGCCTCTTTTTCCCTTTTTTCTTTTCTCATCATTCATCATTTCTTTTTTTTTTTTTTTTTTTAGCAATGGACGCCGAAGCAACGCGGATGCTCGCCAGGGGCATGAGAGCTCAGAAGAGAAAGGGCGCGGCGGCCTCTGGATCGGCGAAGAGGGCCAGGGCGGAGGAGACGAGCTTGGCTGCGCCCGTCCAGGAAGCTCCGACCATCGACATTCCTTCAGACGCCGAGCCAGTGGCTCCCCGGGCCTCCTCGAGGAGCCCGCCGACTGGGGCCCCCACACCGGGGGTTCGCCCCACGGAGGCGCCTGCCACGGGGAGGAGGAGGAAATCGGTGGCTCGCAGGGCGAGTAGCCACCGAGCTGCTGCAGACGAGTCCGTCTGCTCCGAGGAGGGATCGGAGAATCCCTTCAACGATAGGAACTTGATCAGGCGGCTACTCGATGGCTGCATCCTGTCCGACGTCGTGGAGAGGATCGACCGCGTCGATCCTGAGCAGCGAGCTTGGGACTCTTTGGGGTCCTTCCTCGAGGTAAGCGGATATTTATTTACATGGTCACTCGGCCTTTGTCGTAATTCTCTATCCATCCTTGCAGATTGGGCACCAGCTCTTCGCCTATGTCGGGGCGGCGAGCCACATGAGGAGGGACCTCCTTCAGGCAGAGGAACGCTACCAAGCCGAGGTTGCTCACCTCCAAGCGAAGACGACCGAAGTAGTCGCCCTCCAGGAGGCCCTGGAAACAGAGAGGCAAGCCCGGGAAGAGGAGAGACAAACCCGGGAAGAGGAGAGATGGATCTTGAAGGAGTCGGCGAGGAAGGTGGAGGCCGAGGTCGCCCATTTGGTCGAGCAAACTCCGGTTCTGGTCTCGGAGGCCAGGGCCCTTGCAGTGGAGGAATTCAAGGCCTCCGCAGAGATGAGGGACCTGAATGTCCAGTTCGGCCAGGAGGCGTTCACCAAGGGGTTCGAGCTCTGCCAAGAGAAGGTGGCCAGCAAATTCCCCGAACTCGACCTCGGCTTTCTCGAGGAGTCTGAAGACGAGGCCGGCCCCTCGTCCGTCGCCACCGCAGTCGCACCCCTCGCGCCGAGTTCTCCACCTCCTGCCCCTGAGGTCTAAGACCTCTGACCTTGTGCCCTTATTTTATTGCCATATTTCCTTTCTGTTTGTCTTCAAAATTATTCAATCAATAAAGTCGAATTTCTTATTGTGGATGGCTTCTCCTTCCTCCTCCTCCTTCTTTCTGCTTTTCTTCTTGCAATGAGTCGATCTTTGATGCTTGCACCTTCCGATGGTAGTGCCCTGCTGAAGCACTCCCCTTGCCCCTGGGGGTCCCGCTGAAATCGACAATCCAGCGGTTGAAAAAAGAGGTCCTTCACCTGACGAAGAAGTTGAAGAAGTCAGAAGGCGAGCTTCGCAAATCGAGAGAAGGCCATTCTGAAGCTGCCGCTGAGGCCGCCCACTTTCGGAGTCTTCATGTGAAGGCGATCATGGATTACAGCCGGAGGAAGGTGAACTTCACAAAGGAGCTCGAGGAATGCAAGAAGAGCACCAGCGACCGAATTTGGGCTCAAGAAGCCAGGATCAGCGCCCTTAAGGTGGAACTATCAGCTGCGAAGAGGAAGATCGGCCATTTGGAAGGAAACTCATCCCGGCTCTTGGCCCGGGTTGATGATGAACAGAAGTGGTCGCAGAAGGTCTCCGACCTCCAGAAGCAGCTTCAAGATGCCGAGATGAGTCACGACGTGCAGCGGGCCAGCTGGCGCCGGCAAGTGGAAGAGTACAAAGGGAGATTCCGGACGGCGGCTGACGAGGTCGTTCGTCTCCAGAGGCAGCTGGTTCATAGGGCGCAGCTTACTTCCGCCCAAGATTTCGAAGAGCTCCAAGCCTTGAGAGGCACTGTTGAAGGGATTTCTGTCTCCCTCGGGGAGAAGACAGCTGAGCTGCAACAAGTGAAGATCCAACTGGCACTTGAGCGGCAGGCCATCGCAGACGTGGAGGCGGAGTCCGAAGTTCTGCGGAAGAGGCATCGAGAAGCGGAGTCTAAGAGCCAGCAACTTCGTCGGGTGCTCCAGGACACGCTGCGGAAGAGGGAAGAACTAGAAGAAGCAATAGAGAACCTGAGGCAGTCCTGGTTAAGGGACGGAACAGATAACTCTAAGCCGGAGGGAGCAGGGCTTCCTTAGAGTTCTTTTGTCTTTCTGACTTAACATGTAGTTATTATCTTTTTGTCATTTTGCCCTTCTTTCCTTGGCCGTCCTGGCCTTGTAGTGTGCATATCAGAAATGAAATGAAAAGGGCATTTTGCGTTACCTCGTCCGCGCACTGCACTAATATTGTTGTCTGCTGAACCTTTCTTGTCGTTTGACTTGTTTGATGTAGACGTCGTCGGGGGTTGGGGGCTTTTTCCCTTCATCCGATCTTGTTAGGCGGCCGGGTTTCGCCACCGTTAACCCCCGCTGCAGAAGTCGTGGCCGGAGCCCGGCTCCCGTAGGAGTCCGGGCGAAGTCTTCCTTGTAGGCGAAACCCAGCTCCCGTAGGAGTCTGGGTGAAGTCTTCCTTGGCGTCGGAACCCGGTTCCCGTAGGAGTCCGGGTGAAGTCTTCCTTGGCGTTGGAACCCGGCTCCCGTAGGAGTCCGGGTGGAGTCTTCCTTGTTGTCGGAACCCGGCTCCCGTAGGAGTCTGGGTGAAGTCTTCCTTGGCGTTGGAACCCGGCTCCCGTAGGAGTCCGGGTGGAGTCTTCCTTGTTGTCGGAGCCCGGCTCCCGCAGGAGTCCGGGTGGAGTTTTCCTTGTAGTCGAAACCCGACTCCCGTAGGAGTCCGGGTGAAGTCTTCCTTGGCGTTGGAACCCGGCTCCCGTAGGAGTCCGGGTGGAGTCTTCCTTGTAGTCGGAACCCGGCTCCCGTAGGAGTCCGGGTGAAGTCTTCCTTGGCGTTGGAACCCGACTCCCGTAGGAGTCCAGGTGGAGTCTTCCTTGTAGTCGGAACCCAGCTCCCGTAGGAGTCCGGGTGAAGTCTTCCTTGGCGTTGGAACCCGGCTCCCGTAGGAATCCGGGTGGAGTCTTCCTTGTAGTCGGAACCCGGCTCCCGTAGGAGTCCGGGTGAAGTCTTCCTTGGCATTGGAACTCGGCTCCCGTAGGAGTCTGGGTGGAGTCTTCCTTATAGTCGGAAGTCGGCTCCCGTAGGAGTCCGGGTGAAGTCTTCCTTGGCGTTGGAACCCGGCTCCCGTAGGAGTCCGGGTGGAGTCTTCCTTGTAGTCAGAACCTGGCTCCCGTAGGAGTCCGGGTGAAGTCTTCCTTGGCGTTGGAACCCGGCTCCCGTAGGTGTCCAGGTGGAGTCTTCCTTGTAGTCGGAACCTGGCTCCCGTAGGAGTCCGGGTGAAGTCTTCCTTGGCGTTGGAACCCGGCTCCCGTAGGAGTCCGGGTGGAGTCTTCCTTGTAGTCGGAACCCGGCTCCCGTAGGAGTCCGGGTGAAGTCTTCCTTGTGGTAGAATTGGGGACGGAGCCCGGCTTCCGTAGGAGCCCGGCCTCCCATTTTGCTTGAGCCGGCATGAGGTTCTCCTCTCGTTTCCAGCCTGGTTTGCGGGGGCGCGTTAGGGCGCTGTAAGGCCTCTCCCCCATCCGGTCTAAAAGAATCGGGCCTCCGACTTTGCTCATGTCAGGACGAGGTTCTCCTCCTGTTCCTGACATGGCTGTGGGGGCACATTACGGCGTTGTAAGGCCTCTCCCCCCATCCGGTCTAAAAGAATCGGGCCTTTGACTTTGCTCAAGTTAGGGCGAGGTTTTCCTCCTGTCCCTAACAGGGCTGTGGGGGCGCATTAGGGCGTTGTAAGGCCTCTCCCCCCATCCGATCTAAAAGAACCGGGCCTTTGACTTTGCTCAAGTTAGGGCGAGGTTTTCCTCCTGTCCCTAACAGAGCTGTGGGGGTACATTAGGGCGTTGTAAGGCCTCTCCCCCCATCCAGTCTAAAAGAACCGGGCCTTTGACTTTGCTCAAGTTAGGGCGAGGTTTTCCTCCTGTCCCTAACAGGGCTGTGGGGGCACATTAGGGCGTTGTAAGGCCTCTCCCCCCATCCGGTCTAAAAGAACTGGGCCTTTGACTTTGCTCATGTCAGGACGAGGTTCTCCTCCTGTTCCTGACATGGCTGTGGTTTTTGGAGGGGTCGTATCCAGTCGTAACAAATCCATGCCAGGTGGGAAGAGCACGTTAGGTAGAAAGAAAATTAGATTCAAGACGAAATCGTAAGTGATACATTTACAGTTTTCCCGCTCCTCCTTGAGGCCCTCCGGTGATGGAGTCGATGGTCACGATGGGAGGCCGGTCCCCGGGTTGCTCCTTCCTTTTCTGCGGTTCAGGCTGTGGGAGGGCTCTTGGCCGGTCTCCTCTACCCTTAGGCCTGCGACGGATGAACCTGTCGAGTCGACCTCGCCGAATGAGCTCCTCGATCTCGTCCTGGAGCTGGATGCATTCTTCGGTGTCGTGGCCATGGTCACGGTGGTAGAGGCAGAACTTGTTGGGGTTGCGCTTCCCGGGATGTGTGCGCATCCTCTCCGGCCTAGGGAGCTGCTCCCTGACCTCCATTAATACCTGGGCCTTTGAGGCGTTGAGGGGGCATAGTTGCGAAATCTCCCTGGTGGGGATCCCCGCCGAACCCCACGGTCCGGGCTTCTCTGCCTGCGTGCTCGGGGTGGAGTATGGGCGCGCTTATGACCAGGAGGGGATCGAGAACGCGGTCGGGCTTCCTTTGGCCTTTTCTCAACTGCGGGCTTACTCGAATCTCCCGCTTGACGCTCCCTTGCTGTCTCTTCGTCCTTCATTTTGAAGGCTTCTTCCGCTCGGGCGTATCCTTCAGCCCGAGCCAGTAAATCGGCAAAATCCCTGGGGTACTTCTTCTCTAGGGAGTACAAAAGATCGTTCTTCTGAAGGCCACCTTTCAGGGCGGCCATGGCAACTGACTGGTCCAAGTTCCGGACCTCCAACGCCGCGATGTTAAAGTGGTTGACGTAGGCCCGTATGGACTCTCCTTCCCTCTGCTTGATGTTGATGAGGGACTCCGAACCCTTCTGGGGACACTGGCTGCTGACAAAATGGGCCACAAATTGGTGGCTCATTTGGTCGAAGGAAAAGATGGTACCCAGCTTCAAAGCCGAGTACCAGTTCCTCGCCGCTCCCTTCAAAGTAGATGGGAAAGCCCGGCATAAGATGGCGTCAGGAGCACCGTAAAGCAGCATCATCGTCCGAAAGGCCTCCAGATGATCAACCGGGCTGAAGTCCCGTCGTAGCTTTCGAACTGGAGAAGCTTGAAGTTCGGCGGGATCGGTTCCTGCATGATCATTTGGGAGAAGGGAGGGTCAGTGCAAATATCCTCACCATAAGTGGAGGGCGCGTGGCGGAGTTCTTCAATCCGTCGGTTCATCTCCTGGAGCCTCTGGTCCAGAAAATTCTCTCGACTTCGAGTCTCGAGGGTCCTTTGGCAGAACGGGGGCAGGGATCTTCCAGGGGTGGAGTCGTGGTCCGATTGAGGGCTCTCTACCCTCAGATTTGTTTTCCCAAGAAGGACGGGGCGGCTGGCCCAGGTGGCCCGCCCTGCCGTCGGGTTCTGGCATTCTGACGATGCCCTTTCCGGGTGCGCTGACGCCTGCGGTTGCTGCTGCTGTATTGCTTGCACAGCTTCGACGAGGCCTCTGACCTGCTGTGCCAGCAAGTCAAATTGCTCTGCGCTGACCGCCGCCGCCGGAGGGGGAGGAGGAGGAGGCTGAGAAACAGGAGGGGAGGCCGGAGCCTGAGATCTGGCCGCGGAGGCCGTGGACCGTCGGGTGGACGCCTTGCGCGGAGGCATCGAGTGTCGATCTCGTGCGGGAAGATTAGGAGTGGGTGACGGAGAGACGGTCGGAGGCGGCTCCGTTGAACACTCCTTTAAGAACAAGGGTGCTGCGAAGACACACCCCTTCCTCTAGCGCCAATCCTATTGGTACAAAAATCTTCTTGCGCCGGAGAAGCTGGAGTTGGGGAAGCCGCGGTCGCCGTCGGGACCTGCAAAGGAAGTCTAAACCGGAGGTGGGGTTGCTCCGGCAAGACCCTCCGACGCTCAAGTCAGTTCTCTGCCTCAACAAGAATGGAGTACTCGAACGGAGAATTTAGCAGAGTTTTGAGATAAGAAATGAGCTTAGAGAATAACGTATCTGGATCCCCCTTTTTATAGGCGGAGGAGGTAACGGATCGATGGCGACGTCTGTAACCGTCTGGTCGTGGGCCGCCCGTAGTCAGGAGAAATTTATTGTGAGAGGTAGTGGAGCGGAATCGTGGCCATCACCGCAGCTCGCCACGTGGAATCAGTTGCAAGGAGTGGAGCAGCGTCCGTTGTCGTGACTTGCCAGCGGATGGGAGAATCGCCCGGTATCCGTCGCAGGAGGTGGAGCAGGTTCGTGGCCGTTATTGTGGCCTGCCAGGGGGTAGTGGAGCTGTGCGGAATCCGCCACAGGAAGTGGAGCAGAGCTGCGATGGTTACTGCGGCCTGTCAGGGAATGATGGAGCTGCGCAGAATCCGCCACAGGAAGTGGAGCAGGATCGTGGCCGTTATGGTGGCCTGCCAGGGGGCGCGGACCTGTTGATTGAAGCTCGACAGCGGTTGGAGCCCGGCCTCTGTAGAGGTCCGGGAGAGGTCCTCCTGGTGGTTGGGGTCATGGGTGGAGCCCGACTTCCATGGGAGTCCGGGCGGAACCCTCTCGGAGCCGAAGTTGCGGGCGGAACCCGGCTCCCGTAGGAGTCCGGGCGGAACCCGGCTCCCGTAGGAGTCCGGGCGGAGTCCTCTGCAATCAAAGTTAAAGGTGAAGTCCGACTCCCGTAGGAGTCCGGACGGAGCTTACCAGTAGTTGACACTGAGAGCGGAGCCCGGCTCCCGTAGGAGTCCGGGCGGAGCTGTTCTGTAGTTGATGTCGGAGGCGGAGCCCGGCTCCCGTAGGAGTCCGGGCGGAGCTGTTCTGCAGTTGATGTCGGAGGCGGAGCTGTGCTGTTCGTAGTCGATTCTGCTGAGGATTTCGGCTGTGGGTATTTTATACCCAACAAAACTCTTCTATAAAAATTAAATAAGCCATCTATTTAATTATAGATTTAAACCTAATCACATTAGGTCAAGACAACAAGTCAAGGGTTAGCATAAACACCTTTGCACTGAACCCAATTAGAAACTTGGGTTAATTCATGTGCTAGCAATTTAATTAACCTATTGGATTTACAATAAATCTAAATAGATTGGATCAAGATCAAATTTCTATTGTATGTGATCCATTGGATTCCAAATCTAGCCAGTAGTGGACTCAGACTCTCAACGTAACCCTAATCCGATTAGATTAGGTCAGGTCAAGAGTCCCAATCAACCAAGACTCTTTCTAATTAATTTTTGAATTAAATTTTTTTAATTTTGATGAGTCCATAAGTCAAGATTGACATCTAGCAATGTGTCATGACTATTCAGAAGATTTAGAATTTAATAAAAATATCAAAATTATCCTTCCATGGTGAGTTACCATGCAATTCAATCCTTCGATCACACAAGATCCCAACAGGCCATGGACATAAAAATATGTCAAGCTAAATACCTATCCATTTGTATCTCGATCTGATGATGATGATTCCATTGATGAATCAGTAGAAAACTTTTTTACTATTCATTCCTGCTCTGGTCAGAGACTCTTTGAGTCATCATCCTATGAGATCACATTGGATGTTCTCTCCTCCTACAAAGAGTGATCGATTCCTTATTGACCACTCACAATCTTCATGCACACTTCATCATACCCAGAATATCTCACACACATCTCAAAGTGGCATTCTAGGGAATAAACCAAAGTAAGGATCCATATACATAAGGTACCATGGTGATCTCAGGTCAAAAGATCACATGCACCACTTTCACTGGAGAACCATCTATCGACATGCTGTAAGACTCCATCAGATGTTCTTTCTGTGGGTCAGTTCAGTGAACTCATTCTCTAATGAGCACCTACATCCCTGTATTAATGTCACTACATAAGTGATTGTGAGATCAACCACCCTCTCCATCGAGCATACATAGGATATACCAGTCTTATTGGTATCATTGATCTCTGACTCGATGATCCAATGACTAGGAACATTTTACATTAAGGCTATCAAGATTTTAGGTCTCATTGGCATGATCTCATTATGGTCCTAAAATTGTTGTCCTAATCTATTGGATTTATCATAATCATAAAAAATATACAACAAATGATAAAACACAATATCTCATGAATAAGCTAACTAATGTCATGCAAATGAACAGAAAAAAAATATAGAAAAGTCCCTTCGCATTACCCATATGATTCGCTTGTAGGGCACTATTCTTTCAACTGATTGATCCTGAGTGTTCTGCTTAGGGGGGTCTCTAGGAGTTAAGGATTGTTAGGGACTAAAGCTAGGATCGGGAGATTTTGAGTTATACATTGGATGACTTCAGATGCTTCTTGTACCATACAGGAAAAAATATATTCCTTCGGGATTGCACACTTTCATTCCTAGCTACACCTTGACATCGACCTTTTCTATCATATCATCTGTCCTTCTACTAATCCATGTCTTTAGCCTAAGTGACAAATTTCCCCCCAACATGATGACTTGTCAATTGCATTTGGTAAGGATAGAGCAACTTGTGAGGGTGTAGAGGATCCAGTTGATGCTTATGAACAAATAAAGAAAGAGGAGGAAGCCTTTGCTAATACTATGGGTTTGGGAGATAATATAGATATTGAGGAAGGTATTCCTGATGCAGTAGATTCACCACCATCTATTTGCCAACCTACAGGTGCGGCTATTGATACTGCAACAATTAGCAAGAAGAATGGGAGCTTACCAAGTAAAAAGAGATGACACAATGATACTAGTATGGAGATATTGGTTACTCATATTGGAATGATAAGCAATGCATGTGAAGGGATTAGAAAAGACTTCACAAGAATTGCAAACTTTTTTGAGAAGAAGGGCCAGGATAATAAGAGGCATATGGCTCTATTTGAAAAGATTATGAAGATAGAGGGTTTGAGTGAGAATGATATGTTAACTGTTGGTGAGGTTATCAGCAAAGACAAGTCCAAAATTGACTTCTTTTTTACCCTACCTCAATAGTTCAAGAGAAAATTTGTACTGAAGCAGATAGAACATAGTGCACGTAGATCCTCATTTGACTTTTATTCAGTGTGATGCTACCTATACCTAACAACTATGGTTGGTGGTGGTTTCTCTTATTTTGATTTTTTGTTTAGTTTTGCCTAGTGTCAATGTTATGATTCATTTATTATGGATATTTATTATCCCAAGAATTGATTTTGATGACTACAAAATATTTGAAGGGAATACTAATGATTTTTATCTTTGGAGAAGCTTAAATATATAATTTAGGATATTCAAGAATTTTTGAATTGATAAAAATGCTTGGAGAAGGCCAATGTTATAATTTCATCAAGTTAGAGATCAAGATAATATTTTTTGAAAGCCTTAAGAGCATTAAAGGAGACTTCAGAATATTTGGAGTCAATTTTGGGAGTTTCGAAAGCCAAAATTTGGAGATAAACCAATTTGGACAAAAAGGGGCGACCCCTAGGTCGACTCTTTTTGAAAAGGGGTGCTAGCAAGTTGTTTTTGTACTGGCACACGAACAGGGGGTGACCCATGGGGCAACTTATGCCAATGGGTGACCCATGGGTCGACCCCTATTGTGCCACAGGCCAAAAATAGAAAGGTGATGTTTTTGTTCTGTTGCAGGGGGCAATCCATGGGATGACCCCTGTGCTAGGGGGTGACCTATGGGTCGACCCTTACTATGCCGTAGGTAAAAAATAAAAAGGTGATATTGCTATTCTATTATGGGGGCGACCCATGGAGCGACCCCTATGCCAGGGGGTGACCCATAGGTCGATCCTTGAGATGGAAATGTGCATGATGGTTAGTTTTTTAGCCTATTTTTTACGTAATAAATGCCCATTAAATGCTCTCCAACAGCTTTAAATAGTTACTGTTCACTGTCCAGTATTGATTGAAGGTATAAAGCCATTCAAAATGAGGGAAAAAGGATAGAAAAATCTAAAGGAAAATCTATTCTTAAGAGATTACAACTTCAAAACAAAGAAGCATTCAATTCAAGCTCAACCACCTCTCTAAAATGCACTAAACTCTCCATTCCATCGAAGGTGTTCTTAAAGGCTTCTTCAAGCTTAAGTAAAGTATACTTAAAGTTTTATTGTGCTCATTAAGGAGCTAATTCTATTCTATATTATTATATATCTTCTTCTTGCTTGCTACTTTTGTGTAAAAGTTTCAGAAGTTTCAAAATTTGAGAAAGATTGATCCGAATCTTAAATCGAAGTGTATAGGATTGGCTTGTACTTGAGAAATAAGTGTCTAGCTTGAGAGAGCTAGGGTCAGTGGGATCCGACATTATAATTGTTATATACGATTAGTAGATTAGAATTTTCAAGTAAAAGCTTGGGGAGTGGATGTAGATGCTGGATTGGCACTGAACCACTATAAACCCTGTATTTGTAGTATGTTACTCTCTTCTCTTATTCTCTTGTATTAATTTCTCTATTGCTTGTCCCAATATCCTGCATATTGTTCTTGATTGTCACTGCACATTACATATTACGTTTAAGGCACATTTTGTGGTTCACTTTTCACTTAATTTTTTTATAACCCAATTCACCCCCCCTCTTGGATTGCATAGTTCGACAACAAGTGGTATTGGAGCCCAGTGCTCTAGCCCCTTCTTGATTTCATCATTAAGAGCTAAAGATCTATGACAAGTCAAGTCGATGCTTCGTTTGTCGAGGGGTAGTCTACAAACCGATCTCTACTTTTCAATGAGTCCAACTACATCAATTGGAAAGCTTAGATGAAGTTTTTTATTTAAGTACTCAACTATGATATGTGGAGTATTATAGTCAATAGACCACACACATCCATTAAATTAATTGATGGTGTGAAATCAACCAAGCCCAAAAAAGAATAAAATGAGGTTGGTAAGAAAATGGCTCAGCTCAATGCTAAAGCCATGAATGTCTTGTATCGTGCACTAGATACAAATGAATTCAATCATATTTCAATTTGTAATTTATCTAAAAAAATTTGGGATAGACTAAAGGTGACTTATAATGGTATAAATTAGGTTAAGGAGTCAAAAATTAACATGCTAGTACAAAAATATGAACTTTTAAAAATGAAACCTGATCAGTCTATCATTGAAATGTTTACCTGCTTTATCGATATTATTAATGGTCTTAAGAGTCTTAGTAAGTCTTACTCTAACAGTGATTTTGTAAGAAAGGTTCTTAGGTCTCTATCAAGAACATGGGAAGTAAAGGTCACCATGACTCAAGAGGCGAAGGATCTCAATGTGAAAGAATAATGCCCTACTGTTAGAAAATCAGGTAGGTAGCATGTATAGATTTCAATACTTTGAAAACAGGTAGCGAAAAATAAAACGGATTAAACCCTTTAACCCCACATGCTAGAGATCAAATCTAAACCTACCCAAGTTCAAGAGAAAGCACATATCATCAATCTAGAATTTAGAAAAATTTATGAGATCAGATCTAATTACCTTGGCATGGATAGATATTCATCGCTTATGATGATCTCAGATACGTAGAAGGTTGAGCTGCACACGTGTCTAGCCTCTATGGGTATCCATCGAGATCTATCTCAAACTTCTTTCTTCTTGTAGAAGATTCTTCTTTTCAAGAAGAATCTTGACCTTGAATACTTTAATCGACTCCTTTGATCTTAACTGTGAGATCAACTCCTTGATCTGCAGCCTTCTTTTTCTTCTCTTTGATCCTTGATCTCTATGTCACCAATACTTCTTCTTGGCATGTGGAAGAGAGAGCACCCAACTTTCGAGCATGAAAAGGAAGAAAATGATGAGAGGAGGTATGGGGATGAAAAGAGAGAGAGTTTTTTTTGATCAAAAATTCATTTTATGAAACCCTAGAGACCACCCTATATATATAGACACTGTCCTAACACATATTAAGAACTCAATTATCTTAAAAAGGTAGATTCTTATCTCATAAGAATCCTCTACCTTTTTAATCTAATTTATGTCAAATAAAATCAGATATAAATGATAATTAATCAGCCCTTTTAAGCATATACAAGAGGCATCATGAGAATATATGTTCGGTAGTTGGGACGCCAACTCTTGGCGCCCCACAAAGGGATCTCTAGCCAAAAAGAGATGGGGTGTGGACCCCACTCTCTCTCCTCCACACCATGACACATAAGAGGGGGTGGGCCCCTCAAGGATTTGGCACCCAAAATTTTTCAGAAAAAAAAAAGATGCACCACTCAATCTTCCATCTATTCCACATGCACACTTAGAGATAATCAGGAGATAAAGAAGAGATAATGTTAGGATAATTATGCCAACTAATTGACTTAATCAAATTCTCTTGGGCTCACAATTAAGAGCCCAATTAAATCCAAATAGATTTAGATTAAGTTCAAGGCCACGGATTTGATCGAATCGAAGTCCTGAGAAGAATTAGGTTTAACCATGTGCTAGCATGGTTCTCATAAAGCTAATAGGATTTCAATAAACCCTAATCCAATTGGAACTTCATAAGTCCAATTGGCAAATTCGAGATTAAATCCCTTAATGTATGACCCCATAGGTTCCATTCTATTTGGTAATGAGATATATTGTGATCTCTATCACAATATCATCGAAACTCTTTTCGATGGATTGAAATATTTTCAATTCTACCCTTCGAAGGCCATCGATCATCAAGATGATGCCCGATGAGTCTCACAATCCATCAGTGACACCTAGCAATATATAGTGACAACTCAGTAAGATAAAAGTATGAACTCCTAGGTGCAATTATCATATGATTCAGTCCTTCTATAATGAGTCCCGACTTGATGGAGGTCATAGAGAGCTCGTCAGACCCCATCGTCAGTCATATGCTAGATTAGCTCGACTCGAGTTCATTTGTGAATCCTATGAAAATTCTT
Source organism: Elaeis guineensis (assembly GCF_000442705.2). NCBI lineage: Eukaryota > Viridiplantae > Streptophyta > Magnoliopsida > Arecales > Arecaceae > Elaeis > Elaeis guineensis. The sequence goes on along the minus strand of NC_026008.2, from coordinate 9,570,925 downwards.
TTTCAGTATTCACACTTGGTTTAGCCAAAAATTTTCTGAACTCAGTCTCATAAATTGTATAGGACTTCTTCTTTTCTACTAAGATCTATAGATCCCATCTAGGTACATCTTACTTCAAACAGCAAACCTGAACCTACTAAAGTCAACATACACAGCAAGGATCCGAATGGCTAGGGACCAAGAGAATATATAGTCAAACCCAATAGCCTCACTGTGAATAGCCAATGGCACTGCAGGTCAAAGGACTACTCACACCACTATAGCATCGAGAAGACTACTGACGAGTGAGTAGACATCCATGTGATTCTCGTATTGGTCATGCTCAGTGTAAGTTATTCTCTAACAACCACCTGCACCTTCATCCGAGTGTCTCTACACCATAGACCTGAGACTCATCTACCCACAAGAAAGGTGAACTGTGCACCAATCTCAAATGGATTGATCACTGTCCTCCCTGATTATTCTTTGATTGGGAGCATCTAGAAATTAACCACTAATTAATGTATGTCTCAAATTTTTAACTCTTTAAGAATATACAAAAATCATCTTTGTTAATTTTTAAGATAAATCATGGACACAAAAATATGATTGAAAAGAAAAAGCCCTTTATTGATAATAAAAAATTACAAGTATAAGTATAGGCCCAAGAATTACATAATGTGTCAGCCAACAATTAGCTTCTAGGGCATAAATCCAACAAACTCCCACTTGACCTAAAGCCAATTGATCATATACCTAAGACCCATCTTCTCAAGGTGAGCTTCGATCTTCTGCTGGTTAAGAGGCTTGGTCAGGGGGTCTGCCACATTCAGTGTAGAGTCGACTCTCTGCACCTCGATGAATTTTTTCTCAAGATATTCACGATGATGTGAAACCGTCGCTCTATGTGCTTGGACTTCTGATGAGATCTGGGCTCCTTAGCGAGAGCTATGGTGCCATTGTTGTCGCAGTACAGTGCAATGGCATCACACCCAGCTCTGCAATGAACTTCTTGAACCAAAAGGCTTTCTTAGCAGCTTCAAAGGCGGCGATGTACTCAGCTTCTATGGTCGAATCTACAATGATCGGCTGCTTGAAACTCTTCCAGCTAATCACACCATTATTACACAAGAAGATACACTCCGATGTAGACTTTTTACCATCAACATCAGTCATAAAGTTTGAATCAGTGTATCCCTCAACTTTCAACTCTGATCCTCCACCAAAGACCAACATCAAATCTTTAATCCTTCTCAAGTACTTAAAGATATTTTTAACAGCAATCTGGTGTTCTTCACCTAGATTTGCCTGATATCTACTCGTGACACTCATGACAAGTGCTATATCAGGGTGTGTATATAACATGGCATACATGACACTCCCTATTGCCGAAGCATAAGGGATCTTGCTCATGCACTGGATCTCCTCAGGTGTGTCAGGGCACATCTTTTTGGAGAGATGAATGCCGTGTCTAAGGGGCAAAAGACCCCTCTTGGATTTTTTCACGCTGAACCTCTTCAGCACCTCCTCTATGTACATATGCTGTGAGAGTCCTATCATTCTCTTAGATCTATCTCTATAGACCTTTATACCAAGAATGTAGGAAGTTTCTCCTAGGTCTTTCATGGCGAACTCTTTTAACATCCATACTTTGACCGATGTCAGTATGAGAATATCATTTTCAATCAGGAGGATGCCATCCACATACAATACGAGGAATGTGACAGTGCTCTCACTGACCATTTTGTACACACATGGCTCCTCATTTTTGATGAAATCAAATATTTTGATCACATCATTAAAGCAAGTATTCCAACTCCAAGATGCTTGTTTGAGTCCATATATGGACCTTTGCAGCTTGCAGATCTTGTGATCACTATCACTGGACGTGAAATTCAGAGGTTGCTCTATATAGATATCTTCCTCAAGATATCCATTTAGGAAGGCAGTATCCATCTGTCAGATTTCATAATCATGAAATATTGCTATGGCAAGCAGAATATGGATGGATTTCAGCATGGCTACGGATGAAAATATTTTATGATAGTCGATACCTTTACGTTGACTATAACCTTTCGTGACTAGCCTTGCCTTATAGGTCTCTACCTTACCATCCGACCCAATCTTTTTTTTCTAAATCCATTTACACCCAATAGGTACAATACCTTCTAATGAATCTACTAAGGACCAAACCTGATTAGAATGTATGGAGTCAATTTCTGACTTCATTGCATCCATCCATTTCTCAAAGTCTACATCTAACATTGCCTCATCGTAAGTTTTGGGATCATTCTTAATGTCCCTATCTCCCACAAGGAATGCTTCCTCTAAATCCTCTATAAGAATACCTAAGTATCTTTCAGGAGGACGGGAGACCCTACTTGATTTACGAGGTGGAGGAGGTATCACATCTATTGACTCATTATTGGGTTCAGATCCTTGGACTTGGTACTCTTCAGAGACTTTCTCTGCGAGCTCAATCTTCCTCCCACTACCTCCATCTTGGATTAACTCTTTTTTCAAGAAAACGGCATGGTGGCTCATAATCATATTGTGATCCTTAGAAAGATAGAAGTAGTATCCCATGATTTTCTTAGGATACCCTATAAAATGAGCCCTAAAGGATCTAGTCCATAACTTGTCCTCCTGCTATCACTTGACATGGGCTGGACATCCCCAAATCTTGAGGTATCCAAGAGTTGGCTTCTTACCATGCCATAATTCATATGGTGTGGAAGGAACGGATTTAGAGAAAATTCGATTCAAGTGATAAATCGCAGAAAGCAAAGCATGTCCTTAGAGAAAGTCAGGAAGGTCTGTGAAGCTCATCATAGACTGGACCATATCTAATAGGATCCGATTCCTCCTTTCGGATACTCCGTTGAGTTGAGGCATCCCTGGAGGTGTCCACTATGAGACTATGCTATTATCTTTGAGATAGGTCCGAAATTCTCCACTAAGGTATTCTCCTCTTTGATCTGATCGAAGAATCTTTATGGGTTTTTTGGTTTGTTTTCCTATTTCATGTCTGAATTCTATAAATTTTTCAAAAACTTCAAACTTTTTGTACATCAGATACACGAACCCAAATCATGAATAATCATCAGTAAAGGCTATGAAGTAGATATAGCCACCCCTGGCTTGAACATCAAATGGACCACACATGTCAGTATGTACCAGGGCTAATATCTTAGTGACCCTTTTTTCTTGTCCCACAAAGGGCAGCTTAGCTATTTTTTCTTGAAGACACAATTCACAGACTGGATAAGACTCGAAAGTCAATGGTCCAAGAAGATCATCTTTCTCCAGTTTGATGAGTCTGTCTTCTCCAATATGGCCTAGCCTAAGGTGTCACAAATACTTTTGGCTAATCCTATCTCTAGATCTCTTAGACCCTATGGTATTTACTATTTGCTCATTAATGTTTACACTTGCATCTGTATGCAAATGATAAAGACCATCGATCAAGAAAGCACGTGCCACAAGTTTATTTCCAAAATAAATAGAACACATGTCTTTATTGAAATAAAAATTGTAATTATCCTGTGCCAACTATCACCTTTACAAAAGATTTATCAAGGTTCAAATGTGTATCTTATAAAACATAAATTCAAAGCCTTTGATAAGTTCAAGGAGTATCAATATATGATCGAGAAATAAACTGAAAAAGGTATCGAGGTTCTTCGATCTGATCGAGGAGGAGAATACTTATCTAGTGAATTTCTTGAACATCTTAAGACTAAAGGTATTCTCTCTGAATGGACCCCTCCTTTTACATTCTAGTTAAATGGTATAGCAGAAAGAAAGAATCACACTTTGATGGATATGGTACAGTTCATGATGTGCTTCACTGATCTTTTAATATCTTTCTAGGGATTTGTCCTAGAGACTGCTGCATATATTTTTAACAAGATGCCTTCAAAATCTATTGCAAGCACTCCATATGAGATATAGAAGGAAAGAAAGCCTAATCTTAAACATCTTAAGATTTGGGGCTGTCCTACTTATGTAAAAAATATTTTTGGACATAAGCTTAGTGCTAGATCAGACAGGTATAGATTTATAGGGTATCCTAAGGAAACTAATGGATACTACATCTACTACCCTACTGAACAAAAGGTATTTGTTAGTAGGCATGCCATTTTTTTGTAAAATGAATTCATCCAAGAAAGAGGTAATGGGAGGAATATTAAACTTATGGAAGCTCAGGATCTACAAATCGATTTAGAAATATCTGTGGTTGGACCACAAGAAGATCCTCAATCAGAAGTACCCAAGGATGAAGTACATCCACAATACACACCTCCTCTCTGAAGGTCAGATAGAATGCATCATGCACCTCTGAGATTTGATTTTATCATTAAGAATGATAATATGATCAACATCATTCAGAATGATGATCCATTGACCTATTTGAAAGCTATCATGAGTAGAGACTTAGATAGATGGCTGAAAGCTATAAAATTTAAGATAGACTTGATGTATATCAACCAAGTGTAAATCTTGTTGATGCACTTGAGGGTGTGACCCCAATAGAGTGTAAGTGGGTCTTCAAGAAGAAGATCAGAGCAGATGGCCAAGTAGAAACCTACAAAGCTAGGTTGGTGGCGAAGAGTTTCAGACAAAGATAAGAAATTGACTATGATGAAACCTTCTCACTAGTGGCTATGCTCAAGTCCATCCGGATTTTGTTTGCTATAGCAGCATACTATGACTATGAGATCTAACAATGGATGTCAAGACCATTTTCCTCAATAGTAATCTAGAGGAAGAGATTTATATGACTTAGCCAGAAGGATTTGTCTCAAGTGGGAGGGCAAATCATGTATGCAGAAGATCCATCTAAGGATTGAAGCAGGCTTCAAAGAGTTGGAACATTTGATTTGATATGATAGTCAAAGAGTTTGGTTTTATCAAAAATAAGGATGAACCATGTGTGTATAAGAAGACAAGTGGGAGTGCTGTTGTCTTCTTGATTTTGTATGTCGATGACATACTGCTCATTGAGAATGATATCCCAATAATGCAATCGATCAAGACTTGACTATCGAATAAGTTTTTCATAAAAGATTTGAGTGAAGCATCCTATATACTAGGTATAAAGATCTATAGAGATAGATCTAAAAGGATGTTAGGCTTATCCCAGTCATGGTACGTAGATCTCATATTAAAGAGGTTTAATATGGAGGCAAGTAAGAGAGGTTACCTGCCTACAAGTCATGGATACGTCTCTCTAAGAAAATATATCCTAAGACACTAGAGAAGAGAGGAAGAGGATGAATGAAATCCCTTATGCTTCAGTTATGGGATCAATTATGTATACCATGCTATGTACCAGGCCTGATGTAGCTTATGCTTTAGGCATAGCTAGTAGATCTCAGGCTGATCCAAAGGAGGATCATTGAAAAGTTGTGAAAAATATTCTAAAGTACCTAAGAAGGATAAAGATATTTTTCTCATATATGGAGAAGGGTCAGAGTTGAAACTAGAGGGATATACAGATTCTAGTTTTCAATCAGATCCGGATGATAGCAAGTCAATATCAGGATATGTATTTACCCTAAATGGTGGGGCAGTGAGTTGGAATAGTTCCAAGCAACAGATAGTATCTGACTCAGTTACTGAGACAGAGTACATTGCTGCTAGTGAAGCCATTAAGGAAGCTGTCTAGAAAAAAAAAGTTTATCATGGATTTAGGAATCATTCCTAAGAATGAAGGATCGGTGTCATTCTATTGTGATAACACTAGGATCGTTATTCAAGCTAAGGAACCTAGGTCTTATTATAAATCCAAGCATATCCTCAGATGCTTCCATCTAGTTAGGGATAAGATGTTGTCCTTGAATGAGTTGACACAAAGAACAATATAGCAGACCCATTCACTAAGACCATACCATAGCAGTTATATGATTGCCATCTTGTTTGTATGAGATACATAGGCGATTGACTTTAGAGCAAGTGGGAGATTGAAAGAAGAGTGCCCTATAAGCCAATCACAAGTGTTACGATGGGACTTTTCTTTGTGATTTTCCACGTAATGATATTTATTATTTGAGATATTAATTCATTATATTAGCTGCATCTTATTATGTCTAAGATTATGATGAACCTCAAAGATTAGGATAATGATTTTAAGAGACATGAATAGGTCATGCTAGTGAGATCCAAAACCCTAATCTTAAACATTCCTGGTCGTAGGAGTATTGAGTTAGAGATCAATGTTCTGGATAGACTGGCACATCCTATGTATGCTCGATGGAGAGGGTGGCAGATCTCACTTGCCACTTGTGTGGGATACTAATATAAGGATATGGGTGCTCATTTGAGAAATGAGTCCACTGCATTGACTCGATCAAAGAGAACATCTTATGGAAGCCTTACTTGCATGTCAAAGATGGTTCTCTAAGTGGGAGTTGTGCAAGTGATCCTTAGATCTGAGACCACCATAGAATCTTGTGCACATGAACCCATATTTTGGTTCATACCCAGGCATGGCATTACGACATATACGGAGTGTTTTGGATATGGTGGAGTATGTTTGGAGATTGTGAGTAGGTCAACATAGAATCGATCACTCCTAGTAAGAGGAGATCACATCCTGTGTATTCTCAATCTTAGATGACTAAGGAAAAGTCTTTTGGCCAAAAGCAGGAAGGAGATTAGAAAGAGCTTTTAATGCTTCTTTATCAGAGTCATCATTGGTTAATTAAGAATTGATATGAATATGTGTTTGAGTTTGATATGATTCCATACTCATGAACATATTCAGGGTGCAGGGATGATTGAAGGATTGAATTGTATAGTAACTTGCCACTGAAGAGTATATTTGGTATTTTTATCAAATTTTATATCTTCTAAGTTATGATATATTGCTAAACGTCAATCTTGACTTATTAGTTTTTGATCGAATTAAAGAGTTTAATTCGATTGCCAATTAGAAAGGATTCTAATTGTTGAACTCGGGTTAGCTCGATTGGACCTAAATCGATTAGATTGAAATCTAATTAAATTTGATCAACATGCACCTGAACCTACTACTAGCTAGATGTAAAATCCAATGGGTCACACATATATAAAAATTAGCCAAGGATCTTTTTTGAAAAAGGTTGATTGGAATTTTGGATTCAATCAGGATTTCGGTAAGCATGCTAGCACATGTGGAACCATTGCTCCTTTGGAGATCAATTTGATCTCATCCCTTTCTAATTAGCTAGATCAATTTGATGGGCATTTGGATCAGGTCGTGCCACCTGGAAGCATCCCAAATTGGGGTGCCACATCCCATGTTAACGCCAATTATGAAGAGTCCAAGTTGTGAAGGACTCTTGGCGCAAAATAAGTTTTGCACGTGCATGTTGGCATGGGCAGAAGGAGGAGTCCTTTTAACATGGGATTAAGATGTGTGTGGTAGCCCACATCATCCTCCATCCTCTGGTGCATATCTCAAAGCATGAGATATATCTTTTCTAAATTTTTTGTGGTGGAGAAAAAATTAAAAAAATAAAGATGTTTGGCCCGTGCGCGTAAAAGTGTCGCATCTCTCCATGATTTGGAGAGTCCTTCTCCTAACTAAATACTTTCAAATTATAACTATTTTTTTTGATAATGTTTCTCATTTTATGCTCTATTTTTGGTGATTTTTTGGAATTTTTTTAGACTTATCAGATAGCCACACGGATGTTGGAATCTTCCTCACGTGCACGCGTGCGTGGTGATCAGACTTCACATGAAAGGATGTGAGATCACATCTCTTCATAGATTTTTTGACCTCCTTATTAGGTGATATGAGATCAAGATTGAATCTCCTATCCATATAGATTTTTGAAGATTTTTTTGATTTGAGAAGGGAGGCAAAAACATCCCTTCTCTAGTCGCACGCGTAGAGTAGGGTGCTGATCGACGTATCATTGATAAGAGTCCTTCTGCTTGAAGAAACTCTTATCTCTGATAATCAGATTAGATAAGCCTCTTGGATGAGGTGTGTTCCTCTTTTTTGGCATCTCTCTGGTGGCTATAAAAGGTCCTGGGCACTGGGTGTCCAAGGTATTAAGATCGAATTTTCAATTTCTCTCTGGTTGCTCTCCTTTCTTTCTTACAACCTATCTTTATTTTAGAACAAGGCTTTAGAATTTAAGACAAAACCTTATCTAGTCCTAACAAGGGTTGTAAGGATTCTAAAGTAGGAGAATCAAAAATCCAAAGGAGTGAGATCACATCTTTTTGTGGATTTTTTGACCTCCTTATTAGGTGATATGAGATCAAGATTGAATCTGCTATCCATGTGGATTTTTGAGAATTTTTTTGATTTGAGAAGGGATGCAAAAATATCCCTTCTCTGGTCGCGCGCGTAGGGCGGGGTGCTGATCGACGTATCATTGATAAGAGTCCTTCTGCTTGAAGGAACTCTTATCTCTGATAATCAGATCAGATAGGCCTCTTGGATGAGGTGTGTTCTTCTTTTTTGGCATCTCTTTGGTGGCTATAAAAAGGCCTAGGCACTGGGTGTCTGAGGTATTCGGATCGGGTTTCCAATTTCTCTCCGGTTGCTCTCCTTTATTTCTTACAACCTATCTTTGTTTTAGGACAAGGCTTTGGGATTTAAGACAAAGCCTTATCTAGTCCTAACAAGGGTTGTAAGGATTCTAAAGTAGGAGAATCAAAAATTCAAAGGAGGTTCTAAGAGGGTGGAGTCAGGTTCTTGGAGAAATCTGATCGGTATGAGGCTAGTCGAGTTCTAGGGGCTAGAACTCTTGAAGCAAGGCGAAGAAGGAGCGCTGTCTTTGGTTCAATTTCTATGTGGATCATCGTTGGAGGGCAGACACATGGACATCTTGTGGAAACTAGGATTAGTGCTACAAGTATGCTTTTTATCCAAATTTATATTTATTGTACTTTGATTATTATAGTCAAGGGTTTCTGGGTATTTGGGTTTTCGATGCATCGGGTATTTTGAATGACAATTTTAAACACCTAGTCCTTCCGCTGCACCATCAAAATCCAATAGATCTCACAATCATTTGTGTAAGACACTAATACAAAGATGTGAGTACTCATTAAAGAGTGAGTTCGCTGAATTGATCCATCTTGAGAACATCTTATAGAGTCTTACTAACCTGTCAGAAGATGTTTCTCTTAATAAGAGTTGTGTAAGTAATCCTTTGACCTGAGACTACCATTAAACCTTGTATATATGAATCTATATTTTGATTCATACTCATTTATAACTTAGTCATGTATGGGATATTTTGGATATGATGGATTGTGTATGAAGATTGTGAGTAGGTCAACATCGAATCGATCACTTCTGGTTAGAGAAGATCGCATCCTACTTGCTCTAATCAAATGATGATTCAAGGAGACTTTGATCAAAATAAAATAAAAATTAAAAAAAAATATAATATTTCATTAATCAAATCATCATTATAAGATTAAAAGAAAAATAGATATAAAATTAGATTTGACAAGATTCTATGTCCATAGTCATATTCAAGATGAAATATGATCGCAGGATTCAATTGTACAGTAACTTGTCACTGAAGGATATTTTTGATATTTCTATCAAAATTTTATATATTTTAGATAGATATGATATATTGCTAGATATCAATCTTGTCTTGTAGGTTTAATCGAATTAAAGAGTTTAATTCGATCGTCAATTAGGAAGGGTTCTAATTGTTGAAATCGGGTTAGCTCTATTAGATCTAAATTGGTTAGATAGGATTCTAATCAAATCAGGTTAACTTGTACTCAGACCTACTACTAGCTAGATGTGAAACCCAATGGGTCACACACAAAGAAAATTGATCAAAGGTCTAATTGGATTAGATCATATTTGCAAGATGAAAATGGTAGCATGTGTTGCAAACCCTAGCTCCAATGTTCGAATTGGATTCGATTTGGTTCCTAATTTGGGCTAATTAAACCTGATTGGACTCGATTTTTAAATTTATTTGGATTGGATTGACCCTTGGCTGGTTGAGTCAAGGGGTTTGGCATCATTTATTCTGAAACCCACCAAAGATTATCTCTCTTGGCATGTGGGATTTCCTTGTGTGCTAAAGACCAAATGGCGCTCCATAAGATGAGGCATCCCTTTCTCATCCTTATCCATTTAGTTTCCTTGCTAATCTTATTTTGGGAGTGGACTTTAGATAACTAAGAGGCATAGAAGAGTCTTTCTGTCTCTTAGTCATCTTTTGGTCATTGGGAAAAATGGATAAGCTTGAACCCATGCTGCCTCCTTATCCTTGGCGCCACTTGGACTCAGAGTCCAAGTGGTTAAGGTATCTTAAATCCTCCATGTCTAATTAGGTGCCACTTTTCTTAGCTATTAGATGGCCATCAGATGAAACTCTTTTCATTGGATAGAGTGCGTGTTCTTAAAAAAAAACTTTACGACACTTTGAAAAACATAGAAAATTTTTTTTCTAAAGAGTCCTTCTGCACAAAGCATCTCTTCGTTTAAGTCCTGATGCATGCCACTTGTCCTGAATTTTTTGATGGGCATGAGATAAGGTAGAGGGGCATGAGATGTTGTAGAAAGGTATGAAAAATCCCTTGGATGGGGCATGAGATGGTGCGGAAGGCATCCTCACGCCAACTATAAATAGGGTGGCGTGCTGGGTTTCTTATTCACTCATTCGATCTCTTCTTCTTACACACTCTCCCTATTATCCCAATAACTCTCTTCCTACCTTGTTAAGACAAGTTCAAAATAGTAATGACAAGTTTTATTTTAGGACAAGGGTCTAGAAAGAGAATTAAGCGAGACAAGGAGAAAAAAAAGGTAAAGAGAGGGAAGCCAAGAGAGTAGGAAGGAAGCCAGGTGTTGTGCTGCCTGAAGGAATTCTTTGAAAAAAAATTCTATAGGAGGGACCAAATTAAGGAGCAAGAGTCTTGAATCATCTCCCATATGAATCAACATTGGAGGGCAAACATTCGGACCCCGAGTGAAAACTCTGTCGGAATTTAGGATATAGCATGACAGGTATTCTTCTATACCTACTATAATATTATGCAAATATATGCAAGTGATGTTTATCATCAAGGGTTCTTAGGATTAGGGTTTGATAGTTTGGAGTTTTATTATACAAAATTTTGAAATCCATTTTGCTTCCACTATGCTCATTGAACCCTACAGGTAGAAGATTTATAATTAGATCTACTTTGGCTTTATCCACTTCAATTCTCTTCTTTGAAACAACATGGTCAAGAACTATGCCTTCTTTGACCATGAATTAGTATTTTTCCTAATTAAGAACTAAGTATTTTTTTCTTGCACCTTTCTAAGACTAGTCTCAAGTGATGAAGGCATTCGAAGAAAGTAGAGCCAAAACTAAAAAAAATCATCTATGAATATTTTTAGAAACTGCTCAACCATATTAGAAAAAATACTGATGATGCACCTTTGGAAAGTAGATGGTGCATTAGACAACCCAAAGTGCATACATCTATAGGCAAAGGTTCGAAATGGATAGATGAATGTAGTTTTTTCTTGATCTTCTAGAGCTATGGGATCTGGTTATAGCCGAAGTATCCATCAAGAAAATAATAGAACTCACATCCGGCTAATCTCTCCAACATTTTATTAATAAAGGGCAGAGAAAAGTGATCCTTTCTTATGGCCACATTCAATTTTCTATAAGCAATATAGACTCCCCATCTAGTTTGGATCCTTATTGGAACAAGCTTATTTGCTTCATTTTGGACTACGATCGTCCCTGACTTTTTTGATACTACTTGCTCCGAGCTTACCCACGAACTATCTGAGATGGGTAGATGATTCCATTATCAAGCAACTTAAGGATCTCTTTCTTGACTATCTCCTTCATGGCTGGGTTAAGCCTCCTTTAGGGTTCTCAACAGGCTTCACTTCTTCCCAAAGTTGAATTCTATGTTGGATAATTGAAGGGCTAATCCCCTTAATGTCTGTCATGGTCCAACCTATAGCTTCTTGATTTTCTTTAAGGATAGCTAATAGTTCTTCCTCTTATGTCGGATGAAGGTCCAATGTAATTAATACTACCAAAATTTCTAATGGACCCAGATATTCATATTTAAGATGATCAGGAAGCGATTTAAGGTCCAACTTAGGTGCTTCCTCAATTGATGGCTTGGATAATGGTTCAACCATTATCATGAGTGGCTCGATTGGTGGTTCCCATCTTGGTTGAGTCCCCTGGTCACTAGTTGTGGATACTTCATAAATATTTTTAGATTCTTGATTTAATCAGTGATTGAAATCAAAATCTTCATCACTGAGATGAATAGGTTTATAAGTATTATCTTGAATCAGGTGCACATTCACAGGTTGGTCCATTTCATTGCCTAGATTGAAAATATTGAGGTCAATGGACATGTTTCCAAAAGAGAGATTCATAAGTCCATTATGGCAGTTGATTTAGGTATTGGAGGTAGCTAAAAATGGTCCACCTAAGATAATCGGGATGTGACCTTTAGGGTTTGACACAAATTCAGTCTCTAAGATCACAAAATCCATAGGGTAAATGAAATTACTATTCTTGATTAACACATCTTCTATGACTCCTTTTGGGACCTTAACAGATCGATCTGCCAATTGTAGGGTAATCCCAGTCGGTTTTAATTCTCCTAACCCTAACTACTCATATACTGAATATGGCAATATATTCACACTAGCCTGTAAGTCCAACAAAGCCATATTGATGGTGGTTTCCCTAATGACACATGAAATTGTAAGAGACCCTGGATCTTTGTATTTAAGCGGCACATAGCTCGAAAGGTATGAGATCACCCTAGCTATCAAGAAGACTTTCCTGGGCACATTGGTGGTCTTCTTCTTTGTGCATAAGCCTTTAAAAAATTTGAAAGAATAGTGCCCTACAAGCCAATCGTATAAATGATACGATAGGATTTTTCTTGGTAAACTTCCAACTCATGTAATGATATTTTTCATTTGATAATAAAATGAGGCATTGATTCATCATTTTAGCTATATCTTACTATGTTTAAGATTATGATGAACCCCATGGATTAGAACAATAATTTTAAGATCATAAAGAGTTCATGTCTGTGAAACCTAAAATTCAAAAACCCTAATCCAAAATATTCTTAATCATGAAAACATTAAGTCAGAGATTAATGTTCTGGATAGACTGGCACATCCTATGTATGCTCAATGGAAAGGGTGACTGATTTCACAAACCACTTGTGTAAGACACTAATACAAGGATGTGGGTGCTCATTAGGAAATAAGTTCACTAAATTGACTTACCAATAGAGAATATCTTATGGAGCCTTACTTGCATATTAAAAATAATTTTCTAAGTGGGAGTTGTGCAAGTGATCCTTAGACTTGAGATCACCATGGATCTTATGTATATGAACCCATATTTTAGTTCATACCCAAGCATGGTATTAAGATATGTACGGGATATTCTGGATATGGTGGAGTGTGTATGAAGATTGCAAGTCGATCAATAAGGAATCGATCACTCTTAGTAAGAAGAGATGGCATCCTGTGAATTTTCGCCTCTAGATGACTCAGAAAAAATCTTTTGACCAAAAGTAGATTGAAGATTAGAAAGAATTTCTAATGCTTCATCATTGGAGTCATCACTGATTGATAGAGAATCGATATGAGTATGTATTTGAGTTTGATATAATTTCATACTTATGAACATATTTGGTATATAGGGATGATCAAAGGATTGAATCACACGATAACTTGTCACTGAAGGGTGTATTTGGTATTTCTACTAAATTTCACATCTTTTGGATAGTCATGATATATTGCTAGATATTAATCTTGACTTGTAGGTTTGATCAAATTAAAGAGTTTAATTTGATCACTAATTAGAAAGGATTCTAATTGCTGAACTCGGGTTAGCTCATTTTGGATCTTAATCGATCAAAAGAAGTCTAATCAAATTAGGTCAATTTGCATCTAGATCTATGATGAACATTTAAATTAAATTACTAGAGGTACATAATTCTATTTAATTATTCATTATTTATTCATAATTTGATGCTTACTAGTTTATTTTGTAGGTGATTGGGAGTTTGGGTTCATACAATTTAAATTGGACTTAAATCGGATCAAATTCGACTGAACTAGATGACTAGCTCCTATTCCAGTGTGAACGTGACTTAAAGATCAAGGGTCAAGAAGTAACCTCTCTAATCAAGGGCCCAGATTAGAAGATATATGAAATCAAGTGTGAATATGATTTAAAAATCAAGGGCTAAGAAGCAAATCCTCTCAATCCAAGGGCTATCAAGGCATCACTTAATAAAACCCTAAAAGAGAAGACTCCACCTCATCCAAAGCTCTTTTTATATGCCGCCCCAACCAACATTTCTCCATGCTAGAGATTCCTCATGCAAGAAAAGCATTCATGCACCCTTTGCCCTTCATGCTATTTCATGCACGCCACAAATCCTTTCTTTATTACATGACAAAAAACCCTAGCCTCCTTTCAATGCTCATGCTGCTCCTTCTTGCCTTTCCTTATTTCATAACTACAACATAAAGCCCTACCTCCCACTTTATAAATAGAGCCTCATCCCTTTCTTCTCTTTGGCATCAAGCCAAAGCCTAAAGTTTCTCTTCAAGCTGGTCTCCTCTCTCTTCCTCTTTCTTTCTTCTCTATAAGTCTAGGGGAGGTACTAACCCCAATACGCCTTCCATCAAATCTAGGAGAGGTCCTAATCCTAGTGCTGCTATTATTTTTTTTCATATTCCCATACTTCCATTAATCTTTCTTTCATAGAGTTCTTAGACTAAGCCTTCCAGCCATCCTGCCACTATCTGCATAAAAGAAGACAAAGGATTCAAGAAGGTACATCCACCATCAGACGCAGCTAGAAGATTCAACTTAAAATTGATTATCCTGTATCGTAACTTTCTCTTTTCTTTTGTGTAAGCTTTATTTGATTAATGAAAAATCTTTTTATTACAATGCTCTTGTCTCTTCATTAGTTTCTTTCAATCTATTATTTTTCTTTTGTATTTTCGAAACAATCGACTAAGATCCCTACGGATATGATCCCGACTCACCCTATCTATATAGTAAATGAGTAGGATCAATTTTGGTGTGCTACGACATGCATCAAATTTTGATGCCGTTGTCGAGGATCTTAGCATGATTATTTTGAAAAAAAAAATTAAAAAATCTATAAAATATAAAAAAATTATATTTTACTACTTTTTAGATCTTTATTTCTTGCTTTAGATTGCTTTACTGTCTTTCTAGTAATATAGTTTTCTACCTTTTATATAGATTTGACTTTTTGTCTATTTTAGACTTACCCTTTATTTTTAGAATAATTTACTACCTTTCTAACAGATTTTCTAAAAAAAGTATTTTTATCTTTTAATTGACTACCTTGAATAGTAGATTTGATTGTTTGCTTTAATTGTATGATATCTATGTTGGGAATAGTGTCCCAAAGTCAATCGTCAGCCTATTGACGGTTGTGCTCTTTTTTGTATTAGTATATGAATTATAAATAAATAAAAATTATTTTAGTATTTTTCATCACAAATTGTTTCATCTTCTAATGAACTCCTGTGTTGTGGTGAAGTCCTTAGGACTATTTAGACTCGACAAAGGAGGATTTGTCATTTAGTCTTTAAACCTGTTCGTGACCAAATGATACGTTGTTACCATGGACAACAACGTTTATCAAGCATAGGTCGTTGTGTGCCATATGGGTTGGTTGTCCTCTTAACCAAAGAGTGTGGAGACACTGGTATGGTATACAGGTGAGATGTAAGGGTACATCTACACTGAACGTGACCGACTCTGGAGTTTTTTCTGCTGTCAAGATTTGCTCCGATGGGATATGGGTATAACTGTCCCTCTGACCTGAGACCGCCATGGTGACTTGCAAGCAACTCACTGCACTTAGGCACTGGACTACCTGAATTTCTAATTCAGTGATAAAAGGCTACTGGGTATAGTCAAGTACTTGACTTGTCGGTGCATGTGTCAAGATGGGATTGACCACTCCAGTTTAGGAGCTGTGTACAGTCGTATTTCAATTTAGCAAAATCTTGACTAGGGTAGTCCTAGTGAGGAGTCACAGGACTGTTTGAGTTGAGCATGATTCGGATGATCTAATCAGGGTTGACAGTTTAACCCTAAGTCGTCCTATACATAAGGATCAAAAGGGATGTATTATATAGTAACCATATTCGCGTAGGTTCTGAATGTTGCGATTGCGACTATTCGACCTATCCAGACGTCGGATACCATTGCTAGATGGTCACTTTGATAAGTACAAAAATTGGTTCCTGTGCTACCGGCTTTGGTTTGAACCTACGGAGTCACACACATTAGAGGTTCCTATCTGATCTGATGGCTGGTGAAGAGTCCCACTGAACTGGGACTCTTCGACCAAGAGTCTTAATGCTTGGGGACTCTGAGTCCTATATGTCTAAAATACTGTGATCCAGAATCAAGATTCTCTGATCATGAGTTCCACACATTTTGGGTACCGGGGTCAAGAGTCCCACTAGTTTGGGACTCTTCGATCAGGGTTTCATATCGATGGACTCTGATGCCCGATTGCCCATCGAATTTAGACTCAGTATTTATGAGAGGTTTAATTAGTGATTTGATCACTAATTAACTCAATTTGATTGAATAATTATTTTTGGATCAAGTCCAATTGAATTGGATTCAGTTGGGTTTGACCCGATTAGGTTAAGAGTTGACCTAATCGCCGAGGTAGTTTGGTCCCTGATTTGATCAGGAGTTGGGCGTAGTCAATTTTTGATTTGATTAGAATTTTATTGAGCCTAATTAAGCCTAATTGTGTTGGGTTTAACTTAGTCTAATTGTGCCTAACCTATTTTAATAAAGTTGGTTCAATTAGATTGGTTTAAAATTTCAATCCACCTTTGACTTATCTCCCTGTGCCACTTCACCCACCTATGCCTATTTGAATTCATGAGAAATGAGTTCTCATGAATTTTCTCCCATGCAGAAGCCTTCCCACGCCCTCCCTTGTGTGCCATCTGAGTGGATAAAGATTGATTAGTTGGCCATTCAAATTCAAATGATGTTTGAATTTGAATGAGCAACTAATCCCATGCGCCACCTTATCCACTTGTGCGCCACTTGCTCTACACGAGAAAAAGTTTCTCGTATAAACTCTCCATGCACAAAGAAGCCCATGCCCCTCCCTTCTCATGCCTTGAGTGGATAAAGATTGGTTGGTTGGCATTTAAATTCAAATTCGATTTGAATTCAAGTGAGCAACCTCCTAGCTTTATCCTCTCATGTAGTGAAAATGCTGAAAAGACACGATCTTGCACCATTTTAAAATGAGAGAAAAGGTGGGGTGTGCACTATCTGATCTGAGAGAGAAAGGGTGGCATGAGAAAGGCTCTGTGCATGAGAAAAGAAAAGAAAAGAAGAGAAAAGAAAAGAAACAGAAAGGACGCAGGGTTTTTCTGAGAGTACCTTAGGGTTTCTGCCTAAGGTTCGGGAAGTGAGAAGGTGAGCTACGAGTGTCGTGAGTCCACCAAACATCAGGGAGAGCTTTATCAATCTCTCTACTATCTTTGCTGATAATTCAGAGCACCTAAAGAATTGGTAGACACCGATCGAAGGAGTTCGATCAGCATCAGCCGTCAAAAGGATTCTGCAACGAACTAGCATTCGTGAGGAGCTGATCAGATCGGGAGCTTCATGTGGATGATCCGCAGAGGCCAGACATACTGTGTGACTATATTACGATGATCAGACCATCCCGATGGTGATCAGACTACGGTGATCGACTACCTGCACGAAGATAATATGTTCTGAACACATAACAGTAAAATATTTACTGTAGAATTCAAAATTTTAAATTTAAATGCATGCTATATATATTATATTTATATCCTTATGTAGGGTTAATACATGTTAATTAATTAGATTAATTAATAATTTTTATTGTAAAATTATAATTTTGAAAAAGTTTTAAAATTATCGTTTTACCCCTGCACTGAAATTCCCACAATCTAGCTGCCTTATATTCCTAACTTAATTTAGTTTTCTAGACTCTCTAGATCTTCTCACATCAAATTAATCTAATTTAAAACTATTTTTTATTCTTTTTGCTTTACATAATATAACATAAAAAGAAAACAAAGATATCACATAATACTTAACTAAAATAGAGAAACTAATTAAATCTTAAAAGCTTCTTACTTGTATTGGACATCTTCTCTTTTTGCATTACATAATTTTATAAAATATCTTAAGGGCATAACCCATAAACAACATAAGTGGAGATTTCATCACCTTCCCTTGGCCCACAAAACACCATCTTACATTCGCATTAACCTAAGCCTCTTAATTAAAATTAATTAGACGTTGGCCCCAAGGACTCTCGAGCTTAATAGGACAAGGAACCCTAAGAGTTGGATCGGGTTAATATTGGTCAGTTTAACTAGTGTCTAGAAAAATAGATCAGGGATTACATCTCAAAGGAAGGTGGTTTATTAATTGGTTCTGTTCGCTTATTTGGCCAATTTTAATTGGTGTCCAAGGAAAGCAACAGGAGGACCCCCACCACCTTACATTTATCTGGCTAGTTGAGTGGCTAGTCTTTTATTTGAAGTGCTCGAAGGTGACCTTGGCAGTTAGGAGCTATCTAGAACTAGGACAACCCATAGCTAAGATTGATTGATCCACTTGATTGCTAACTAAAAATATCTAACCTAACTTAAATTTTTTGCATATACTTCTTAGATTTAGGACTCAATAGGCTCTCATCTTTAAAATTTCTTTCATCCTTTTTTTATTAATAAACTAAAATTTAAAAATCTTTTAAAAAGATTGAAATTATCTGTGTTTGCTCTAAGGTATAAATTGTAAGGTTTATGCTCGGGCGTTGCTCATTGCAATCCAAGATTCAATCGTTAGAGCCTAAAATTAAAAGAACCTTTAGAGCCAATAGACCCAGGAATATGGACTGAAATCAGGAGACTGACCCACCACGACAATTGAGGGAGTACTTTACTCCTTCATCTTTCACTTACTCACCATATATCCAGCCTCCTCCCATGGAGGTGGCATGATATGAAATCAGGTCCAGCATTATTCAAATGCTGCCATCATTCTATGGACTGTCGAATGAGGATTCATATAAATACTTGGATGAATTTCTTGATATATGATTCACAGTAAAAATCCAAAGTTTCTCTGATGATGCCCTTCGATTGAAATTATTTCCTTTCTCGCTTAAGGATAAAGCCAAATACTGGCTAAACTCCATAGACTCGATCACCTTTTCAACCTGAGACTAGCTTCAATGAGAATTTCTCAAGAAGTATTTTCTATAGGAAAAACCAATCAAATTAGAAAATCCATAACCATTTTTTTCAAAATAGAGGGGGAGATGTTGAGACTTGGGAGAGGTTCAAAGACCTCATCCGAAAATGTCCTCACCATGCTATTCCTAAATGACAACTTGTCTGGTGCTTTTATGACAGTTTAATGAAAAAGCACAGACAAATGGTTGACTCGTCTTGTGATGGGATGTTCATGCTTAAAAGCGATCATAAGGCCTGGCAGCTTTTTGAAACCCTAAGTGAGAATTCATTGCATTATATGTCTAGGGAAGCTCCCATATCAAGACCCAAAAGAGGTGGGTTGTATGAAGTTGGTCAATCGATAGACATCCATAGCAGGGTGGATGAAATAATTTCTCAGAAACTCAATTGACTACTACAAGTTGGTGACACTACCTCCTTCCCATCCATACAAGCACAAGATGCTTGTTTGATTTGCTCGAGTCCCGCCCACTCTATTGCTGAATGCCCAGTTGCATCCCAATTTTTTGAGTTCATATATGAGCAAGTCTAGTAAGCTCAAGCCCAACCAAATCGTAGATCATGAAACGATCTATATTCGAACACATATAACCCTGATTGGAGAAACCATTCAAATTTTTTTTGCAAACCATAACGTGAAGTTGGCCTTATAACATCTAGACCCAACTATCAGGACCAGACATATAGGCAAGGACCATACTACCAAAATGCCCCGCAACCGTCCATCACGGCTTATGATTCAAACTTTAAGGAGAAAGTCTTGAAAGCACTAGAATGAATCAAAATCAACACTCAGACCCTTTACTCCCACAAGCAATCTATCACTAAGCTAGAGATCCAAATTGGTCAACTAGCGATCGCATTCAGTAGAAGGAAAGGAGGAAAATTACCTAGCCAACCTAAAATCAACCCGAGTGGGCAATTCATGGCTGAAAGCTCCAATGCCCCCGAAACCTTCTTTAGACATGCCAAATCAGTCATGACTCTCAAGAATGGGAAGGTCATCAAACAAACAAGCAAAACCAATGAGACAAACCCCAAACCTTTGACCAACCCCGAATAAAGCAAGAAAAGGGATGATGAGGACCTAAAAGTAGGGGATAAACCAACAATGCATGTACCACCCTACCTACACAAAGCCCCATTTTTCGAGTGCCCTAAAAGTCCCAATTCCTGTGGATAGGAAGGGAGGGAATCTAAACGAGATGTTAGAATTATTTAAACAAGTCCAAATTAATCTTTCCCTTTTAGATGCAATCAAACAGGTCCCAGCATATGTAAAATTTTTGAAGAAATTATGCACCCAGAAACGTAAATCTTGATCATAACTTTCGAAGAAAGTATACCTCACTGAATAGGCTAGCTCTGTCTTTTAGCATGCTATCCCTCTAATGTTTAAAGATCCAGGTGCCCCTACCATTTCTTGCATTATAGGGGACTTTTATATCAAACAAGCTCTCCTAGATCTAGGGGCAAGTGTGAACCTTTTATCTAGCTCAGTATATGAACTCTTTGGGTTCAAAGACTTGAAACCCACGTTGGTCACCTTGCAGTTAGCTGATAGATCAATTAAGACACTACATGGAATGCTCAAGGATATTTTGGTCAAGGTAGATGAGTTTTATTTTTCAGTTGATTTTGTAGTTCTGGACATGAAACTATGTGGCAACCCGAGGCAAATTCTCACTATCTTAGGCAGGCCCTTCTGAGCAACGACAAACGTATGCATCAACTGTAGGACAAGAGTCATGGATGTATCATTTGAGAATAAGAAATTGAGACTAAATGTGTTTGGTGCATCTTAGGGACCATTAATGGATAGTTGCTTCAAAATAGATACATTCGAGGATATCATTGAGGAAGCAACATCAACGACTTTTGCACACGATTCCCTAGACACTAATGAACACTTGAATTAAGCCACTAGAGGTATATAATTCTATTTAATTATACTTTATTTATTAAGAATTTGATACTCTCTAATCTATTTTGCAAGTAATTACGAGTTTGGGTTCATACAAATTAAATTAGACTCAAATCGGATCAAATTTGAGTGAACCAGACAAGTAGCTCTCATTCCAGTGTGAACATGACTTAAAGATCAAGGGTAAAGAAGCAACCTCTCCAATCAAGGGCATAGATTAAAAGATAAATAGAATTAAGTATGAACACGATTTAAATATCAAGGGTTCAGATTAAAAGATCACTCTAAATGAAGACCAAGTGTGAACACGACTTATTGATCAACGGAGAAGAAGCAAAAGGCTTGATCTAAGGATCCTTATTCACGTTCCCACCTTTCTTTATGAAATCTTAAATTCTCTTGTGCCCCTATTCATGAGAAATCAGCCACTCCCCATTTTGTAAATAGAATCCCAAGGCCTCCATCTTCTCCAATCAAGCCAACTCTAAGTTCTCTTCAACTTTCTCTCTCTCTTCCTCTTTCTCTTCTCCATAAGTCTAGGAGAGGTACTAACCCTATCAATCTATCTTTTTCTTCCTAACCCATCACCATATTCCTCTATAGATCCCTTCTCCACATCCCAAGAAATCTAGGAGAGATCCTAATCCTAGTGCCGCTACCCTTTCTTTTTCATATTCCCATACTTCATCTACCATTCTTCCTTGGAGTTTCTGTACCAAGCTTTCCAGCCATCCTACCACTGCCTGTACGGAGGAAGATGAAGGATTCAAGGAGGCACATCCACTATCGAGCGTAGTGAAAAGTTCAACTTAGTTTAGTTATCTTGTATCAATTTTTTATTTCTTTTCTATTATACATGTTTCTTTATTTGATCAATAAAAAATATTTT
Organism: Elaeis guineensis; assembly: GCF_000442705.2. Lineage (NCBI taxonomy): Eukaryota > Viridiplantae > Streptophyta > Magnoliopsida > Arecales > Arecaceae > Elaeis > Elaeis guineensis. Next base: position 9,548,824 of record NC_026008.2, on the reverse strand, counting down.
TATTATAATCTTCATATTTCATTCTTAGTTTCTTACAATCTATTATTTTTTTTATTTATATTTTTGAAATAATTAGCTTAAGATCTCTATGGATACGATCTCGACTCATTCTATCTACATAATAGTGAGTAGAGTTAATTTTAGTATGCTACGATACGCATCAAATTTTGACGCTGTTGTCAGAAATCTTGACATAATTATTTTGAAAAAAAAATTTAAAAAAAATATTTATTACTTTATTTTTCTAGTTGATTATTTTTTTTGCACCCTTATTTTTCATACTTTATTTTACTGATTGGTAATTTATTTTTTATTGTTAATTAATTTACTTTAATTATTTAATTACCTTCTATTTACTCTTTTTAAAATTTTTATCTTATATTACTTTTTATATATGGTATATTTACTGCCCTCTGGCTAGATTATTTTATTTGCATGCATAAAAAAAAAATTTACTTTCTATAGCCTAGTGATTTACTACATTCTATAGCTTAAAATAATTTATTATCCTAAAAGTAAATTTGATTTGTCGCATTATTTGTAGGCTACCTACTTGTCTTTTAATCTTAGCATTATTTACTTTTCATTTAGTTAGACTCACTAGATCTTCTCATATCTAATTAATCTAATTTGAAACTTACCTCTTATTCCTTCTTGCTTAAAGATAACATAATATAAAAAGAATACAAAGACACCACATAACACTTGACTAATATAAATAAATTAATTAAATCATAAAAGCTACTTAACATGTTTGGACATCTTTTCTTATATTGCATATTTTCATAAAAATCTTAAGGGCAAAATCTTAATCAACATAAGGTGAAAATTTCATCACCCTTTCTTGGCCCACAAACCACCATCCTGCGATTGCATTGACCTAAACCTCTAATTTAAAATTAATTAGATATTGACCCCTAAGAACTCTCGAGCTCAGTAGGACAAGAAACTTTAAAGGTTGGATCGGATTCAGATTAGTCAGTTTAACTGGTGTCTAGAAAAGTGGTTCAGATATTACGTCCTGAAGGAAGGTAGTTCATTAATTGATTCCGTTCACTTATCTGACCAATTTAGTTGGTATCTAAGAAAAGCAACGGAGGCACTCCCACCAATCTTTCATTTACCTGACCAGTTGAGCGGCTAGTCTGCTACTTGGAGTGCTTGAAAGTGACCTTGGCAATTAGGAGCTATCTAGATCTAGGATAATCCATGTCAGGATTGATTGAACCACTTGATTGTTAACTAAAAACATCAAACCTAATTAATTCTTCTCTCTCTTCTTAGCCTTAGAACTCCTTAGATTCTCTTCTTTAGAACTCTTTTCTCTCTCCCTCCTTCTTTTCTCCTCTTCTCTTTTGAAAAAAAAAATTATTGAAATTAAAACTCGATGAGATCTTTTGGGTGCATGCTAGGACATCGATCATTACAACCTGATTTACACCCACTAGATCTAGAGCTAGAAAGAATAATTCGAACAAATCAAATAAAAAAAAACTATGGATCCAAAATAAGAGACTGACCCACCACGATAATTGAGGGAGTATTTTACTCCCTCATCTTACACCTACTCGCCATGTATCTAACCTCCTCCTGTGGAGGCGGTACAATATGAAATCAAGTCCAGTATTATTCAAATGTTACTATCATTCTATGGACTATCGAATGAAGATTCATACAAACACTTGGACGAATTTCTTGAGATATACTCCACAGTAAAAATCCAAAACTTCTCCGATGATGCCCTAAAGTTGAAACTGTTCTCTTTTTTACTTAAGGACAAAGCCAAATATTGGTTAAACTCTCTAGATTTTATAATCATTTCAACTTAGGACCATCTTTAGAGAGAGTTCCTCAAAAAATACTTTCAAATTGAAAAAACAAATCAAATTAGAAAAGCTATCACTAGTTTTTTTAAATTGGATGGTGAACTTTTTCATGAGACATGAGAAAGGTTAACAGACCTCATTCATAAATGCCCCCACCACATTATCCCCAAATGGTAATTTGTTCAGTGTTTCTACGATGGTCTATTAGAGAAATATCGATAAATGATCGATACATCATGTGATGGGACATTCATGCTAAAGAGCGAAGATGAGGCTTGACAGCTCTTTGAAATACTTAATGAGAACTCCCTGCATCACATGTCTGCCACTTTTAGAGAACAACCTATATCTCAATAGAAAAGAGGTGGAATCTATCAGATTGAAAATGTTATGAATATCCACAGTAAGGTAGATGAGTTGTCCCAAAAATTAGACTGTCTTCTAAATATTGGACACTCTCTGATTCCACCTAACCCAGTCCAAGATGTTTGTACATTGTATGCAAGCCCGACCCATTTTGTTAGTGAGTGCCCAACCACACCTCAATTTTCTATGTTTGTGCATGAGTAGGTCCAGCAAGCTCAAACCGAACAAGCTCGTAGTTCAAAAAATGATCCATACTCGAACACTTACAATCTCTATTGGAGAAACCACCCAAATTTTTTCTAGAGACCACAGTCAGTGGTTGGCCCTGCTATACCTAAATGCAACTATCAGGACTCGACATATAGATATGGACCATACCATCAGTTCCAAAATGCTTCTCAACCATCAACCACTGGTTACAGTCCAGCTTTTGAGGAGAAGGTTCTGAAAGTGCTAGAATGATTAGAAGTCAACACCCAAACTCTTAACTCCCACATGCAATCCATTACTAAGCTAGAGACCCAAATAGGTCAACTAGCAACTATATTAAATAGGAGGGAAGAAAAGAAATTACCTAGCCAACCTGAGAACAACCCAAGAGAAAAATTTATGGTTGAGAGCTCTAATACTCTAGAAATATTTTTTGAACATGCCAAATCAATCATGACTCTCAGAAGTGGGAAGGTCATTGAACACATGAGTAAAACCAATGAGACCAACCCTAGACCTATGATCAAGCCCGAATCATCAAAGAATAAGGAGGACCGAAAAGTAGAGAATGAACCAACTACACCAGAATCATCTTACTTGCCTAAAGTCATATTTTTGAGTGCCCTAAAAGCCCCTACTCCTGTGAATAAGAAGGGAGATAGACTCGACGAGATGTTGGAATTATTTAAGCAAGTCCAAATTGATCTCTCCCTTCTAGATGCAATCAAACGGTCCCAGCTTACGCAAAATTTTTGAAAAAATTATGCACCCAAAAATATAAATATTGATCATAACTTTCTAAGAAAATATGCCTCACCGAACAAGCTAGTTCTGTCTTCCAGCACGTTATCGCTCTAAATCTTAAAGATCCAAATGCCCCTACCATTTCTTGCATTATAGGGGACTTTCACATCGAACAAGCTCTCCTGAATCTAAAGGCCAGTGTGAACCTTTTACCTAGCTCGGTATATAAACTTTTTGGGTACGGAGAGCTAAAACCCACATCGATCACTTTATAGTTAGCTGATAGATCAATTAAGACACCACGTGGGATGATTGAGGATGTTTTGGTTAAGGTAGATGAGTTCTATTTTTCAATTGATTTTTTAGTCCTTAACATGGAACTAAGTGGCAATCCAAGATAAATTTTAATTATCTTAGGCAGACCCTTCCTAGTTACGGCAAATGTGTGCATCAATTGTAGGACAGGAGTCATGGACATATCATTTGAGAATAAGAAACTGAGACTGAATGTGTTTAGTGCTTCCCAAGGACCATCAATGGATAGTTGCTTCGAGATAGATACATTCGAGAAAATCATAGAGGAAGCAACATCAAAGATTTTTGCACATGATTCCTGAGATACCCACTTGACGTACTTTGGAGTGGATGACTATGATATAGAGGGAGGTAGTGAAGACGTAAACACTCTATTTGATACATCAAATATTGAAATTACTCCCCCTTAGACAATCAAGTATGAGCCATTATCTACATTAGCTAATACACCCACGGCCGCATCATTAGAATCACCACCTGTACTAGAATTAAAGCCACTTCCAGTCGCACTCAAGTATGCATTTCTAGAACCTAATGGCATCCTTTCGATGATCATTGCATTAGACTTGACCCTGGATCAAGAAGCACAATTGGTTGGTATTCTGAAAGAAAACAAAGAGGCTATCAGCTGGTCCATTGTCGATCTAAAAAGAATTGACCCCTCCATCTGTATGCACCACATTCATTGCGAGGCAGATGCCAAACCCCATTAAGACATGTAGAGAAGATTGAACCCAAACATGTGGGAAGTAGTGAAGAAAGAGGTGGTAAAGTGGTTAGATGCTGGAATCATCTATCCCATATCCGACAGTAAATGGATCAGCCCTACCCAAGTAGTACCTAAGAAATCAGGTATTACTGTGATGGAGAATGAAGAAGCTGAATTGCTTCCCACTCACACACCATCTAGTTGGTGAGTATGCATTGACTATAGGAAACTAAACACCGTTACTAGGAAGGATCATTTTTCATTACCCTTTGTTGAACAAATCTTAGAATGACTAGTGGATCAATATTTTTTCTGTTTCCTAAATGATTATTCGGGCTATAATCAGATATCTGTATTCTCAGATAATCAAGAGAAAACCACCTTCACTTGCCCTATAGCACTTTCGCTTTTCGATGCAAGCCATTCAGGCTCTGCAATGCACCTGCTACATTTCAATGATGCATCTTGGTCATTTTCTCAAATATGGTAGACAAATATCTCAAAATTTTCATGGATGATTTCTCTGTATTTGGAACCACCTATGAAGATTATCTCCATAACCTCTCCAAAGTCCTTAAGTGCTGCACGGAAATAAATCTGATTTTAAGTTGGGAAAAGAGTCATTTTATGGTTCAAAAAGGAATCATATTAGGACATATTATTTTCGAAAGGGAGATTGAGGTAGACAAAGCCAAAATTGAGGTCATCTCAAAACTACCACCCCTCACTTTGATTCGACAAATACAATCCTTCCTAGGTCACGCTGGATTTTACAGACACTTCATTAAAGATTTTAGCAAAATATCGAGATCCTTATGCAATCTGCTAGCCAAAGACATGCCATTTGTCTTTAATGAAGAATGTCTATAAGTCTTCCACACGTTATGAATAGTCCTGACAATAGCACCCATAATAAAATCCCCTGATTAGTCCTTTCCATTTGAAATCATATGTGATGCTTCCAATTTAGCAATAGGGGCCATCTTAGGTCAAAGAATCAACAAAGAGCCACATGTGATCTATTACGCTAGTAAGACTTTATCCAATGCCCAATTGAACTACACTACAATGAAAAAAGAGCTACTAGCTATAGTATTTGCTTTTGAAAAATTTTGTTCATATCTGTTAGGGTCTAAGGTTCTAGTGTATTCTGATCATGCAGCTCTGAAATATTTTCTCTCAAAGAAAGATACTAAACCATGATTGATCAGATGGATCCTTCTGCTTCAAGAATTTGATCTAAAAATTTGAGATAAGAAGGGTTTCAAAAATATGGTTGCTGATCACATTTCTAGAATCTTAATTGATCATATGATGGGTACAGATGAGGTCAAAGAGAAATTTTCTGATGAATAACTTTTTGTAACCTCTTTTGACCAAATTCTATGGTTTGCCCACATCATTAACTATTTGGCAATAGGGTAAGTTCCTCTCCATTGGACAAAACAGAAGAAGGATCAATTCTTCTCATAGGTCAAACATTATATATAATTGGGAGAAATCCGAATTGTTCAAATATTGCCCTGACTAAGTGATTCAACACTGTGTCCCTGAGAATGAGTATCAAAGTATGCTTACCTTTTGCCACTCATGCATGCGGGGGATATTTCAATGGGAAGAGAACGACCACGAAAGTGTTACAAAGTGAGTTTTTTTGGCCGACATTGTTTAAGGATGCACATAAATTTTATCTTGAGTACTTATGCAGTTAGCAGATGGGGAACATTTTTAAAACAAACATGATGCCCTTATAGCCCATCTTAGTCATGGAAGTTTTTGATATTTGGAGAATCGATTTTGTAGGTCCCTTTTCTCCATCTTATGGATACAAATACATTTTGATTGTGGTAAATCACATATCTAAATGCATTGAGTCTATAGCAATCAGAATGAATGATCACAAGGTGGTAATCAAATTCATCCAACAGAACATCTTAAGTCAATTTGGTTGTCCAAGAGCCATTATTAGTGACAGAGGTGCACACTTCATAAATAGATACTTTGAAAATTTAATGAAGAAATATATAATCACTCACAAAGTTGCCACACTATATCACCTCCGAACTAGCGGCCAAGTGAAGTCTCCAATAGGGAGATCAAACGAATTCTTAAGAAGATAATTAGGCCTGATAAAAAAGATTGGTCTGGATGATTAGATGATGCATTATGGGCCTACCACACTGCATACAGGACCTCGATAGGAATATCTCTGTTGCCCAGCTACGTAACCCAAGAGGGGGGGTGAATTGGGCTTCTAAAAATTTTAAGCCCAACAGATAACTTATGAAGAACAAAACAATGGCTTTAAATCAATATTAATTACCTAAAGCAGTATTGCAAGGATATAATAAAGAAATAAGATAAAGCGATAAAGCACACCACAAACACAAGGATTTATAGTGGTTCGGTGCTAACCTTGCACCTACATCCACTCCCCAAGATCCCACTTGGAAATTTCAATCCACTATCCTTTGTATTCAACCCGAATACAAAACGTCGGAAACTCCGACACTAGCTATCCCAAGCTAGAACACTTGTTTTCCGGGTACAAGCAAACCCAAAACACTCCGATTTCAGGTTCGGATCAACCTTTCCTTGTTTTGGAAATCCTCCAAAAATAAGAGCAAAAACTCACAAAGAGTAAGAATATTTAGAGAACAGATTAATACAATAACAGCTCCTTAAATGAGCAAATATAACAATAAAAGCTTTACTCAAATGAAGAACCCCTTTTTTTTCAGAATTTCTCAAAATGGATGAACGCTTGAACGCTTGAGAAGAGGTTGATTGTTGATTGAAGATCTCTTGAAAGCTTTGAACGATCTCTAGATCAAGGTTGAAACAATAGGCGTGAAGAATTCTCTCCTTGAAAGATCTAGCTTTTCTCTATCACAATCTCTCTGGTATATTGTGGATCCTCTCTCTTTTTCTCTTTGGATTTTTCGTTGATCTCAGGCTTTTTCTTGCAAATTTCGGATCCTCTCTTATGTTCTTCTCTTTTTCTTCTTTTTCTCTTCACTTTTTCTTTTCATTTGATTTCACGTTTGATCCGCTATTTAATCTGCAATTTCTTTCATCATTTAAAGCATTTTGTAGCATTAGAAGCAAGAGAAAATAATTTAGGAAGATAAAGAGCCGTTAGAGGATTTTTAGGAAGCATAAATGGCAATTAAAATGGACAAAAAAATAGCCGTTGCTGACATTTCCCGTCGCAGGGGTCGACTCATGAGTCGACTCATGCTTCAGGGGTCGACTCATGAGTCGACCTCTGTTGCAAAAAATAGAGAGTGCTTTTCTGAAATTTCTTGGCTCAAATTAGCAGGGGTCGACTCATGAGTCGACTCATGCCTTGTGGGTCGACTCATGAGTCGACTCACAGGTCATGCCAAGCCAGAAAACTAGCGTGCCAAGGAGAATTTTTGCGTGCCAATCAGCTCACAGTGCCATGAGTTGACTCATGAGTCGACTCATGCACTTCAAACCTTCATAACTTCAAAAATATAAGTCCAAACACAATGAAATTTTCACCAATAGATTTCAAATCATTTGTTCTACCAAATGGTACTATCAAATCAGGATTTTAGTGAAATTATGATTTTGCCCTTGAAGAGCATAAGGACTTTTTCATTTTAAAATATTGTATCCCTTCAATCTGCTTTGTAATCATCAAAATCAATCTAGGAGCAACAATCTCCCCCTTTTTGATGATGACAAAATATATGAACAAAAATATTTATGTTAATGCATTAATTTCAAAAGAATCCATTATAGGTGTATATGCTTGAAAAGAGTATGATTCTTTTGGCATGTAATATAAATACAAAAATAGTTTGTCCATTTTCTTAAAGATTTGAAAAGGGTATTAGATCATTTTGAGTTCAAGATATATCAGAGCAAGAGAAGATAAATAACTTTTTCTATGCATCAGAGCAAAAATAATTTTTACAATGATATCAGAAAAGATTTTATAATGTATCAGAGCAAGAAAATTTTTAATGTATCAGAGAAAATTTCATACAGTATCAGAGCAAATGTTATAATATATTAGAGAAACCTTCACACTGTATCGGATCAAATGTTATCATGTATCAGATCAAGTTGAAAGAAATTGTAGGATGTATCAGAGTAAAATAAATTTCTTATTGATGTATCAAGGTGAGTAAAATTTTAAAAGCAAGTTTGAATATCATAGCTTATATATAAAAAATACTTATTTGCATTGTACTCATGATTTTGCTTTTGATGGATAACTTTTTGTTAAAGTTCTGTCTGATACCAAATTTTGATACCAAAATTTCTCAATTTCTCCAATATTTGTTTAATTTCTTCAATATTTGTTTAATTTCTTAAATATTTGTTTTAATTTAATTTCTCCCCCTTTTTCTCATAATTTAGGGTTTTGCTTTTTGTCTAATTTCAATTTTTGTTTAATTTTAATTTCTCCCCCTTTTTGACATCATCAAACATAGTTAACTCTTCCTTTTCTTTTTCTGAAAAATATTCTTTAATTTCCTCCTCTTTAGAGTTTTTCACAAATGTTTGCTCCCCCTTAATATAGCAATTATCAACAGCAAACAACAATAAGGAGAAGATAATATTTCAACAGATGTATCGGAGATTAAAATATATCCAAAATATAATCATTACAAAGAGGTAGAAATATAGGTAAAAGATGATTCTATTAATATTATAATTGTTTCAATACATAAGATTCAACCAGCTAAATATCAATACATGGCCCCAAGGTATAGATCCTAGAACAAGATACTAACTCCTAAGATCTAGATAAGTCAATGATCAGAGTCATCAGATATAGGGTGAGGAGATGATGGATCAGAAGTGCGTCCTCTACCTCGTCTGCCTCTGCCACGAGTAGGAGGGCGAGATGAACTGGGTGGCTGAGAATGCTGAGATGCTAGGGCTGATATCATGAGTCTGATAGAATCAAGTACGTTCAGTGCTCTGGAAACAGATTGAAGTAGAGCAGTGAACTGGGTGGTAGCATGCTCACTCGATCCTCGGATCTCTTTCCTCAGTAGCTCATATCCACCTTCTAGTGCTCCTCTGAGTCTGCCAGCCTCTGCAGTGAGGTCTGTGACCTCAATAGTAGACTCCTATGGCTGGGGATGGGCCAATGCAAGAACTTGCCCCTGCAAGTCAAGAACTCTGCCAGTAAGTCTCCAGACTGTGTCCTCAAGCTGCCGTATCCTGATGGACTGATCTGATATCATCTGAAACACAGTGGAGATGTGGGGAGTAATGGTCTGATCAGAAGAAGTGGCACCAGGTGCAAAAGAAGTACTACCCCACTGACTAGACAACAAAGAAGCCACACGCTGTGATATATGCTCGATCTGATCGTCAGCCAGTCTGAACTCTGAATGAGGTGCTCTGCTCTCTGGCTGATACACTGGTGTGGGCATCCTAGTAAACTCAGAAGGGCCAGCCTCAGTATCAGGAATGAACTGGGTATCTGGTGATGCTGCCCTGAAGTCATGTACAGGAGAAGATGGACCTTCATCTTCTACTCTGCCTTCAGTTCTGTCTTCAGCTCTTTCCTCAGCTCTCTCCTCAGCTCTTTCTTCAGAGCCCTTGATCCAACCACCAACATTCTTTGTAATTCCCATTCGATGCAGGCTGTGTTGGTTGAAAGTATCCACATGTGAGAGCTTGGTAGGTGTCTCCCCCTCACAGCTAACTCCAAACCTCCTAAATACTCTAGTAAGGGCCATACCATAAGGCAAGTGTGCCTTGGATCTGTTCAAAGTTTCTCTCATGGCCTCTATCATAAGTGCAGGGAGGTTTAAGGGGGTCTGAGTGATGATATGAAACATGACACATACATCTCTGCCAGATAGTAAGTCATGTCTACCACTCCTAGGAAAGAATAGTTTTGTCACAATCTGATGCAGGACCTTCATCTCAATGGACAGTAGCTTTGCTTCCAATCTGTTTAAACTTTCTGAAAAATCTTCTCCTAAGATAATTCTGATCCCTTCTTCTTTAATTGGGAGTTCCATATATGAGTATCCTTCACTAGGCAACTGAAGTATCTCTCCCAATATCCTAGAATCCAAACAAATGTCAATCCCCTTTACAGTTGAAGTCACAGACCCGTTTCCATAATTTAGGTTCTGGTAGAACTCTCTGACTAGATCAACATAGGTGACTTCCTTAAGAGAGCAATAAAGTTTCCATCCTTGATTTTTGATCTTGGTAGCAAAAGTAAAGCCTTCTTTCTCAAAGAACCGAAAATCTATATTTTTTCCGGTTTCTACTTTTCTATCAGAAAGAAGATTTACACTGGGGCTTTTGGAGGATTGAGAGGGACCTTGAGCAGGTACTGAAACTGGATCGGGAATACTGGAAGACGGAGCATGCCTTTTCTTTCGGACAATTTCCTCAGGCTCTCGGATTGATTTCCTCCTTTGGGGAAGTTTCATCTTTGGAGCCATATCCAAAAAAGTAACAGACAAGAAGACTTGAATTCAGTGGAGGAGGGATCACAAAAGAGTAAAGAAGAATTTTGATGGAGAAAAGAAGTGGATTTTGAATGAACGGTGAAGTTCTAGGGCACGTTCCACCCGCGCCTATCACTGCAAGAAAGCACAGAAAAGTCCTTTTCAAGGAGGCGATTTTTGGTGGAGAGAAGGAGGGAGAATTGCCTCAGAAGTGATCCTTGGATTTGGAGCAAAAAGAGTTGGAGAGGACGGCTTTTGGAAGGAAGACGACGAGAAGATGAGTCATCTCATAAACAAGGTTTCCCGTTTTAAAAACAATGAACCCGATGGAAGTTGGTGGGATTTACAAGTTTGCCATTGAGTCGACTCATGGGGGTCGACTCATGAAGTTCAAAAAATCAGGAAAAATACAAATAAATTCTAGAAAAATTCAAAATTTTGGGAGAAGGAATTTTGCTCAATGATAAGTTTTTAGAGTGATAAAACTGAGCTTTTGGAACCAGGATAGTTGTTGGAAATTGAGCTCTAAGAATATTTGATAATAATTAAGAGAAGTTTAGGCAAATGGATCTAGAATTCCTAGATTTCTCCTAATTTCACAGAATCTATCCTCACTAAGGGCCTTTGTAAAGATATCGGCTAATTGATTTTCAGTGCAAACATATTCAAGAATTATATTTTTGTTTTGAACATGTTCTCTTATAAAATGATGTCTTATTTCAATATGTTTGGATCTTGAGTGTTGTATTGGATTTTTAGATAGATTTATGGCACTTGTATTGTCACATTTTATTGGAGTTTCATTAAGTTTGACTCCAAAATCTTCGAGTTGTTGCTTAATCCATAAGATTTGAGCACAACAACTTTCGGCTGCAATATATTCGACCTCAGCCGTAGACAGTGCCACCGAATTTTGTTTCTTGCTAAACCATGAGATTAGGTTAACTCCAAGAAATTGGCAAGTTCCACTTGTGCTTTTTCTATCTAATTTACATCCAGCAAAATCAGCATCAGAATATCCTAACAAATTAATTTGTGAGTCCTTAGAGTACCATAACCCTATAGTTTGTGTACCATTTAAGTATCTAAGGATTCTTTTAACAGCATTCAAATGAGATTCCTTAGGATTAGATTGATATCTTGCACATAAGCAAACACTAAACATGATATCAGGCCTACTTGCAGTTAGATATAATAATGAGCCAATCATACCTCTATAGTATTTTAAGTCTACGCTTTTACCTTCATCATCCTTGTCAAGCTTACATGAGGGACTCATTGGTGTGCCAATTGGTTTGCAGTTCTCCATTCTAAATCTTTTGAGTAGTTCCTTGGTGTACTTGCTTTGGGTGATGGAGATTCTCTCTTTTGATTGTTTGATTTGGAGTCCGAGAAAGAAAGTGAGTTCTCCCATCATGCTCATCTCGAACTCTCCCTGCATAAGCTTAGCAAAGTCTTGACAAAGGGATTCATTAGTAGACCCAAAAATTATGTCATCAACATAAATTTGTATAATTAGCATATCATTTTGGTTTCTTCTAATAAATAGGGTTGTGTCTACATTGCCTCTTGAGAAACCATTATTTAGTAGAAATTTGCTTAGCCTTTCATACCATGCTCTAGGTGCTTGTTTTAGACCATATAAAGCTTTATTTAATCTAAAGACATGATTGGGAAAAGCATGATTTTCAAATCCAGGGGGTTGTTCTACATATACTTCTTCAGAAATATATCCATTTAAAAATGCACTTTTAACATCCATTTGAAATAGTTTGAATTTCATAAAGCAAGCATAAGCAAGTAGAAGTCTAATGGCTTCTAATCTAGCAACAGGTGCAAAGGTTTCATCAAAATCAATTCCTTCTTCTTGATTATATCCCTTAGCAACCAGTCTTGCTTTATTTCTAATTACATTTCCATGCTCATCTAACTTGTTTCTAAAGACCCATTTTGTGCCAATTATTGAATAATCTTTAGGTCTTTTCACTAAGGTCCAAACATTATTTCTTTCAAATTGACTGAGTTCTTCTTGCATAGCATTAATCCAGTTATGATCATTTTCAGCTTCTTCAAAAGTTTTAGGTTCAAGTTGAGATACAAAAGCACAATGATTAAGTATATCTCTAAGTGAAGAATGTGTTTTTACCCCATGCATAGGATCACCGATAATTAATTCCTTAGGGTGGTTGTGAACATACCTCCATTCCTTGGGTAAGTCATTTGTACCTTGAGATTGTTCTCGAATTTCTTCACCTTTCTCATTTTGTTCATCTTCTTGATCCTTGTCTTCTGGAGTTGCTGAATCTTTCAGAGTGATCTCCTTCATACCTTCTATTAGTGGATCTGCATCATCAACACCCTCATTCTTCCTTGAAGGAAGATCGTTAGATTTATCAAAGACAACATGTATGGACTCCTCAACTACTAAGGTTCTTTTGTTGAACACTCTAAATGCTTTACTAGTGGAGGAGTAACCTAGAAAGATTGCTTTATCTGATTTTGCATCAAATTTACCAAGTTTTTCTTTTCCATTATTTAATACAAAACATCGGCAACCAAAAACATGAAAATATGCAATATTTGGTTTTCTTCCTTTCCAAAGTTCATAAGGGGTTTTCTTTAAAAATTATCTAATTAAAGCACGATTTAAAATGTAACATGCTGTGTTAATAGCTTCCGCCCAAAAATATTTTGGAAGGTTGCTTTCACAGAGCATGGTACGGGCCATTTCTTCTAAGGTTCTGTTTTTCCTTTCTACTACCCCATTCTGTTGGGGTGTCCTAGGAGCAGAGAAGTTGTGGCCAATTCCATTTTCATCACAAAAATTTTCAAAGTCATGATTTTCAAATTCTGTTCCATGATCACTTCTAATATTTTGAATTGAAAACCCTTTTTCATTAGTGACTTTTCGATGAAATTTCATGAAAATTTGAAAAGTTTCATTTTTGTGAGCTAAAAAGAAAACCCAAGTAAAACGAGAGTAATCATCAATTGTTACAAATCCATATCATTTTCCTCCTAGACTAGTGGTTCTAGTTGGTCCAAATAAATCCATATGTAAGAGTTCTAAAGGTCTAGAAGTTGAAATAGTATTTTTGGATTTAAATGATACTCTAGTTTGTTTACCTAATTGGCATGCATCACAAATTCTATCCTTTTCAAAATTCAATTTTGGCAAATCGAGAACTAAATCCTTTTTGATTAATTTTGAAAGAGAATGCATGCTAATATGTGCAAGTCTATGATGCCACAGCCAACTAGTCTCATTCATTTTAGCATTTAAGGAAACTAGGCATTGCATGTCTAATTTAGTTAAATCATTCAAGTCTACCATATAAACATTGCCATGCCTATGTCCTATAAATTTAATGCCATCGTTAATAGGATTTGTCACAATGCAAACAGATGATTCAAAACTTACTTTATACCCTTTATCACAGAATTGACTAATGCTAAGTAAGTTATGCTTTAAACCTTTAACTAGTAAAACATTCTCAATATATTTGGAGGGAGTGATACCAATGTTACCTATCCCGATGATCTTTCCTTTGCCATTATCTCCAAAGGTGACCATCCCTCCATCCTTAGCATCAAGCGTGATGAATTGTGATTCATCACCAGTCATGTGTCTCGAGCATCCGCTGTCAAGATACCATTTCCTGTTTTCTTCTTGGGATGCTAGACACACCTGCAAGCACAGATCAAGTTTCTGTCTTAGGTACCCAAGCTTTCTTGGGTCCTTTCAGGTTAGTCAGAATGGTTCCTTTTGGAACCCATATTTTCTTTGTGTTTGCATATTTGTTAATAAGACATGTGTATGATTTATGTCCTATTCTTCCACATTTAAAATAAGTAATATTTGTAGACTTTTTGCTTGAATAATTTGCATAAATATCCTTCAAAAATTTTTGTTTCTTCAGGGGTTTATAACCAAGTCCAGCCTTATCATATATAGCTTTCTGATTTTCAAGGATCATATTTAGTTTGTTTGAACTTAAGGTGAACTTATCTACTATAGACTTCAGCTTGTTCATTTCATCCTTTAAGTTTTGATTTTCTTGAATCAAGGTGAATTTTTCAATTAAAAGATTTTCAGCTTGTTTCACTAAGGACTGATTTTCCAATTTCAGCTCTTTGTTTTTCTTTCCTAGTTTCTTTAATTCATCAATTGAATCATAGAATGCTTCTTGCAATTCTTCAAAAGTAAATTCACTAGTGGATTCAGAAGTTACCTCATTTTCATGTGCCATCAGGCACAGATTCGCTTGTTCTGTTGAGGTTTCCTCGTCGGAGCTTGAGTCATCACTCGCACTCCAGGTCGCCATCATTGCCTTCTTTTTGAATTTCTTTGGACCTTTCTTCAATTGAGGATATTCGGATCTGAAATGTCCTGGCTTCTTGCACTCGTAGCATATAGGGGTTTGATCTTTCTCCTTTTCTATGCTTTGATCCCCTTTGGTGAATTTCTTTCTCATCCCCTGTTTCCTTTTTCTTAGAAACTTCTTGAATTTCCGGGTGATGAGAGCCATCTCCTCATCCTGATCTTCATCTTCAGAGTCATCTGTTTCATAATCAGGTGAAGTTGTGGATTTGAGGGCAATGGTTCTTTTCTTTTTGATTTCATCCTCTTGATGTTGCATCATGCTAAGTTCATTAGTCATCAAGGATCCAAGAAGCTCTTCTAGAGGTAGAGTGTTCAAGTCCTTTGCTTCTTGGATGGCAGTCACCTTGGCTTCCCAAGTTCTTGGCAGTGACATGAGAATCTTCCTTACAAGTTCACTGTTAGTATAAGATTTGCCAAGACTCTTTAAACCATTGATTATATCAGTAAAACGAGTAAACATAGCAGTTATGGACTCATCATGCTCTATTTTGAATAATTCATATTTATGTATAAGCATGTTTATTTTAGACTCTTTTACTTGATTTGTTCCCTCATGGGTGACTTCTAACCTATTCCATATTTCTTTAGCAGATGCACAAGTAGAAATGCGATTAAATTCACTAGCATCTAGTGCACAATAAAGAACATTCATAGCTTTGGCATTTAATTGTGCCAATTTCTTGTCAACCTCATCCCATTCTTTCTCGGGTTTGGTTGACTCCTCACCATCTATAATCTTGGTGGGTGTGTGAGGACCATTCACTATGATACTCCACATATCATAGTCGAGTGCTTGTATGAAAATCTTTATCCGAGCTTTCCAATAGGTGTAATTAGACCCATTGAAAAGTGGAGGTCAGTTTGTTGATTGCCCCTCGGCTAGAGAAGTTCCAACATGGGTTGCCATAGATCTTTGGCTCTTTGATTGTTAGATCAAAGAAGGGCTAGAGCACTGGCTCTGATACCACTTGTTGCCCAGCTATGCAACCCAAGAGGGGGGGTGAATTGGGTTTCTAAAAATTTTAAGCCCAACAGATAACTTATGAAGAACAAAACAATGGCTTTAAATCAATATTAATTACCTAAAGCAGTATTGCAAGGATATAATAAAGAAATAAGATAAAGCGATAAAGCACACCACAAACACAAGGATTTATAGTGGTTCGGTGCTAACCTTGCACCTACATCCACTCCCCAAGATCCCACTTGGGAATTTCAATCCACTATCCTTTGTATTCAACCCAAATACAAAACGTCGGAAACTCCGACACTAGCTATCCCAAGCTAGAATACAAGACGTCGGAAACTCCGACACTAGCTATCCCAAGCTAGAACACTTATTTCCCGGGTACAAGCAAACCCAAAACACTCCGATTTCAGGTTCGGATCAACCTTTCCTTGTTTTGGAAATCCTCCAAAAATAAGAGCAAAAACTCACAAAGAGTAAGAATATTTAGAGCACAGATTAATACAATAACAGCTCCTTAAATGAGCAAATATAACAATAAAAGCTTTACTCAAATGAAGAACCCCTTTTTTTTCAGAATTTCTCAAAATGGATGAACGCTTGAACGCTTGAGAAGAGGTTGATTGTTGATTGAAGATCTCTTGAAAGCTTTGAACGATCTCTAGATCAAGGTTGAAACAATAGGCGTGAAGAATTCTCTCCTTGAAAGATCTAGCTTTTCTCTATCACAATCTCTCTGGTATATTGTGGATCCTCTCTCTTTTTCTCTTTGGATTTTTCGTTGATCTCAGGCTTTTTCTTGCAAATTTCGGATCCTCTCTTCTGTTCTTCTCTTTTTCTTCTTTTTCTCTTCACTTTTTCTTTTTCATTTGATTTCACGTTTGATCCGCTATTTAATTTGCAATTTCTTTCATCATTTAAAGCATTTTGTAGCATTAGAAGCAAGAGAAAACAATTTAGGCAGATAAAGAGCCGTTAGAGGATTTTTAGGAAGCATAAATGGCAATTAAAATGGGCAAAAAAATAGCCGTTGCTGACATTTCCCGTCGCAGGGGTCGACTCATGAGTCGACTCATGCTTCAGGGGTCGACTCATGAGTCGACCTCTGTTGCAAAAACCAGAGAGTGCTTTTCTGAAATTTTTTGGCTCAAATTAGCAAGGGTCGACTCATGAGTCGACTCATGCCTTGTGGGTCGACTCATGAGTCGACTCACAGGTCATGCCAAGCCAGAAAACTAGCGTGCCAAGGAGAATTTTTGCGTGCCAATCAGCTCACAGTGCCATGAGTTGACTCATGAGTCGACTCATGCACTTCAAACCTTCATAACTTCAAAAATATAAGTCCAAACACAATGAAATTTTCACCAATAGATTTCAAATCATTTGTTCTACCAAATGGTACTATCAAATCAGGATTTTAATAAAATTATGATTTTGCCCTTGAAGAGCATAAGAACTTTTTCATTTTAAAATATTGTATCCCTTCAATCTGCTTTGTAATCATCAAAATCAATCTAGGAGCAACAATCTCCTCACTGGCTCATTTTTGAAAAAGCCTATCATCTATCAGTAGAACTAGAACACCGTGTATTTTGAGCCATAAAGCAATTCAATTTCAATATGAAAAATATAGGTAGTAATAGAAAACTATAATTAAATAAATTAGAAGAGCTATGCAATGAAGTATACGAGAGTTCACTAATTTATAAGACTCAAACTAAGGCTTATCATGATAAATTCATTTCACAAAAAATGTTCAAACTTAAGCAAAAATTGTGGCTTTATAATTCAAGGTTGTGACTATTTCTTGAAAAACTTCATTCACATTGGGATGGACTATATGTCGTCACTCAGGTATTCCCTCATGGAGTAATAAAAATCAAAGACCCTAAATAGGGAACACCTTTAAAGTGAATGGTTAATGATTGAAACATTATGTGGATGAAATTAGAGATGACGAGCAAGTTGACTCAATTGAATTGCAAGATCTAGTCTACAAGTGAACACAGTCTGATTGAAGACGTTAAACTTAGTACTTGTTTGGAGGTAATCTAATATATATAATTATTTTTTTAATTTTTTTTATTTTGTAAGAATCTCTAAGAAAGATAATTAGCTAAGTTGGGGGGAGTGAAACAAAAGTATCCTATAAGCCAATCGCAAGTGTATTGCGATAGGACTTTCTTTACAATTTTCTAGCTCATGAAATGATATTTATTATTATTTGAGGTATTGATTTATCATATTAGCTGCATCTTATTATGTCAAAGATTATAATGAATCCTAAAGATTAGGATAATGATTTTAAGAGACATGAATTGATCATGCTAGTGAGACCTAAAATCCTAAAATTCTAAAATTAAATATTTCTGATCATAAAAGTATTGAGTCAGAGATCAATGTTTCGGATAGACTGGTACATCCTATGTATGCTCAATGAAGAGGGTGGTAGATCTCACTAGCCACTTGTGTGAGATACTAATACAAAAATATGGGTGCTCATTTAAGAAATGAGTCCACTGAATTGACTCGATGAAAGAGAACATCTTATGGAAGCCTTATTTGCATGTCAAAGATGGTTCTTTAAGTGAAAGTTGTGCAAGTGATCCTTAGACCTGAGACAACCATGGAGTCTTGTGCACATGAATCCATATTTTGGTTCATATCCAGGCATGACATTAAGACATGTACGGGATGTTTTGGATATGGTGGAGTGTGTATGGAGGTTGTGAGTAGATCAAACATGAAATTAATCACTCCTAATAAGAGGAGATCGCATCCTGTGTATTCTCAATCCTAGATGACTCGATAAAAGTCTTTTGGCCAAAAGCAGTAAGGAGATTAGAAAGAGTTTCTAAGCTTCTTCATTGGAGTCATCATTGGTTAATTGAGAATCAATATGAATATATGTTTGAGTTTGACATGATTTCATACTCATGAACATATTCAGGGTGAAAGGATGATCGAAGGATTCAAATGCACGATAATTTGCCACTGAAGGACAGATTTGGTATTTTCATCAAATTTTATATCTTCTAGGTAGTCATGATATATTGCTAGATGTGAAACCCAATGGGTCACATACATATGAAAATTGGCCAAGGACCCTTTTGAAAAAAGGTTGATTGGAATTTTGGATTCAATCAGGGTTCTGGTAAGCATGCTAGCACATGTGGAAACCCTTGCTCCTTTGGAGACCAATTTGGTCTCATCCCTTGCTAATTAGCTAGCCCAATTTGGTAGATATTTGGGTCAAGTCATGATACCTGGAAGCAGTCTAAATTGGGGCACCACATCCCATGTTAACACCAAATATGAAGAGTCCAAGTTGTGGTGGACTCTTGGTATAAAACAGGTTCTGCCTACAAGTGTTGGCATGGGAAGAAGAAAAAAATTATTTTTTCATGGGATTAAAATTATGTGTTGTAGCTCACATCACCCTCCATCCTCTGATACACATCTCAAAGTATGAGATATATTTTTTCTAAAATTTTTGGGGAAGATAAGAAATTGGAAAAAGAAGGATGTCTCGCGCGCGCACAGAAGCATCGCATCTCTCCATGATTTGGAGAGTCCTTCTCTCTATCAAATACTCTCAGATTGAAACTATTTTTAGTGATAATGTTCTATATTTTATAAGCTATTTTTGATAATTTTTTTGTAATTTTTTTATACTTATCTGGATGCCATACGGATGCCGTAAGTCGGTCCTAATGCCTGCACGCATGGTGATCAGCACTTGCATAAAGAGGTGCGAGCATAGCATCCTTCCATGAGAATTTTATCACTATTTTTACTTTTTGGAATTTAAATTGAATCCTCAATCCACATGAATTTTTTAGGATTTTTTTGATTTGAGAAGAGACATGAAAATATCCCTTCTTTGTTTGCACACGCGCAGACCAGGGTGCTGATCGACGTATCATGGATAAGAGTCCTTCTGCTTGAAGGAACTCTTATCTCTGATAATTAGATCAGATATGCCTTTTGGGTAAGGCATGTTCCTCTCTTTTGGCATCCCTCTGATGGCTATAAATAGGCCTAGGCACTGAGTATCCGATAGATCTAAGAGGGGTTTCCAATTTCTCTCCTGTTGCTCTCCTTTCTTTTTTACAACCTATCTTAGTTTTAGGACAAGGCTTTGGGATTTAAGACAAAGCCTTATCTGATCCTAACAAGGGTTGTAAGGGTTCTAAAGAAAGAAAATCAGAAGTTCAGAGGAGGTTCTAAGAGGGTGAGGTCAGGTTCTTGAAGAAACTTGACCGGTACGAGGCTAGCCGAGTTCTAGGGGCTAGAACTCTTGAAGCAAGGTGAAGAAGGAGCGCTGTCTTTGATTCAATTTTTGTGTGGATCACCATTAGAGGGTGGACACTTGGATATCTTATAGAAATTAGGATTAGAGCTATAGGTATTCTTCTTATCCTAATTTATATTTATTATGCTTTGATTATTATAGTCAAGAGTTTCTGGGCATTAGGGCTTCCGGTGTATTGGGTGATTTGAATGAAAATTTTAAACACCTAACCCTTCTAATATGCCATTGTAACCCAACAGGGAGCACCATGAAAAAATAGAGTCAAGAATACATCACGCCTAGCAATGAAGGACCTTTCAATCAACATTGCACACATCAAACTCAGATGGTGTCCTTCCTTGTTACATTCTATTTTAGTTTTGTTATGATTCTTTCTTCCATTGGGGATAATAAAAATTAAGTTGGAAAGAGAATAATAAATTTAATTAAGTCCTTAAGTATGATAAAAAATAATAAGTTTTGTGTATCTGAACTTTGTCTCAATTTGAAGTTAACTAAACATCCTAATCAATGAGTGATTAACGGTCTAGATAATTTTAGAGATATTGAGGAAAAAATTATTAAGAATATCCAATTAATGATAGAATTTAGACAAAACTAAATTTTGGAGTGATTCTAGATCCCTCTTCCCACCTATCTCAATGAAGAATTTGCTTTATGCAGGTATGGGTGAAAATGTTAAAGTATGCAAAAAGTTCACTTTAATCATTGATGAAAAAAAGAGATTTTTAGTATTTCTCACTAAGTAACCAAATTTCTTCGCCAAAGTAAGCATTGTTGTTCACGTCAAAAGGTGAGAATGTGAAGAAACCTCTTATACAGTTTTAACTCACAGTCTTTTTGACTTAAGTCAGTAAGTTTGAGAGATGTTTTACACCTAATGCCCTAAAGCCAACTAGTTTGAGAGTCACTGGCCTAAAGCTCGCTACAAGAGCCAATTAGAAAGCTTAAGATGTTAGAACATTGCACCAACTATACATGTAAATATTTCTCTAAAAAAAAAAAGAAAGAGAATAAAGAGAATAAACTGCAAAAAGATACTACACCAAACCCACATTAAGTTAGAAGATTTAAAGAAAAGAGTGGGGAGTCGGTGAAAGAAGATCTCCAAAAATTTCTATGGCTAATACTTAATCACTAATTGGGTTGAATTGATAATCTAATGAAGTACCTCTTTAATGATCTGACTGGATATCTACTATCGATAGGAATGCCTAGGATAACTTTTGATTCAAGGATAATTTGGTGCACAATGCTAATGTATCTATTTCACTCGAGGATGAGTAAAGTTCAAGTTGGAGGATGTGATGAATACTTGAATTAAGCCACTAGAGGCATATAATTCTATTTAATTATATTTTATTTATTAAAAAATTATTTCTGTTTAGTCTATTTTGCAGGTAATTAGGAGTTTGGGTTTATACAAATTAAATTAGACTCAAATCAGATCAAATTTGAGAGAATCAGACAACCAGCTCCCATTCCAGTGTGAGCGCAACTTAAAGATCAAGGGTCAAGAAGCAACCTTTCCAATCAAGGGTCTAAATTAGAAGATAAATGGAATCAAGTCTAAACACAACTTAAATATCAAGGGTTCAGATTAAAAGATCACTCTAAATGAAGACCAAGTGTGAACACGACTTATTGATCAGCGAAGGAAAAGCAAGAGGCTTGATCTAAGGGTCCTTATTCACGCTCCCACCTTTTTTTATGAAATCCTAAATTCTCTTATGCCCCTATTCATGAGAAATCATCCATTCTCCATTCTATAAATAGAACCCCAAAGTCTCCATCTTCTCCAATCAAGCCAACCCTAAGTTCTCTTCAAGCTTCTCTCTCTCTCTCTTCCTTTTTCTCTTCTCCATAAGTCTAGGGGAGGTACTAACCCAAGCAATCCATCTTCTTCTTCCTTATCCATCACCATATTTCTCCATAGATCTCTTCTCTGTATCCTACGAAATCTAAGAGAGGTCCTAATCTTAGTGCGGCTATCTTTTCTTTTTCATATTTCCATACTTCATCTACCATTCTTCCTTGGAGTTTCTGTACCAAATCTTTCAACCATCCTGTCGCTATCTGCATGGAGGAAGATGAAGGATTTAAGGAGGCACATCCACTATTGAGTACAACGAGAAGTTCAGCTTGGTTTAGTTGTCTTGTATTGAACTTTTATTTCTTTTTCATTATGTATGCTTCTTCATTTGATCAATGAAAAAAATTTTTATTGCAATCTCCATATTTCATTCTTAGTTTCCTGTAATCTATTTTTTCTTTCATTTGCATTTTCAAAATAATCAGACTAAGATCCCTATGGATACGATCCTAACTCACCCTATCTACATAGTAGTGAGTAGGGTTAATTTTGATGTGCTATGACACACATCAGA
Organism: Elaeis guineensis; assembly: GCF_000442705.2. Taxonomy (NCBI): domain Eukaryota; kingdom Viridiplantae; phylum Streptophyta; class Magnoliopsida; order Arecales; family Arecaceae; genus Elaeis; species Elaeis guineensis. The sequence continues at coordinate 9,526,140 of NC_026008.2, read as the reverse complement.
TACCCACTTGACACACTTTGGAGTGGATAATTGTAATATGGAGGGGATAGCGAAGAAGTAAATATTCTAGTTGATACACCAAATGCTGAAACCACTCCCCCTTGGACAATCAATTATGAATCATTGCTCGCATTAGCCGATACACCCACAACACCATCATTATAATCACCACTTGTATTAGAGCTGAAGCCACTCTCGATCGCACTCAAGTACATGTTCCTAAGATCCAATGATACCCTCCCGATGATCATTGCATCAGACTTGACCCCGGATTAGGAGGCACAATTGGTTGGTGTTCTAAAGGAACATAAAGAGGCTATCAGTTGGTCCATTGCTGATCTAAAAGAAATTGACCCCCCTATCTATATACACCACATTCATTGCGAGGTAGATGCCAAACCCCACCGAGATATGTAGAGGAGACTAAATTCAAACATGTGAAAAGTAGTGAAAAAAGAGATGGTAAAGTAGTTAGATGCTGAATCATCTACCCCATATCCAACAATAAATGAGTCAGCCCCACTCAAATAGTACATAAGAAATTAGGTATTACTGTGGTGGAGAATGAAGAAGGTAAACTGCTTCCCACTCACACACCATCTAGTTGGCGAGTGTGCATTGACTATAGGACACTAAATGCCGTTACTAGAAAGAATCATTTTTTATTATCCTTCATCGATCAAATCCTAGAATGGCTAGCGGATCAATATTTTTCTATTTTCTAGATGGTTATTTGGGGTATAATCAAATACCTATATTCCCGAATGAACAAGAGAAGACCACCTTCACTTGCCCCTATGGCACTTTCACTTTTTGGTGTATGCCGTTCGGGCTCTACAATGCACCTGCTACATTTCAACGATGCATCTTGGCCATTTTCTCAGATATGATGGATAAATATCTTAAAGTTTTTATGGATGATTTCTCCATATTTGAAACCACCTTTGAGGATTGTCTCCATAACTCCTCCAAAGTCCTTAAGCGCTGCATAAAGACAAATCTAATCTTAAGTTGGAAAAAGAGTCATTTCATGGATCGAAAAGGAATCGTATTAGGACATATTGTTTCGAAAGGGAGATTGAGGTAGACAAAGCCAAAATCAAGGTTATCTCAAAACTACCACCCCCCACTTCGCTTCAACAAATATGATCCTTCTTAGGTCACATCAGATTTTACAGATGCTTCATCAAAGACTTTAGTAAGATATCGAGATCCTTGTGCAATCTGCTGGACAAAGATACACCATTTATCCTTGATGAAGAATATCTGCAAGCCTTCCACATGTTACAAATAGTTTTGATAACAGCACCCATAATAAAAACCCCTGATTGGTATTTTCTATTTGAAATCATGTGTGACGCTTTTGATTTTGCAATAGGGCCCATCTTAAGTCCAAGAATAAACAAGGAGCCACATGCGATCTACTACACTAACAAGACTCTTTTCGATGCCCAATTGAACTACCCCACAATGGAAGAAGAGCTACTAGTGGTAGTATTCACCCTTGAAAAATTTTGTTCATATCTGTTAGGATCTAAGGTTCTAGTGTATTCTGATCATGTAGTTCTGAAATATCTGCTCTCAAAGAAAGATGCTAAACTATGATTGATTAGATGAATCCTTCTGCTCTAAAAATTTGATCTAAAAATTTAAGATAAGAAGGGCTCCAAAAATGTAGTAGCTGACCACATCTCTAGGATCTTAGTTAATCACACGATGGGTACAGATGAGATTAAGGAGAAATTCTCTGATGATAACTTTTTGCAACCTCCTCTAACCAAATCCCATGGTTTGCCCACGTCATTAACTATCTGAAAATAAAACAAGTTCTTCTACATTGGACAAAATAGGAGAAGAATTGATTCTTCTCATAGGTCAAACATTATTATTGGGAGAAATTCGAATTGTTCAAACATTGCCCTGACCAAGTGATTCAACGCTGTATCCTCGAGAATAAGTTTCAAAGTATACTTACCTTTTGTCACTCTCATGCATGTGAAGGATACTTTAGTGGGAAGAAAATGGTTGTGAAAGTGTTAACAAAGTAGGTTTTATTGGCCAACATTGTTTAAAGATGCACACAAATTTTGCCTTGAGTGTTTGCGCTGTCAGTAGATGGAGAAATTTTTTAGAAAAATATGATGCCTCTATCCCCCATTTTAATCGTGAAAGTTTTTGATGTATGGAGAATCGATTTTATGGGCCCCTTTCCCCCATCCTACAGATACAAATACATCTTGGTCATGGTAGATTACATATCTAAATGGGTTGAGACTATGGCAATCAGGACAAACGATCATAAGGTAGTAATCAGATTCATTCAACAGAACATCCTAAGCCGATTCAGTTGCCTAAGAGCTATTATTAGTGATGGAGGTGTACGCTTCATGAATAGACACTTTGAAAGTTTAATAAAAAAATATGGAATCACTCACAAAGTTGCCACACCATACCACCCCAATAGGAAGATCAAATGAATTCTTGAGAAGATGGTTAGACTAGATCGAAAAGATTGGTCTGAATGATTAGACAATGCATTATGGGCCTACCGCATCGCATACAGGATTCTGATAAGAATGTCTCCTTATCAGCTCATTTTTTCGAAAGCCTATCATCTACCGATAGAGCTAGAACATCATGCATTTTGAACCACGAAGCAATTCAATTTTGATATGAAAGATGTGGGTAGTAATAGGAGACTTCAATTGAATGAATTAGAAGAGCTACTCAATGAAGCATACGAGAGTTAACGAATCTAAAAGGCTTGAACTAAGGCTTATCATTATAAATATATTTCATGAAAAATGTTAGAACCTAATCAAAAAGTATGGCTCTATAATTTGAGGTCATGACTATTCCTTGAAAAACTCCATTCACATTAGGATGGACTATACATCGTAGCCTAAGTGTTTCCTCATAGAGCAACAGAAATCAAAGACCTTAAACAGAAAAACACCTTCAAAGTGAATGGCCAACGATTGAAATACTATGTGGATAAAATCAGAGATGGCGAGCAAATTGACTCAATTGAATTGCAGAATTTAGTCATAACTGAACACAGTTTGGCAGAAGACTTTAAACTTAGTGCTTGTTGGAAGACAACCCAGCTTATGCAATTTTTTTAAAATTTTTTTTATGTTATAGAAATTTTTGAAAAAGATAATTAGCCAAGTTGGATCTTTACAGTAGAGATGCTACTAGCCAAGTTGGGGGAAGAGTCACGTTCATGTTAGCTGGAGTCAAGAACACACCAAGCCCAGAAATGAAGGACCTCTCCACGAACAATGAATGCACACATCAAACTCAGGTGGTATCCTTTCCTATTATATTTTATTACTCTCTTCTTCCATTGGAGATAATGAAAATTAAGTTGGAAGGGAGAATAACTAATTTAATTATATCCTTGAGTATGGTCAGAAATAATTAATTTTGTGTATCCAAATTTTATCTCAATTTGGAGTTAATTAGGCACTCTAATCAATAAGTGATTAATAATCTAGATAATTTTAGAGATATCGAGAAGATTATTATTAAGGATACCCAATAAATGATAGGGTTTAGATCAGATCAAATTTTGGAGTTATTCTAGAATCCTCTTCTTACCACCTCAATGAAGAATTTGCTTCATTGGGGTACGGAAGTAAAGGTTAAGATATGCAGAAGTTTCTCTTATTTCTTTAAAAAAATTAAAAGAAAAAAAAAGATTTAGCATTGTCTTACTAAGTAACTAAACCTCTTTACCTAAATAAGTATTGTGATTTGCATCAAAAGGTGGGGATGCCTAGAAATCTATTATAGAATCAGTCTCACCTCATAGTTTTTTTTGGACTCGAGTTAGTAAGTCCGAGGGGTGTTCTGTTAAAAAATGTGTTCTAAAGCTAACTGACTTATTGTAAACAATTGAACTTTTATATATAAATTATTTATCAATAAATAAAAAATTATTTTGGCATGTTCATCATATTGACATCTTTCCTATAGAACTCTCAATTTTATAATAAAGTCTTTAGAACTACAATATAAACGATAAAGAAAGATTTATCGAATAGTTCTTAAACATGTTCATGACTAAATGATATGTCATTAAAAAGATGATGATGTTTATCGATTGTAGGTAGTTGTGTACCATATAGGTTGGTTGTCCTCGTAATCAAAGAGTATGGAGACACTGGTATGGCATACAGGTGAGATATAGGAATACATCATCACTGAATAAGTGACTCACCTGCTGAGTACTCTGCTATCAAGAGCAGCTCATGAAGCATATAGGAATAAGTATCCCTTAGATCTGAGATCACCATAGTGACTTGCAAGCAACTTACTGTGCTTTTGGTGCCAGACTATTTATATTTTTAATGCAGTGACGGAAGGCTATTGAGTACAGTTAAATACTTACGAAGTCTGTGCGTAGATCAAGATGAGATTGACCCCTCAGGATTACAGGAGATAATGTACCACTGTATTTCAATTTAGTAAAGTCTTAGCCAGGATAATCTATGTGATGGATTTGAAAGGTTAAAATCCGATGTGGATGACTTCATTTAGGGTTGATAGTTAAATCTTAGATCGTCCTATGCATTCAGAGGCAAAGAGATGAATTATGCGGTAACCATATGTGTAGATTCTTAAAAATTACTTTGCATATATTCGATCTAATCGAACGTCAGAAACCATTGCTAGATGATAACTTCGATTAGTATAGAAAACTAATCTTGTGCTACTAGCTTAATGTTCGAACCTATGGAGTCATGTATAAAGTCAAGCAATGTAGGAAAGAATTGGCCTAAGTCTATGCATTCAATTTGAAAGTATGTGACTTGATTGAACAAATAGATTAGCTTAATTAAAAATTTAGTTAGAGATCATACAGGATTAAATAGTTGACTATATCTAGCTAGCACTGGACATGAGATACATATTTAATTTTAAGGATGAATATGATATGATCAGTGATCCAAGGGATTCATGGGAGATTGAGTTTGAGTCCTAATTAATTTTAGATTAGATATGATTTAATTAAGACTTAATTAGGTTAGAAATTTAAGTTAGATTTGGACTTGTATACTAATTAGATTGGGATTGACAAGCTTTTCAAGTTTAGTTCGAATCAGGTTCGAATCAGATTTGAATCGAGTCAAATTTGAGCCAAAAGGGATAAGATCCTAAGAGTCCCAAAAATCTGAGACTCTCTCTCATATAGTGGCCAACCAAAAGAAGGGTGAGGTGCTAATATTTTTTTGCCCCATTTTTTGTACGTGCGTGAAGAGAGTTCACGCATTGGGTGAGCACTCTCCTTTCTCACTTCAGTTTCACTTGGATAAGGATAGGACCAATTCAAATCAAGTTTGGCTTTGAGTCCTAAACTAATTAGGTCTTTGATTGGATCATGGAGGTGTCGACTATTTAAAGGGAGCCCCCCTAACCATCGATGGAACACAACCTATTTTGTGCGACAAAATATTTCTTGAATCACCGTGAGATAGGAGCGACAAAGAAAGGGAGGCATCCCTTCTTTCTTGGCATGGAGAATTTTGGGCTCTCTTCTTCCTGGCATCCACCTTCTTGGCATGAAGAGTCACATCTAAGATCAGATCTCCTCTCTCTCTTGCTACTTTTCAGAAGGTGCGACATCCTGAGGCTTCATCCATCTTTCCTGTGAGGCCTGGTGTGCGCACAAAGTAGAGGACCTGCACTTCCAGATCTTGTAAGGCATCGGATTCAAAAAATTCTTGAAAATTTTGATCCTTATTCCACAACATACAAGATAATTTATAAAGGTTATAAATTAATAGAATAGAAAAATATTTCAGATGCATCCTGGAGATCCGATCCTAATCGAATTTTTTTCCTTCAACTGGTATCAGAGCCAGGCTGATATATAGATGCTTAGATAATTTTTTTTTGATGTGTTTACATCTTGTATATAATTAAATTTTTATGTTAAATATTAAATCTAATTTAGATTTGGTAACTAAATTTTTTTGATCTGATTTTGACCAGATTTCAAGATCCTAATCCATGATTGGTTATGATTTGTTATAACTCTATTATAATAGAATTTTTTATGTTATAGATTTTTATTGAAATAACAATCTATTTATATTTTACTTTAAATCTATTTTAACAAAATTTTTATGGAGTTATTTTAGATTGAAAGTTAGACTTAATCTATATCTGAATCAAATCTATTTTGATAGATTTTCAGATCTGATTTTAGATAAAATTCTGCATAATACAAAAATAGGTTTAATCAGAATTTTTATTTCTATATGTTGATATGTATATTTGAATAGTTTTCTATGTGATTATGGATCTGAATTAATTATTTTATATGCTATGTAAATATAACTTTAGATCTGAAATATTATATGATGATGTAATCTAATTAGATTAGATGTATAATATGTATGATATGATCATGTTCAAATGAGTACACACCTAAATTTTTGTTTGTTGCATATATAGATATAATTAATTTTAAAAATTAGACTTTTGATCTCAGTAGCCTAGTACTCGGATGAAGATGATCATCAGGCCATCCGGTCATAAGAGAAAGCAGAGATTAAGTCTCTCTCTTATCCATTCGATGGGTTCTCTTATGATATATAGGGGTGCCACTATGATCAAATCTCATGAAAAAAATAACAAAAAAATTTAAAATTATTTTAATTATGAATATATTCAGATTAGATTTAAAGTGATTTGTAATTAATTATAATTTTAGTAAAATAAATTTAGATATGAAAATTGATTTTAAGATATGAATTGTATGTTGCATATGATGTAATATGTAGAGATCTAAATGTTTCTATGATGCATATGATATATATATATATGAAATTTAGATCAGATTGATACATGTTTAATGGTTAAACATAGATCTAAAAATTAGTTTTCAAGATCTGAAATATATGATATATGTTTCACATGATACCCTTATAAAATAGTTTTACAAACTGAAACGCATATTTTGCATACTTAATTTGGAATTAAATTTAAAAGATCTAGATTTGAGAATTGAAGATGTTAGAACACCTCATAAATCAATGGGTTGGCATGAATTAGGTCTTCTAACTAGATTAGACCTAGGATTAAAAATAAATATGAACTAATTAGAGAAATTGATTAAATTTAATCAAAAGTTGAATTAGATTAGGTCAGAATTTTTTTAGATCAACCTCAATAATTGTAGCCTAATCAAGTCCATATTTTTCACCATACCAAATGGACCTGATTGTGACTCAGTGGTTTAGCCCGAGTCCTTTGGTTGATCGAATCAAAACCAATTGATCAATTAGCATCTAAGGTAAGGATGGCAATTCGATTGGTGGATTTTAATTGGCAGTCTGCTTATCTAGCCATTTCGATGGTGTTTAAGACAATCCGAGGCAGACCCTCCCACCGATCTCACTTACTTGATAAATTTGATAGATTATATTTTAATTAGGTCATTGATTGATTCGAGTTGACCCATGCTATTATGGTAAACCAGTTTGATTGATTTAGGTGTCTCTGGATCAGCTTGTCTCTAGTCCTCTTCATGTTTTGGTGAAACCAGTAGGAGGATTTATGACTTAGAGATCAATTTCTTCTCTTATTCTCAAATCATTAAATTAATTTTTTTAAATTATTAGATCTTTAAAATGATATAGTTAAGCAGCATTTAGATCTCTCCTCAATCTTTGTTCAATAATAGTAAAATAAAACATGAGATAACTAGTTCATGGCCTTCCATTAAGGTGCATAATAATAGGTCTGATAATCTAAATAAGGATTGGAGGCACCACACGCCTGGTGTTTATTGGATATTGGAATTATCATTCATCATATGACCACTTTGTTATATCTTTTGGATCAACAGCTAGGTTGGTTGAGCCACACTTGAGCTTGGATATTCGTTTGTTGAATACACTTGGTGTTGTCATGTTAATGGTTAGACCTAACCAAGATTTTCAGTGGAGACACCACACACTTGCTGAAGAGAAGCTTGGAGCAAAATCTAATTACTAAAAATTATTTGAAGAAATAATTGATTAAGAACTTATCTATAGATGCACTAGGATTGGTCAAGCCATACTCGAACCCGAATGTAGTCTATATGGATTCTAGTACCCGCTAAGAGATTAATATAATTCTTCGAATTGGAGGTAGAGACTGTCAATTCGTATAAAAAAATGAGAGAACCTTTAGACTAAAGTCCATTTCTTTAAGATTAAAATGATTCATATAATAATAAGCTTTTTGGTTTTGTTTTTCAGTAATGGTCAATACACTATCGCTTCGATTGCTGTTAGACAGAGACAAGCTTACCGAACTTAACTTTGACAGTTGGTATCAAAAGTTGCAGATCATCTTAAAGCACGAGAGGATCCTATACATGCTTACAGATCCAACACCTGAAGAACCAGCTGCCAATGCACCCCGTGTGATGAAAAATACTTATTTGAAGTGGCTCAATGACTATACTACAGTATGTTGTATCATGAGGGCAGCCATGAATGATGAACTTAGCCATATGATCTAGGATGCGTAACTGGAGCAAATGATTCAAATGTTGAATGAGTTCTTTGGCACCCTTGACGATGTGGAGAGACATAAAACTTTCTGTGCTATGTTCAATGCCTGTATATGAGAGATAGCATCAGTCAATGATCATGTATTATATATGATCGAGTAGATTAAATGCTTAAGCAAACTTGACTTTCCATTATATGAACAGTTGGACAAGGATGCAATCCTGAACTCGCTACCGAAATCTTACCTATCCTTCTTGAGTCATTATAGAATGACCAAGCCTATAGTAAACTACCATGATTTGCTAGGATTGCTGCAGACATTCGAGATGGATATTCAACTCCAAAAAGAGCTGATATATGTAGTAGGAGGTTCATCAGTAGGTCGTCGATCTTCTAAGAGAAAAAAGAAGAAAAAAGTATAAAAGAGTCATGCCGTCGATCCAAAGCCGAAGCAAAGTAAGAAGTTGAAAGTCGATAAGAACCAGGCAAAATGCTTCTTATACAAAAAATTAGGTCACTGAAAAAAGAACTATCCTGCATATATAGCTTTCCTTGACCTAAACAGACCAAAGAAGAGAAACAAGCAATCAGTTACTACACAAGGTACTTATATGATAACTCCTTATAATTTCTTTATCTATGATACTACTACTTGGATATTTGATACCAAAAATCCAATTAATATTTGCAATCTGTTGTAGAGGCTACAGGCCAATAAGAAGTTTAGAGAAGGCGAGCGATTTCTGAACATTAGATATGGAAGCCTTGTTCTAGTTCTAGCTTTAGGAACTATGCAGCTTGTTTTCGAGTCTAGTAGTGTTATGTTAGATGAATGTCATTATTATTCTTCCTGTATGATGAATGTCATCTCTATAGGCCTTTTGGCCAAACTTGATTTTAAATTTTTAATAAAGGATGATTTTTGTGATATCATTGTGAATGATACTAAAATTATGTGAGGATAATTGAAACATGGCATATACCTCATATCACAGTCTATTAGTGTAATGTATATGTCGAACAAATGCCCTAGAATAGATAATGTTAGTGATACATACCTTTGGCATTATAGGTTGGGTCATGTAAATAAGAACATAATAGATAGGTTGACCAAAGAGGATATCCTCGATATTAATGATTGTAAATCATTACCGATCTGTGAATCTTGTCTTCTTGGTAAGATGACTAAGTCACCTTTTTAAAAAAAAGGTGAACAAGCCAATGATATTCTAGACCTAGTACATTGTGATGTATGTGGATCTATGAATATAGGCAGCAAAGGAGGATATGTTGGAAAATATGTCCTAAAGCCAATCATCTAAGTGGTAGATGATTGGACTTAGTATATGAATTATCTAATAATAATAGTTATTTGGCAGATTCATTATAAAAGTTCTTCCTTTCTTAAATGAACTCCTAAATTATGATGAAGTTCTTAGAACCACAATCAATCGATAAAGGAGGATTTATCAGATGGTTCTTAAATTGTTCACGATCAAATGATAAGTTATTAACAAGGACGATAACTTATCAAGTGTAGGTCACTGTATGCCATATGCGTTGGTTATCCTCGTAACCAAGTGGTATGGAGACACTAGTATGACATCCAGGTGAGATGTAGGAGTACATCTACATTGAACGTGATCAATGTAACACTCTACTGTCAAGAGTAGTTAGCTAAAACCAATGGGTATAAGTGTCTCTCCGACCTGAAATCACCACAGTGACTTGCAAGCAACTCACTGTGCTTTGGTGCCAGACTGTCTGTATTTTTAATATAGGTTCGAAAGATTTTTGGGTACGGTCAAGTACTTGTGAAGTCAGTGTGTGAGTCAAGATGAGATTGACCACTCCTGATTAACTTCAGGAAGAGAATGTCTCGTTGTGTTTCAATTTAGCAAAACTTAGGCTTGGGTAATCCTCGTGAGGAGTCACGGGATTTGCAAAATTTTGAGACACAATAGAGATGACTTGTATAAGTGTTGACAGCATACTCGAAGTCATCTTGAGTATTATTGGTCAAAAGGATATGGTAACCATGGGTCAGGATTCTTAGAATGTTGCTTTTCATACATTCGACCTATTTGGACGTCGGAAACCATTGCTAGAGGTTACTTTGACTGGTACAGAAATTGGTTTCTGTGCTACCAACTTAGGTTCAAACCTATAATATCATACACATAAGAGGTTGTAACTTAATCAGATGGTTGATCGATGATTGAGAATCGTTCTAAGGTTAAACAATCAATATGATTGATATTTGACCTAATGCAAGTGTTGCACGAGGATCATTAGCAATTAGATTGCTAATTGGCTCAATCTGATTGAGCAATTGGACTGAGATCAAGTCTAATTGAATATAACTCAATTAAAATTAGTTTAGATTTAGTCTAATTGGTTTATTGGATAAGCCATTTGCAAGCGAGAACAAATCCCTGTTTGACTAGGACTTGTATGCACCTAATTCCTAATTAAGTTAGAATTTAAATTAAATATAATTTAATCTGATTTAATTAGACTCATAGTTAGACTAGGATTACCATTAATTAGATTGTAATTAATTTAAATTGGGTTCAAAGTATTTGACCTAATCTAAATAAGAATCCTAGTTAGACTTGGATTCCATCTTCTCTTGAGCCACCTAAGAAAATCAAAGCACACACCCACTAATTAATTCCAGATAATTTTTCTATAATTTTTATATTTAAGGGAAGTAATTTTACACCACTTATTTTATAGATTTGAATCATATTTGATCTGGTTCAATATGAAAATTAATTTGGTTCATTGTGGAAAGTGGTTTAGCCTATTTCTCTTTTTGAAAGAGTCCCTCTTCACAAGGACTCTTCCCTCCCTCTCTTGCACCAACATTCCCCATGTTTATCCTCCTTTTTGTTACCCCTCTTGTGGTTATTTTCATGCTATCCATGAAATAAATGAGATAGGGGGCGTCCAAGAGTTGGATGCCCCAAGGACTCCATGTTAGACAAGGTCTTATGACCTAGTCTGCCATATAAAAGGAGGCTGCCCTATATGTCATGATATAGGAGTCAAAAATTTGTGGAAAATTGAAAGAAATACCAGAGGAGAACGAGGAAGACCTGGGAGGTTTGAGGTACCAAAATCCATGGCGGAGAGTCTTCTAACAAGAGATCAAAAGTTGATGTCTTGTAGAGAAGAAAGGTAAGAGAGAAGATTGTCTTCTCTTATTGGTTTTCTTTCTTTTTTTTCTCTCTTTGTTTTTTTGTTTTTATGTGATAAAAATATGAGAGAGAAATAAGGATTGCATGGGTGGTTTGAGGTGCCAAAATCTTTGGAGGAAATTCTTCAATTAAGAGATCAAAGGTTGATGTCTTGTAAAGAGAAAGGTAAGAGAGAAGATTGTCTTCTCTTATTATTTTTCCTTTCATATTAATATCTCTTTATTTTATATTTTTTTATATGATAAAAGATCTGAAAGAAAAAGAGGGATGGTGTGGTGAATTCATGCTCCAAAGAGTTGGAGCATGGTGATCTTATTTTGGACATGATATGATCATGTTCTGATGGAAGAAGAAGAAGAAAAGAAGGTCTTTTCTTAAGGTTTTTTTTAGAACCCTTCTTCTCCATAAATCATGAGACTTTTCTATGAGAAAAATTAGATATCATAATATTTGGAAACTACAAAAATATCAAAAGAAGAAGGTTTTCTCAAGTCCTAGCATAGAGATGTTTTCAGGATATCAATTGTTGATGTACTGAAGGAGAAGATCTGTCTTCTCTTAGGATCTTTTTCTATTAAATATTAATTTTGATTTTAGGAAGGTCAAAAGGTTTAACTTCTCCCTTATTCCTCCTCATATTCTTCATCTCTTAGAATATCTAAGAGATCTGAAGAATATTTTTTAGATTAACCATCTGGAGGGATCTGCAAGAAGCTAGCACTTCGAGCGGATCTTCATTCGATGAACCTCCGATTTTGTTGCAGCCTTGTGTGGATCACCTGTAGAAGCCGAATGCATGTGCGGCTCTAAAGGCAATAAAAAAAATCAATCGTAGAGTTCTCGACCCGCATGAAGGTAAGAGATCTGATCTCTTCTTTTATCTAGATGTGATCTAGATTTTAGATCTAAAAATTTTTAGATCTAGGATATTGATTTGATCAATACTAAATTTTTTATTTTTTAATTTATAAATATAATATGACATGTTATAGATCCTAATTGTAGGATTTAGTAATTTGATTACATGTATTTGTAGATTAAATTGTTTAATTTACATGTTCTGTTGTGTTATATTTCAAAAAGTTTTAAAATTCATGCATGAAACCCTGCACCTTTTCCAACAGTGGTATCAGAGCATCCAGGTTCTTTTATAACATATTCATAATTATATTAAAATAAATTTAAAAAATAAAATAATGATCACACAGACTGTAGATTGTCTTGCTGTAAGGTTTATCCCTTACAGTGCAAAGGTTGTCCTGGTACATTACGATCTAAAAAATTTAAAAGAGTTTAAATAAATCTTATCATGAATATTTTAGATTAAGTCTATTTTATTTTATAAATTTTTGTGTAATGTATATAGATTAAAATCATCAGCCTAGAATAGGATCTTGTGAAGGTTCTATTTGCTGATCAGGCCGGCTCGACCAGTAAGCCAGCTCGACCAGCATGCCAGCTCGACTAAAAAACTAACTGAATTATATTTCTGACTGATTTTAATGTTAGTATTTGTTAGTGAAATAAGCCGACTCATTTTTTAAATGAGTCAACCTATTTAGTGAAACAACACTAGATTGTATTAAACCTTTCAAAAGTTAAAAATATTTTTCAAAATTTCGAACCCCAACCCTCAGCCATGAACTTAATTAAAAGAACTAAGTAATTGTTTAGGATCTAGGTTTGTGATTTAAAGATCCTAAGATAATTTCATAAAACATGGGTTAAAGAGTAATGGGTTAGCTTTGATCAGATCATTAACTGGGTTAGACCTAGGGTTAGATTAAATATGGACTAAGTTAAGAAATTGATCAAACCTAATTAAAAGTTAATTAGGATTAGGTCATTTCTATAGATCACTTCAATAGTTATAGTTGATCAAAGTCCATATATCTAACAAATGGACACTGATCATGGCTCAGCAGCTGAGCCCGAGTCTTTAGGTAGACCAAATCAAAATTGATAAACCAATTAGTGTCTAAGATAAACTTGACCGGTGGTTTTTAATTGGAAGCATGCTTACCTGACCATTTCTTATGGTGTCTAAGGCAAGCATTGACAGACCCTCCCATCGATCATACTTACCTGGCCAATGTGGTTAATCATGTCTTGATTAGGTTGCTCATTGATTCGTGCTAACCCATGTCACATAGGAAATCAGAGAGTCTGATTTCATTCAGTGAGACTGATCTAGGTGCCCATGGACCAAATTTAATCTTAGTCCTTGTTAATGACTTGAGAAGTCAGTGGGAGGACTTGACTTGATGAAGTCAGTGGGAGCGAATTGGTCCATGTCTTTTCTATCCTTAAATCATTGATAATTTTAAATCCTCTAAAATTATTAGATCCTTAAAATGACAAAGTTATGGCGATAACTGAGTCATAGCCTCCCATTAAGGTGTTTGATAATGAGTCCACTAACTCAATAATCATTACAGACCCAAAGACCTGGTGCTTGTTGACTAATGGAATTATCACTCATCATATGATGACTTGGATGTGTCTCTCTAATGGTGGTTAGGTTAGCCAACCAAAGTTGGACTTAATCATTTGTTGGTTACATGTACCAAGTATGGTCGTGTTAATGGTTGGACCTAACCGGATCTTTACAGTGGAGGCCAAAGCCTACTGATTAGGTTTCTGGAGAAAAATTAAATTACTAAAAGTTATTTAGAGAAATAATTGGTTAATGAACCTACCTGTAGATGCACAAGGGGTGGCCGATCAAAGTCGGACTTCTGTGTAGTCTATGTGGATTCTAGTATCTACTAGGAAATTAAAGTAATTTTTCGAATTGGAGGTAAAGGCTACCAATTTGAATAAAATAGTGAGAGAACCTTGAGACTAAAGTCCAAGTCTCTAGATTTAAAATAATTCATATACATTAGGTCATTGTTCTCTTTTCTTAAAATAAGGCTAAACCTTAATTGCTCCAATCGCTATTAGACAGTGATGACATATGGGACCCAACTTCATTAATTAGTATCAAAAGTTGAATTTGGTTCAGCAGTATGAATGGGTTCGTATTGGGGCTTCTTAGTCCAATCAAAATAATTAGTCCAAAATTGATCCAAATTAGGCTAAAGCACAGGGTCATAGGAAGAAGAATTGTCTTACTTTCCTTGACCATAATAGGCTGAACAAGAGAAAGGAGCAAGGGTTGCTCATCAAGGATGTTATATGATAACACCTTAAAGTTTCTTTATGTAATTCCACTACCTAGGTATTAGATACCGATGGTTTTATGCAATTTATTGCTAGGACTATAAGTAAGTAAAATATTTGAAAATGGTAAGAAATTTTTGAATATTAGGGATGGAAGTCTTATTCCAATCCTAACTTTAGGAATTGTAGAGCTTATTTTTAAATATTATTATTTAAAGTAATTGTTACTATTGTCCATTGTTTATAATCTTTGTTGGCCTTTTGGCTAAAAATGATCATCATTCATAAAGAAAGATTATTGTGGTATTATTATGAATAATGTTACAATAATACATGGATAATAAAAAAATGACATTTACACAGTCTGTTAAGTGTAATGTACACACCCAAGTTAGATAATGTCATGAATGTCTATCTTTGGCATTATAGGCTTAGTCATCTTGACAAGAATAGGATAAACGGGTTAGCTTGAGAGAAAAACCTCGACATCAATGATTGTGAATCATTGATAGCCTGTGAGTCTTATCTTCTTGGAAAGAAGACAAAGTCACCTTTTAATGAAAAAGGTGAAGGAGCTGATAAAGTTCTAAGTTTCATACATAGTGATGTATGTAGACCTGTGAACTTAAGTGCCAGAGAAAGATATTAATATTTCATTACAGATGACCTATTTGGGCATGGGTGCATCTGGCCAAATCATTTGAAATGTTCAAATAATTTAAATGATGAAAAGGATGACATATCTATGAGAGAATTGGATTCTCTCTCAGTGGATTCTTTTTCAGAACACAGTGTATCTGAAAGGAGAAGTTGAACTTTGTTAGACATGATTCAATCCACGATAGGGTTCACTAATCTACCTGTTTCAAGATTGTGCTCTTGTGTGATTACTTATTTTACTCTGAAAATATACTGAGTAAGTCTGTTGTGTAGATTCCATATGAGATATGGATCAGGCATAGACCTCGACTCTCTCACCTTTGGATTTGGAGTTGATCGGCCTATGTCAAAGGTTTGCATACAGATAAACATGGTTCATGGTCCAATAGATGTTTAAGGGTTACTAATTCTATCATGCTGAAGAACATAAGATGCTCATTAGCAATAGGGCATTCCTTTTGGAAAGGAGTTCCTTAGAGAAGGAACTGATGCCTATCAAGTTGAACTTGAAAGTTTGACCGGTAGAAAATGAACCGACATAATCTAGTAAACCTACAGAACCGGATTTGATTAGATCAAACTCGAAGCCCATTAAAGTAAACGCAATGCAGTGGTCTAACTCTGAGAAGTGGCTTAGAGCCATTAAATCCAAATTAAAATCCATAAAAATCAATAGTGTATAGACACTAGATGATTCACCTGAAGAGATAAAACCCATTAGGTGTGAATGGATTTTTTAAAAGGATCAGAGTAGCACAGACGGAAAGGTGGAGACCTATAAAGTTTATTTTTACTATTATCCCAGAGTTAGAACATACATTTTGAATATATGTCTTTGTTATGAATAAAGAGGAACCCTGTATTTATAAGTAGGTAAAATATTATGTAGTGTTATTCCTTGTGTTGCTTATGGATGAAATTCTCTTAATCAGGAATGACATTCCAGCATTGCAAAGAATAAAGGTTTGGGTGTCATCTAATTTCTTCATGTTCAAGACCAATATGGTATGCTCACTAATGGTAGTGAGCAGATACTAGTCTGATCTAAATAAGAACCACTAGAAGATTGTATAGACAATCCTTAAGTATTTGGGAAATACTAAGATCCAGTGACTCAAATATGGAAATACTGACTTTAAACATGTGGATGTTTTGATTTTAGTCAGATCAAGATGACAATAAGAAAGTGTCGGATCATACCCTAATTGAAGGAGCAATCTACTGGAAAGGTTTCAAACAGGATACTTTAGCCTACTAAGTTAGTGATATAGAGTATATCGTAGCATATGATGCTGCCATGTAAGCTGTGTAGTTGCTGAGCTTCATTAGCAGGTTGGGAGTGGCACCCTCCACTGACGGTCCAGTCCTATCATAGCACTAGAGCCATAAATCTAGCTAAAGAATCGAAGGACCAACATACTCTGTATTACTATCACTTTTGATTTTAGATCAGGGTGACATCGATCTTTGGAAGATCAATGAAAAGGGAGAACTTGACCGACCCATTTGCTGAGGTCTCGAAACTAGGAAGTTCTACGAACTCAAGTGGAAGATAAGATATTTGATATCACTCTGATTAGCTTTAGTACAAGTGAGAGTTATTGGAAAATATATTCTAAAGCCAATCATCTAAGTGGTAGATGATTAGAATTAGTATATGAATTATCTAACAATAATAGTTATTTGGCAGATTTATTATAAAAGTTCTATCTTCCTTAAATAAACTCCTAAATTATGATGAAATCCTTAGAACCACAATCAATCAATAAAGGAGGATTTATCGGATGGTTCATAAATTGTTCACAATCAAATGATAAGTTATTAACAAGGACGATAACTTATCAAGTGTAGGTTGCTGTATGCCATGTGCATTGGTTGTCCTCATAACCAAGTGGTGTGAAGATACTGGTATGGCATCCAGATGAGATGTAGGAGTACATCTGTATTGAACATGATCAATATAACACTCTACTGTCAAGAGTAGTTAGCTAAGACCAATGGGTATAAATATCCCTCCGACCTGAGATCACCACGGTGACTTGCAAGCAACTCACTGTGCTTTGGTACCGGACTACCTGTATTTTTAATATAGGTTTGAAAGATTTCTGGGTATAGTCAAATACTTGTGAAGTCGGTGTGTGAGTCAAGATGGGATTGACCACTCCTGATTAACTTCAGGAAGAAAATGTCTCGCTGTGTTTTAATTTAGCAAAACCTAGGCCTGGGTAATCCTCGTGAGGAGTCACGGGATTTACAAAATTTTGAGACATAATAGAGATGACTTGTATGAGTGTTGACAGCATACTCGAAGTCATCTTGAGCATTATTGGTCAAAAGGATATGGTAACTATTGGGGAATACCCACCGACCGACCGACCGATGGCCGGAGGGGCCGACCGACCGACTTACGGTCGGAGGACCGACCGACCGACTTACGGTCGAAGGACCGACCGACCGACTTACGGCCGGAGGACCGACCGACCAATTGACAGTCGGATAGACCGACTGACGCCATCACTGGCCCATCATCGGCTTACGACCGACTAAGGATATGTCGGGCGCACCTTTCCCGACCGACTGAGCCGGGAGGTCTGATGGCCGACTTACGTAAAACTCGCCGACCAACGGAGGAGCCCGACGTCGCTCAGCTGGCCACCGACTTAGGGTCGGTCGACTCCTCCAATCGTCGTACAGCCGCCAGACCTTGTCAGTTCTGACAGCAACATGCGGCACGGCCATCTAGGGGCATTGTCCCATCGAGGGCATCGTCAACCCTAGTGATTTGACAGCCCCATGGTGACATGACGCTTTCACGGTGACTCTGACAGTCTACAGTGAGTTGACAGCTCCTCACTTGTCTGCGCCATTAATGACGGTGCCATACCGTGCTCCACTATATAAACTGGGGAAGGCAACAGTGCAAGGGGGGGATCTCTCCATTCTCGCCTTCAAAACCACCAGGCTAGCTCCTCCCTCTCCCATCTCTCTCTCGATCGAGCTCTCTGTCTTTATTTCACTGTTGCCCAGTCACCTCTCTGACTTGACCGTCGGAGCCGCCTCCGATCAGTGTGGACTTCTCATTTTTGCAGGTGCACGTTCTCCGGCGATCGGGCGACGAGGTGATTGGCCGCAACAGGTTGGCACGCCAGGAAGGAGGGCAGAATGACAAAGACAAGAGCTCAACGATCGAGGATTACCGGATCGGCAAGGCGCTCTTCCCACTGGGAAGAGGTCTCCCCGCCACCGCCGGCGGCGGAGCCCAGCTCTCCACGCCCCGCGGTGACCACGGAGGCGCAGATCGCGGCCATCGTACGGTAGATGACCGTACTGACGGACGCAGTCAAAAGCCTCCAGCAACAACCGGCGGCCCGCCCGATGCCTTCCAGGAGCAGCCGCCGACGACCGTGCCAATCCCTGTCGCCTCCGTGCGAGCGCCCCCAACAGCGCTCCCATGGAGAAGAGGAAGGACGGCCATGGCGCGATGACCGACGGTCCCAGCAACTCTCTTTTTCCCCGCTGGAACGGGCAAGGATGGAGAAACGACCGCGCACGCCGTCGCCCTCCCTTTCCGAATCTTCTGGAGACTCCACTCCCGGGGTCTCCCAGCATCGACGAGCGGATGACTACGAGCGCCGGTTCGAGGAAATCGACCGTCGGCTCGCCCAGTTGCAGATGGATGGCCAGAAGTCTTCGAACAACGTCGACTTTCAGACCGCCCAACCTCTCTCCCGACTGGTCCTCGACGAACCGATTCTCAGTCAGTTCAAGATGCCGCACATGGAGCCATACGACGGCTCCACCGACCCAGTCGACCACCTCGAGAGCTATAAAGCTCTCATGACGATTCAAGGGGCAACCGATGCTCTTTTTTGCATCGGCTTCCCTGCTACGCTCCGCAAGGCTGCCAGGGCCTGGTACTCTGGTCTCCGATCGGGAAGTATCCACTCCTTCGGGCAGCTCGAGCACTCGTTCGTGGCCCACTTCAGCACCAGCCAAAAGCCGCCGCGAACGTCGGACAGCCTTTTCTCCCTCAAGTAGGGGGAAAATGAGACGCTCCGACACTTCGTGGCACGATTCAACGCGGCCACGCTTGAGGTCCGGGACCTCAACGAAGACATGGCTATTTCAGCCATGAAGCGGGGCCTGAGGGTATCCCAATTCACCTACTCTCTGGACAAGACCCTCCCCCGGACATACGCCGAGCTACTGGAGCACGCATATAAGTATATGCGCGCGGATGAAGGGGCATCCGACCGACGTTTGGCCGAACCCAGAGGCCCGAAGGAGAAGCGGAGGAAAGGTCGGGAACCCGCCGAACCAAGCAGGCTCCCGACCGATAGTCGGGTCTCGCCACCCCGACGAATCCAAAAATCACCCCGACAACAGACTCCAAGGCCGGCACGCCCCAGGTATGACTCCTACACTCCTCTCTCCGCTCCTCGTGCGTAGATTCTGATGGAGATTGAGGGGGAAGAATACCTGCGACGGCCTCTGCCTTTGAAGGCAAAAGGCCTCGACCGTCGGAAGTACTGTCGATTTCACCGTGGCCATGGCCACAACACCGAGCAGTGCATCCAGCTGAAGGATGAGATCGAAGCTCTCATCCGTCGGGGGTATCTCGGCAAATTCTGGAAGGGTCCGCCGACCCAACCAGTTGCCGATCGACGACCCCAACCGACTGAAGAAGCGGCGACCAATCGGCCGACGGTCGGAGTCATCAACATGATCTCCAAGCGGCTGGGCCCGGGGACATCTGCAGGAGGGGAGCCGACGAAAAAGCCGTGCTTGGACGACGCAATCACCTTCATGGAGGACGACGTTCGGGGCATCCAAACTCCCCACGATGATGCTGTTGTTGTGTCGGCAACAATAGCAAATTATAATGTAAAATGAATTTTTGTTGATAATGGAAGTTCAACGAATGTTTTGTTTTACTCGACCTTCTCCCGGATGCAACTGTCAACTGACCGACTTAAGAGGGTCTCCATGCCCTTGATCGGCTTTGCCGGAGACACCGTCACGACAGAGGGAGAAATCACCCTACCCGTGACGGTCGGCACCGAACCACGGCAAAGCACGGTCCACCTAACTTTTACGGTCATCCAAGTTCCTTCGGCCTACAACGCCATACTCGGACGACCCGGACTGAACGCTCTCAAGGCGATCGTCTCGACGTACCATCTCCTTGTTCGGTTCCCGACCAAAAATAGAATCGGGGAGATGCGCGGGGATCAACAGCTCGCCCGACGATGCTTCCAAATCTTCGCTCAAAGTGACGAGTCGAGGGGTTCCCTGACAATCGACAAGCTGGACCAATGGGAGGAGGAAGAACTGGGTTCGCCGGTCGAGCAGCTCGAGACGATCCCGATAGGAGAAAATCCTGACAGGAAGGTTTGGGTCGGGTCCCAATTGTCCGACACTGAACGACGCCGACTCACGGAGCTGCTGACGGCTAATGCCGACATATTTGCTTGGTCAGCAGCAGATATGTCGGGCATCCCCCCGGAAACCATGACCCACCGACTCAACATCGACCCAACGATGAGGCCGGTGAGGCAGAAGAAAATGTCCTTCACTCCAGAGAGGCAGAGGGCCATCGATGAAGAAGTGGACAAGCTACTCGAAGCGGGCTTCATCTGAGAATCCACGTATCCCGATTGGCTTGCCAATGTTGTCATGGTCAAAAAAGCCAACGGGAAGTGGAGGATCTGCATCGACTACACCGACCTCAACCGAGCCTGCCCAAAGGATAGCTTCCCACTTCCCAAGATCGACCAGCTAGTGGACGCGACGTTCGGATTTCGACTGCTCAGCTTCATGGATGCCTTCATCGGGTACAACCAGATCCGAATGGCACCTGAAGACGAGGAGCACACCGCGTTCGTGACTCCCAAGGGCCTCTACTGTTACCGGGTGATGCCCTTCGGACTGAAGAACGCCGGTGCCACCTACCAGCGACTTGTCAATAAGGTCTTCAAAGACCAGATCGGGCGCAACATGGAGGTGTACATGGATGACATGCTGGTGAAGAGCACGCAGATCCCGGACCATGTTCAGGACCTCGAGGAGACCTTCCGCACCCTTCGACGACACCGAATGAAGCTCAACCCGACCAAGTGCGCTTTTGGGGTGACCTCAGAGAAGTTCCTCGGATTCCTCATTTCTCAGAGAGGGATTGAGGCCAACCCTGAGAAAATAAAGGCGATCCTCGACATGCGTCATCCGAACACCAAGAAGGAGGTCCAACAGCTGAACGGAAAAATCATCGCTCTTAGCCGATTCATTTCTCGGTCAGCTGAAAGGTGCCTCCCGTTTTTCAAAACTTTGCATCACGCAAATGGGTTTTCTTGGTCGGATGAGAGCCAACAGGCCTTCGAAGACCTGAAGAAGTACTTGGCTTCCCCGCCGCTGCTCGTAAAGCCGCAGGTCGGGGAAACCTTGTATCTCTACTTGGCCACATCTTCTAAGGCGATCAGTTCGGTGCTCGTCCGAGAAAATGAGTGCCGAACCCATCAGCCTATCTACTACACCAGCAAGGTGCTCCACGGCGCTGAGGCCAGATACTCGGAGACAGAAAAGATGATTTTTGCCCTGACTGTCTCCGCGCAACGACTTCGTCCATACTTCCAGGCCCACGCCATAGTGGTGCTCACCAACCAGCCCCTGAGGGCGATATTGCACCGACCGGATACATCTGGACGACTCGCGAAGTGGGCGATGAAGCTCAGCGAGTTCGACATTCAGTACCGACCAAGGCCTGCCTTGAAAGCTCAGGCCTTGGCCGACTTCATCGCCGAGTGCCCGACAACCGACCAAGGGTCGGGAGCTGAAGACCCGGGATGAGATGCGGTCTCTGAGCCGGACCCGATCTCCACCTGGGTACTCCACATCGACGGAGCCTCAAACGCTCAGGGAAGCGGGGCCGGGCTCCTGCTCACGAATTCGGATGGGGTGGTCACCGAGTACGCTCTCCGATTCGACTTCAAGACCTCCAACAACCAAGCCGAATATGAGGCACTCCTCGTCGGCTTGAGGATGGCGAAAGAACTAGGCGTCGACAGCCTTCGGGCATTCTCCGACTCTCAGCTGATCGTGGGGTAGGTCAAGGGCGAATTCGAGGTGCGAGATCCGACCATGGTCAAATACCTTCAGAAAGTGAAGGACCTCGTGGCACGCCTCAAGTATTTCAAAATTTACCACATCCCTAGGTCGGAGAACGCCCGTGCCGATGCACTTTCCAGATTGGCGACTTCGGCTTACGACTCCTTGGATCGGACGTTCGTGGAGAACCTCGAGCAGCCGAGCATCGATCAGGTCGAAGAAGTACAGCAGCTGATCGCCGAACCAAGCTGGATAGACCCGATCGTTCGGTATCTGACTGACGGGATCAGCCCCGAAGATCCCACGGAAGCCAAGCGACTCTGATGGTCGGCCTCACAATATGTCATCATGGGTGGCCGACTCTACAAGAGGTCGTTCTCCCTTCCCCTGCTTAGGTGCTTGGGACCGACCGACGCCGACTACGCTCTCCGAGAGGTTCACGAAGGAATTTGCAGGAATCACTTGGGGGGCAAGTCCCTGGCCTACAAGGTCCTACGACAAGGATATTACTGGCCTACCATGAAGAAGGACGCGGCCGAGTTGGTCCGGAGGTGCGAGCCATGTCAAAAGTATGCCAACATTCAACACCAACCGGCCAGCCAAATTGCTCCTATTGTCGCTCCATGGCCCTTCGCCCAGTGGGGGGTCGACATTCTCGATCCTTTCCCACCAGCATCGGGTCAGAGGAAGTTCATCATCATCGCCATCGACTACTTCACCAAGTGGGTGGAGGCCGAACCATTGGCGCAGATCACCGAGCGGAAGATGGAGGACTTTATCCAGAAATCTGTCATCTTCAGGTTCGGATTGCCGCACACCATCATTACCGACAACGGACGGCAATTCGACAACCAGGACTTCAGAGACTTCTGCGCCAGGTTCCACATCAGGCACCGACTGACTTCAGTCGGGCACCCCCAGTCCAACGGCGAGGTCGAGGTGACCAACCGAACCTTGCTCCACAGACTCAAGACCCGACTAAACGAAGCCAAAGGCCTCTGGGTCGACGAGCTAGGCTTCGTTCTGTGGGCTTACCGAATGACCCCCCGCGTTCCGACCGGGGAGTCGCCTTTTAGTTTGGCCTACGGGATAGAGGCGATGATCCCGCTCGAGATTGGACTGCCGTCTTCAAGGGTCGAGCTGTATCAAGAGCCCGACAACTCCGAGAGTCGGAGGGCCGACCTAGACCTCCTCCCCGAATTGCGGGACGAGGCTCAAATTCGTATGGCTTCGTACCGACAGAGGGTCGCTCGATATTACAACGTCAAGGTCAGACCGAAGCTCTTCAGGACTGGCGACTTGGTCTTAAGGAAGGCGGAAGTATCGAAGCCCCTGGACCAAGGGAAGTTGGCTCCAAATTGGGAAGGGCCCTACAAGGTAGCAGACACTTATGGTCCGAGAGCCTACCGACTGGAGACCCTTGAGGGGAAACCCATTCTCCGAACTTGGAATGCCGACAACTTGAAGTTGTACTATCCATGAACTCTGTAATTCGATCGCCCAGTCGGAATACAAATTCAGTTTGAAATCTCGGAGTTTTAACTCTTCGACTAATGATCGGTGCCCACCAAGGTCAAGCCCCGACATACCGACGCGGACTTAGTGTCTGCCTGGAACCGGCGACCTTATCGATGATACATCGGACCCTTACAAGGACCGATGCACCCTTATGGACGGGAGTTACACTCCTTCGACCTTCGATGACACATTGGACTCTTAAGAGGACCGACGCGTCTACATTGACGGGAGTCGACACTCCTTCTACGATCGAACTTTCGGGCCGAACCATTAGCTAACAAGCCGATCGAGCTCCGACCAAAGAAAGGTGAAACACCTACGTGACCAACGTCACGAATCCCGATCGAGCCACGGTCGGCCGAAGGATATTTGGCTTACCACTGTCTATCGCACGACGCGACCTTTGTCGCATCGACGACTTACCGACCGGGCTACGGCCGACCGGACGATATTCGGCTTACCACCGTATATCAGAAGGCACAGCATAAGCACCTGACATGAGGGCATTGGGATCTGACTTGTCGTCGTTTCCCTGACTGAATGCGCCGAACGACATTCGACTGAACGCGTCGGTGGAGACCCGACTGCCGAACCTTTGCCAAGTTCGGTCAGCTCCCGACTCAACAGACGCGCCCGACTAACGACTTTGACTATCAGAAGCCGATCTAAAGTTGGGACTTCCTCTACGCTCGTGACGGCACTAGCTGCCGAACGTCCTTACCGACCTATATGTGTTGGCGATTTACGAAGACATTCTACAACGCACGAAGGAAGACAAGCAGGAAAAAAGCTAAGTCCAAAAACTTTGATTTCATTGAAGAATCAAAGTAAGGTTTACAAAGGAAGGCCGGAGCCCGATTACAAGTCAAAACTTAAACATAAAACAAAACCGACTAATCGTCGGAGTCAACGTCCTCCACTGGACGACGATGGGAGTTGGTCGGCGGATCAGCTCTAACTTCTGCAGTCGGGGCCGACTGATCTTCGGCAATCGACTCTGCATCCTCTTCGACTTCCGCCCTGGTGGAGGGACCTTCCGATGCTGGACCGGCCGTCTCCTCCGCAGCTGGGGCCTCCGACTCCGACAGGACTATGCTGCTTAGATCCAGTTTCGGGTACAAGCCTCGAACGGCTTCCCGAGCATCCTCGTACCCGACTTGGTACGAGAGGTAGCCGCTCTCTAGAAGTTCTTCTCGGTACTCCTTCGAGTCTCGGAAGACTTCAATGGCCCGACTCAGAGCCTCTTTCACCGACTCGGCCTCGCCCCTCGCGATGTCTGCATCGGCCTGAGCAACGGACAAGCCTTCTTCGGCCTTGGTGAGATTTTTGAGACTCACTCGGAGTTGCTCGCGGTCCACCTCCAGCTCCTTGGCGATGCCGTCTCGCTCGTGTCAGAGCCGACGGATGGTCCGGGACTTCTTCCTTGCATCGTCCTTAGCCGACTGGAGCTCCATCTCTGACGATGCCAAGGCCCCCTTGAGTCGGGAGACCTCCCCCTCAAGTCGGCCCTCTCGATCGACCGACTGCTGCAGCTGATCGACGAGGATGACCTTGTCGGCTTCGAGGGCTCCGACTTTGTCCCTCCACGCCGCACGCATCTCGCCGAACTTCCGATATCCGGCCTCCAGCTCCGAGATATTGAAGACCAGCTGCACAAGGTGAAACCGACCGATAAGAAGGCAAATCTACGAGAAACTACACTCAAAGTCGGAGGAAAGAGAAACTTACCCGGATCATCATCGGATAAAATGAAGACAGCATGTCGGACACATGCTGATTCTTCATTGCGTTGATGTCGGCGGGAAGGAGGAGCGCCTGACACAATTTCCTGGCCAAGTCATGGTTGGCCAGGCCCGACGCACCTTCGGGAAGCAGAAAGTCGGCCGACCCTCCGCCAGCCGACCGACCTTCGTCGCCCGACGCCATGGGGGCCTTGCCTCGGCTAGTTGCCCAGGCCCTGGCGTCGGAGATGGACGGCAGGCTTGACCCCGACCGAGTCTCGACCGACGGTGCGGCGGCAGCGTGCGTCGGTCGTTCGGGTTCGCGGGCCTCCTCTCGAACCTCCGAAGCCTGCTGGGCAGTCGGCGCGCCATCTGCAGACTCGGCGGCCCGTCTGTCGGGAGAAGCCATGCCCTCAGCCGACGGTCCCTCGGACGGGACATCGACGAGCACTGTTGGTGCTGACAGTGCGATCACCGGTTCTGCCTCCGACCTGGTTGGTTCGCTCGGCGGAGGCGCACGGGGCCTCTTGGGAGGCTGCGACAGCCCGGCGCCTTGCGCCGGCCTCTTCCTCACGGCGTGCTGGCGTATGTCGGCCACCGTCAGTCGTGTCCTCGATGGCATATCTGAAAAAGACAATAAATGTTCAGTGCCGAAGAGGAAGAGAAAAAAGAGAAAAAAGAGTGGTCAGGAAAATAAAAAACTGACCTAAACGGGGGACCGGGCTAAGGCCGGCGTCGTACAAGGCCTGCTCGGTGACGAGCTCGCTCTGCTTCGGCATCGAGATGTCTTTCAGCCGGTGGAAGTCCTCCCGATCATCAGCCTCCACCCGACTGTTCTCATTTGGCTCGGTTCGGGGATTCTCCCAACGGACGGGAAACCCCCAAGAAGCAGAAGACGACGCAAAGAAGAACTGATTCTTCAATCCGTGAATGGACGATGGAAGACCAGTAATGAAAGAGAGCCCTTTTCGAGGGATGAAGTACCACCACCCTCGGGCTTTAGGGTGGGATCGGAGGATGAAGAAGACTCAGAAAAGGGAGATCTGAGGTTCGGTCGGCAAAAGCCGACACAAAAGCGCAAAACTGACTATTAGCCGAACCGAGTTCGGCGCAAGTTGTGCCGGGCATAGCCCGTAATAGTCAAAAATGTTTCAGACGAACTCCGGAATCGGGAATCGAAGGTCGGCCCGGAGATCCTCCAAATAGAAGGCCACCTGACCCTCAGGTGGGCTGTTAACCCGACCATTGGCGCCAGGGGCGAACAGCCGAAACTGCTCCGGGATGCGGTACTGCTCCCGGAGCCGATCGACGTTCGGCCCCAAAAGTGAAGAAACCTCCACCTCCGGGGACGATCGAGTGTCTTCGATCGGCTCTCCCGACCGACTACCTCGTGGGGACGTCCTAGCCATGGATTCAGAACAGATGGCAAGGAAGAAGAAGGAGAAGGTGGGGAAGACAATAGTGGCCCTTGAACGAAAAAGAAGGAGCTGCGAACAAGGAGTGGAGCGAGAGAGTACCTGGAACAAAGACTCATGCGGGCAGAATTTCAACTGTAAAATGAGGAGGGCAAAAAACCATGTGGGGGTAACTTTGTATATATAGTGCCCCCCAACGGTCGAGATGAAGGCACGGCCAACGAAGACTCCCCAGATCTTGCCGTGTGGCGTCATCTGGGCCGTCCGTCGGTCCGACGGTTCGACGCACCTGCCTTCAGATCGTGCCACGTCACCCCCATCCGCTCCATCGAACCTGAACCAATGGCCGCACGCCACGTGGCACGAGGGCCGAAATGTTTGGTATCCCCGAAGGGACGGCGGGAATGACGGTTCCCCTTCTCGATGGGACGGGACGCTTGGCACCGGCTTTATCGCTGACACCAGCGGGACGTCCGACACGATGGGGCATCCGACGCCGACATGACACCTGACACTGATGGGATGAGACGTCTGACACCGACTAGACGTCGGATGCCAGCAAATCACTCGACATTTATGAGATGCCTGACACCGTATCAACCGGCGGTACGGTCGGATCTGTGCATGCGACAAACCCACTCCTAGTCGCCCAGGATTGCTGCCCGAATAAAAGCATCCGCCAGCTCACCATCCGACTCAGGAGGGAGGGGGGCAACTGTTGGGGAATACCCACCGACCGACCGACCGATGGCCGGAGGGGCCGACCGACCGACTTACGGCCGAAGGACCGACCGACCGACTTACGGCCGGAGGATCGACCGACCAATTGACAGTCGGATAGACCGACTGACGCCATCACCGGCCCATCATCGGCTTACGACCGACTGAGGATATGTCGGGCGCACCTTTCCCGACCGACTGAGCCGGGAGGTCTGATGGCCGACTTACGTAAAACTCGCCGACCAACGGAGGAGCTCGACGCCGCTCAGCTGGCCACCGACTTAGGGTCGGTCGACTCCTCCAATCGCTGTACAGCCGCCAGACCTTGTCAGTTCTGACAGCAACATGCGGCACGGCCATCTAGGGGCATTGTCCCGTCGAGGGCATCGTCAACCCTGGTGATTTGACAGCCCCATGATGACATGACGCTTTCACGATGACTCTGACAGTCTACAGTGAGTTGACAGCTCCTCACTTGTCTGCGCCATTAATGACGGCGCCATACCGTGCTCCACTATATAAACCGGGGAAGGCAACAGTGCAAGGGGGGGATCTCTCCATTCTCGCCTTCAAAACCACCAGGCTAGCTCCTCCCTCTCCCATCTCTCTCTTGATCGAGCTCTCTGTCTTTATTTCACTGTTGCCCAGTCACCTCTCTGACTTGACCGTCGGAGGGTCCCTGTCGGAGCCGCCTCCGGTCAGTGTGGACTTCTCATTTTTGCAGGTGCACGTTCCCCGACGATCGGGCGACGAGGCGATTGGCCGCAACAGTAACCATGGGTCAGGGTTCTTAGAATGTTGCTTTGCATACATTCGACCTATCCGGACGTCGGGAACCATTGCTAGATGGTTAGTTCGACTGGTACAAGAATTGGTTCCTGTGCTACCAGCTTAGGTTTGAACCTATAGGGTCATACACATAAGAGATTGTAACCTAATCAGATAGTTAATCGACGATTGAGAATCGTTCTAAGCTTAAACAATCAATGTGATTGATGTTTGACCTAATGCAAGTGTTGCAGGAGGATCATTAGCAATTGAATTGCTAATTGGCTCAATCTGATTGAGCAATTGGGCTGAGATCAAGTCTAATTGAATATGATTCAATTAGAATTAGTTCAAATTTAATTAGATTAAGTCTAATTGGTTTATTGGATAAGCCAGTTGCAAGGAAGAACAAGTCCCTGTTTGACTAGGACTTGTATGCACCTAATTCCTACTTAAGTTAGGATTTAAATTAAATATGATTTAATATGATTTAATTGAACTCCTAGTTAGACTAGGATCACCATTAATTAGGTTATAATTAATTTAAATTGGGTTCAAAATATTTGACCTAATCTAAATAAGAATCTTAGTTAGACTAGGATTCCATCTTCTCTTGGGCCACCTAAGAAAATCAAAGTCCATGCCTACTAATTAATTCTAGATAATTTTTCTATGATTTTTATATTTAAGGGAAGTAATCTCACACCACTTATTTTAGAGATTTGAATCATATTTGATCTGGTTCAATATGAAAATTAATTTGGTTCATTGTGGAAAGTGGTTTATCCTATTTCTCTTTTTGAAAGAGTCCCTCTTCACAAGGACTCTTCCCTCCCTCTCTTGCACCAACTTTCTCCATGTTTATCCTCCTTTTTATTGCCCCTTTTGTGGTTATTTTCATTCTATCCATAAAATAAATGAGATAGGGGGCGTCCAAGAGTTGGACGCCCCATGGACTCCTTGTTAGACTAGGTCATAAGACCTAGTCTGCCATATAAAAGGAGGCTGCCCCATATGCCATGATATAGGAGTCAAAAATTCATAAAACAATGAGAAAAATACCAGAGGAGAATGAGGAAGACTTGAGAGGTTTGAGGTACCAAAATCCATGGAGGAGAGTCCTCTAACAAAAGATCAAAAGTTGATGTCTCGTAGAGAAGAAAGGTAAGAGAGAAGATTGTCTTCTCTTATTGGTTTTCTTTCTTATTTTTTTCTCTTTATTTTTGTGTTTTTATATGATAAAAATATGAGAGAGAAAGAAGGATTACATAGGTGGTTTGAGGTACCAAAATATTTGGAGAAAATTCTTCAATCAAGAGATCAAAGGTTGATGTCTTGTAAAGAGAAAGGTAAGAGAGAAGATTATCTTCTCTTATTATTTTTCCTTTCATATTAATATCTCTTTATTTTATATTTTTCTATATGATAAAAAATTTGAAAGAGAAAGAGGGATGGCATGGTGAATTCATGCTCCAAAGAGTTGGAGCATGGTGATCTTATTTTGGACATGATATGATCATGTTCTGATGGAAGAAGAAGAAGAAAAGAAGGCCTTTTCTTAAGGTTTCTTTTAGAACCCTTCTTCTCCATAAATCATGAGATTTTTTTATAAAAAAAATCAGATATCATAAGATCTGGAAACTAAAAAAATATAAAAAGAAGAAGGTCTTCTCAAGTCCTAGCATAGAGATGTTTTCAGGATATCAATTGTTGATGTACTGAAGGAGAAGATCTGTCTTCTCTTAAGACCCTTTTCTATTAAATATTAATTTTGATTTTAGAGAGATCAAAAGATTTGACTTCTCCTTTATTCTTCCTCATATTATTCATCTCTTGAAATGTTCAAGAGATCTAAAGAATATTTTTTAGATTAACCATCCAGAGGGATTTGCAAGAAGCTAGCACTTCGAGCGGATCTTCGTTCGACGAACCTCCGATTTTGTTGCAGCCTCTATGGATCACCTGTAGAGGTTGGACACATGTGTAACTCTAAAAGCAACAAAAAAAAATCAATCATGGAGTTCTCGACCTGCATGAAGGTAAGAGATCTGATCTCTTCTTTTATCTAGATGTGATCTAGGTTTTAGATCTAAAAATATTTTAGATCTAGGGTATTGATTTGATCAATACCAAATCTTTTATTTTTTGATTTATAAATATAATATGATATGTTATAAATCCTAATTGTAGGGTTTAGTAATTTGATTACATGCATTTGTAGATTAAATTATTTAATTTACATGTTTCACTGCGTTATATTTCAAAAAGTTTTGAAATTCATGCATGAAACCTTGCATATTTTTCAGCAGGATACTATTACTTCATTACATTTACTAACGACCTATCGTGGTATAAGAATGTCTACCTTATGAAATATAAGTCTAAATCATTTAAAATGTTCAAACGATTCCATAGTGAAGTAGAAAAACAGACTGAAAAGAGTATTAAGACTCTTCGATCAGATTGAGGAGGTGAATATCTCACCAGTGATTTTCTGATATATCTAGAAGAGAATGAGATTCTTTCATAATGAACCACTCCTGGAACACCACAACACAATGGGATGTCTGAAAGGAGGAATCAAATACTGTTAGACATGGTTAGATTCATGATGGACTTTGCGACTCTGCCAGTCTCCTTTTGGGGATACACTCTTGATACTGCCTGCTATGTACTGATAAGATGTTGGGTTTCAATCATGCAGTAGAATATGAATTTCATAAAATGATAACATGCATAAAAAGAATTTTAACGATTAAAACCAGCATACAATAACTCAAACTCTAGAATCACCTTGTAGACTCCAACCAAACCGAAATAAGCATGCAATAGGATAGAAATTATACTTCCTAAAGAAGATGATTAGATGGCAAAATGATCTCCATAAGACTCCAAAATAGAAGCCTTCCAACGGTGATCCACATGGAAGATGATCAAGATCCTTCCCAATTAAAATAGTGCTGCAGCCTTTCTTCACAAGAATACTGCCGATATCCTTCTCCAAGAATGAATTGCACCACTATCTATTTACATTTGATTCCTCCACTAGGACTACACCAAGAACCTCTTCTCAAGAGATCTCACCATCTAGAATTTAGTTTTGTACTCCAACACATGAAAAAACCAAATTAATCCTGAGTCAAGTAGCCCTCGCTTGCCTTTTTCTCTCTTCTTCTCTCTCTTTCTATTTTTTCCTTTCTTCTTTTTATTAATTTTTTTTAGAATTTTTTTGCTTAATCTTCACTTTTCTCATACCTAAATGCCAGGATATCTACTCCAAAATCTATAGGAGGCATCCCCTATAAATAGGAAATGAAGAGCTGCATGGGTCTCCCAAGAGGCACCAACTTTTGGTGCTCTACCTTCTCACATAGGGAAATGAATCCTCATGTAAGAATAAATGGTGTGGGGAAGTTTCAAGTGCTTTAAAACTCTTCCTCTTCCACACCCATAAATATCATATATTAATGGTGTGTGAAAGAAATAAATAGAGTAGGAAACAAAGAGATGTGTTAAAAAAAAAGACTCTTCTTTTACCACACCCATAATTTTTGGTATTGAATTTAGGTGGGTAGCATGGAGAATCTCTTTCACACACAAAACACTTCCATGTAAAGACAAGAAACCAATTAAATAGATCTAATCTAATTAGGTTCAAGGCAACAGGTTAAGTCAAGCTCAAATAGTTTGAAGTAACCAAATTGGGAACTTGGGTTAACACAATATGCTAGCATATCAAATTAACCCTTAGAACTTACAATAAGTTCAAATAAAATTAGACCAAGATCAAATCCTAAAGTGTGTAACCTATTGGATTCCAAATCTAGCCTGCAGTGGATCTAGGCTCTTGATCTAATCCTAAACTGATTAGATTAGATCAATCCAATTGCACCAAATAATCAGAACTCTTTCTAATTAATTCTTGAATTAAACTTCTTTAATTCTTGTGAGTCTACAAGTTAAGATTGATGTTTAGCAATGTGTCATGACTACTCGAAAGAGAAAAAATTTGATGAAAATATCAAAATTATCATTCAGTGATAAGTTACTATACAATTTAGTCCTTCGATCATACAATATCCTAGACAAGCAATGGATATGGAATCATGTCAAAATCAAATGCTCATCTATATATATCTTGATTAGAAGGTGATGATTCAATTGATGATGTATTAGAAACTCTTTTCTAATTATCATCCTACTTTGGCCAAAGGCTTTTCGAATCATCATCCTGTGAGATCATATAGGATCTTTGCTCCCCTTATTAGGAGTGACTGATCCCTTATTGACCACTCACAACTTTCATGCATACTTCACGATATCCAGAATATTCTACACAAAGATTAGAAAATCAAGCTAGGGAATGAACCAAAACATGAATTCATATACACTAGGTACTATGGTGATCTCAGATCTAAGGATCACTTGCACAACTCTCACTAGAGAACAACCTGCTGACATGCAAATGAGGCTCCATCAGATTTTCTCTCATAGATCAATTCAGTAAACTCATTCTCTAATGAGCACCTACATTCTTGTATTAGTCTCACACACAAGTGGTTCTGAGATCAACCATCCTCTCCATCGAGCATATATAAGATGTGCCAGTCTTTTCAGTATCATTGATCTCAGACAATGAACCAACGACTAAGAATATTTTCGATCAGGACTATCATGGATTTAGGTCTCACTGGCATGATCACATCATGGCCCTAAAATCATTATTGTAATTTATGGGATTCATTATAATCTTAAACAAGTATAAGATGTAGCATATAATGAATCAAAGATTTCTAAATTTATTAATAAATAATGTCAAATACATGAGTTTGAAAGGTAAAATATAGAGAAATATCCCATCGCATCATTGATATACTCGGCCTCAGTGACTGAGTCAGCAACAGTTTACTGTTTGAAATTTTTCCAACTCACTGCACCACCATACGAGATAAACACATAGCCGGATATGGATTTGCTATCATCAATTAGATTGAAAATTAGAATCAGTAAAGCCTTTCAATTTCAAATCAGATCAGATCCACCATATATAAGAAAAGCATCTCTAGTCTCTCAAGTACTTGAAAATATTTTTCTCAACTTTTCAATGATCCTCTCCTCGATCTGACTGAAATCTGCTCACAATGTCCAAAGCATAAGCCACATCAGGCTTGGTACACAGCATAGCATATATAATTGATTCTACAGCTCAAGTATAAGGAATAGAACTCATTCTATTTTTCTCTTCAAGTGTCTTAGGAGACATCTTCTTAGAGAGTTGTATGCCATGACTCATGGGTAAGTAACCTCTTTTACTTCCCTCCATGTTGAACCTCTTTAACACAAGATCTATGTACCTAGACTAGGATAAGCTAAGCATCCTTTTCGATCTATCTTTATACACCTTTATACCAAGTATATAGGATGCTTCACCCAAGTCTTTCATAAAAAACTTTTGTGATAGCCATGTTTTGATCGATTGCAATATAGAGATGTCATTTCTAATGAGCAGTATCTCATCCACATACAAGATCAAGAAGATAATGATACTCTCACTAATCTTCTTGTATACACATGGTTCATCCATATTTTTGATAAAACTAAACGATTTGACTGTCTTATCAAAATAGATGTTCCAACTCCTCGATGCCTGTTTTAATCTATAAATAATTTTTTTTAGCTTGCATACTTGATTTGCCCTCCTATTGAAGACAAATCCCTCTGACTGAGTTATAATTATTAATTAATCTAATTAATTAACATAAATTTATCCTACACTAGGATCTAAATATGATATATAGCATGCATTCATTTAAATTTGAAATTCAAATTTGAATAGTAAACACTTTACTGTAATGTGTTCAGAACACAATACCTTTGTGCGGATAATAGATCGCTGCAATCTGATCATCGTTAGGAGAGTCTGATCATCGTGATGCAGCCATACAGTGTGTCTGGCCTCTGCAGATCATCCACATGAAGTTTTCGGTCTGATCGACTCCTCACGAGTGCTAGCTCATTGTAGAGCCCTTTTGACGGTCGATGCTGATCGAATTTCTTCGATCGATGTCTGTCGATTCTTTGGATGCTCTGAATCGTCAGCAAACATGCTTGAGAGAATGTTGAAGATCTCTTTGAGATTTTGTGGGCTCACGACACTCGTAGCTCACTTTCTCACTTCCCGAACCCCAGGCTAAAACTCTAGGGAACTCACCAGAAATCTTGCACCCACTTTTCTTTCTTTCCTTTCTTTTTCTCTTGGAAGGATATGAACTTCCTTCTCACGTTCAAGACTTCCTCACATCCCAAAATTTTTCTCCAAAAATCTTCTTCTTACACGCCCCACTCTTCTCCTCCTTTTATAATAACGTCAAACGTCTTATCCAAAAGAAAGGATAAAGATGAGTACTTGCACATTTGAATTCAAATCAAATTTTGAATTCAAATGGACACCAACTCATCCCTTATTCACTAAAGGTGTGAGGCATGGCTTAAATTATGCATGGAGTGATTTCATGAGAAACCTTTTCTCATGTAATAAATGGAGCGTAAAAAAAGGGATAAGGTGCAAAGATTGATTGCCCATTCAAATTCAAACTTTATTTTGAATTTGAATGGCCAACCAATCATCCTTATCCATTCAATTGGCACATTAAAGTGGGGCGTGGAGAGGGCTTGGCATGAAGAAAAAATTCATGAGATGTTCCTTCTCATGAATTCAAATGGGTGCAATGGAAGTGAGGTGGCGCATGGAGATTGGGTCAAGATGGTTTCAATATTTAAACCAACCTAATTGAACCAAATAAGTTAGGTCCAATTAGACTAATTTAAACCCAATTTAATTAGGCTTAATTAGGCTCAATAAAATCTTAATCAAATCAGGAATTGACTAAGCCCAACCCCTGATTAAATCAAGGACCAAACCATCTTGACGATTAGGTCAACTCTTAACCTAATCGGGTCAAACCCAACTGAATCCAATTCAATTGGACTTGATCCAAAAATAATTACTCAATCAAATTGAGTTAATTAGTGATCAAATCACTAATTAAACCTCTCATAAATACTGAGTCCAAATTCGATGGGCATTCAGGCATCAGAATTCATCGATATGTAACCCTGATCGAAAAGTTCCAACCAGTGGGACTCTTGACCCCGGTACCCATAATGAGTGGAACAAGTGATCAGAGAATCCTGATTCTCGATCACTGAGTCCTAAACATGTAGGATTCTACACCAGCCATCAGATCAGATAGGAGCCTCTAATGTGTGTGACCCCGCAACTTCGAACCTAAGCCAGTAGCACAGGAACCAATTCCTGTACTAATCGAAGTGACCATCTAGCAATGGTACCCGACGTCTAGATAGGTCGAATAGTCGCAATCGCAACACTTAGAACCTACATGAATATGGTTACTGTATAATTCATCCTTTTGACCCCTGTGTTTAGGATGACTCAGGGTTAAACTGTCAACCCTGATCAGATCATCCGAATCATGCTCAACTCAAATAGTTCTGTGACTCCTCACAAGGACTACCCTGGCCAAGGTTTTGCTAAATTGAAACACGACTGTACACAGCTCCTAAACTGGAGTGGTAAATCCAATCTTGACACACACACCGACAAGTCAAGTACTTGACTATACCCAGCAGCCTTCCGTCACTGAATTAAAAATTCAGGTAGTCCAGTGCCTAAGTGCAGTGAGTTGCTTGCAAGTCACCGTGGCGGTCTCAGGTCGGAGGGATATTTATACCCATATTCCATCGGAGCAAATCTTGACAGCAAAAATAGCTCCGGAGTTGGTCACGTTCAGTGCAGATGTACCCTTACATCTCACCTGTATGCCATACCAGTGTCTCCACACTCATTGGTTAAGAAGACAACCAACCTATATGGCACACAACGACCTATGCTTGACAAACGTTGTCGTCCTTGGTAACAACGTATCATTTGGTTGCAAACAGATTTAAGGACTAAACGACAAATCCTCTTTTGTCGAGTCTAAATAGTCCTAAGGACTTCATCACAACATAGGAGTTCATTAGAAGATGAAACATTTTGTGATGAAAAATATCAAAATAATTTTTATTAATTCATAATTCATATATAAATACAAAAAATGAGCACAACTGTCAACAGGCTGACGATTGACTTTGGGATACTATTTTCAACAATCTCCCACTTGGCCTAAAGCCAATCGGTGCAGTATCTAATACCCATCTTCGACTTGTAGTCGTCGAACTCCTTTACCGCAATGGCTTTAGTGAATGGGTCAGTCAGGTTCTCCTTCCCGTCGATCTTCTAAAGATCGACATCACCTCGATCCATAATTTTTCAGATAAGATGATAGCAGCGCAGAATATGCTTCGTCCGCTGGTGTGCCTTTGGTTCCTTCGCCTGAGAAATGGCTCCAGAGCTGTCACAGTAGAGCAGAACTGGACCAACAAGGGAGAGTGCTACTCTGAGCTCGGTGATGAATTTCCTCAGCCACACCACTTCTTTGACAGCATCTGATGCAGCGACATACTCCGCCTCGCAAACTAAATCAGCCATTGTGTGCTGTTTGAAACTTTTCCAGCAGATAGCCCCACCATTAAGGGTAAAAATAAATTCTGACACATTTTTGCTGTCATCGTGATCAGACTGGAAACTAGAGTCTGTAAACCCTATAAGTCTCAAGTCCGATTCACCATAAACAAGCCACTGATCCTTAGTATTTCTTAAATACTTCAGGATGGTTTTAACAACCTTCCAGTGATTCTCCCCTAGATCAGATTGGTATCTACTCACTACCCCTAGTGAGTATGCCACATCTGATCGTGTACATGTCATGGCGTACATGATAGATCCTACTGCCAAAGCATATGGAATCCTACCCATACGCTCTCTCTCTTGAGGTGTTGTCGGACAATCCCTCTTCGAGAGAGAAATTCTATGGCCTATCTGAAGATAGCCTTTCTTGGAATTCTCCATGCTGAACCTCTTCAGCATAGTATCAATGTACGTGGACTGAGATAAACCAAGCAACCTTTTAGATCTATCCCTATAGATCCTCATCCCTAGGATGTAGGAAGCTTCTCCCAGATCCTTCATGGAGAACTATGACGACAGCCAAATCTTTATTCCCTGTAATGCAGGGACATCATTTTCGATTAAGAGAATGTCATCCACATACAATATAAGAAATACTACTACTGGACCATTAGCCCACTTATAAATGCAGGGCTCTTCTCCGTTCTTAACGAAGCCATACGTCTTGATCGTTCTATCAAAATGTATGTTCCAACTCTGTGATGCTTGCTTAAGTCTATAAATGGACCTCTGTAGCCTACACACCTTAGACTCATCTGTGGATGTGAATCCTTCAAGTTGTATCATATACACCTCTTCATCCAGCTCTCCGTTTAGGAAAGCTGTCTTCACATCCATCTGCCAGATTTCATAGTCCAGATAGGCAGCTATCGCAAGCAAAATCCGAATAGATTTGAGCATTGCCACAGAAGAAAATGTCTCGTCATAGTCTATACCATAACGTTGACGATATCCCTTGGCAACTAGACGGGCTTTATAGGTTTTCACCTTTTCGTCTGCGCCTCTCTTCCTCTTGAAGACCCACTTACACCATATGGATTTTACTCCTTCGGGTGGGTCAACCAATGTCCACACATCGTTGACCTTCATGGACTCCATTTCGGATTTCATGGCCTCTAGCCATTTTTCAGAGTTAGGTCTCTGCATTGCATCCATGTAGGTGATCGGATCCTCATCGTTTTCATCAAGTTCGATAGGATCATCATCCCGAATCAAGAAACCATAGTATCTGTCCGGTTGACATGGTACTCTACCAGATCGCCTTAAGGGTGCTTGAACAATGGGCTCTGGATCTGATCTAACCAAATCCAGTTCAGGTTCAGCAACTTGTGTCAGTTTTTTCATCTGTCGAACTTCGTCAAGTTCGACCTTAGAGGCAACAGTCCCTTCACCAAGGAACTCCTTTTTCAAAAAGATTGCCTTAAGGCTGACAAATACTTTTTGCTCATCAGCTAGGTAGAAGTAATACCCTTTGGTTTCTTTTGGGTACCCTATAAAATTATACTTGTCAGACCTAGGTCCAAGCTTGTCTGTAATTAAATGTTTAACATAAGTCGGACACCCTCAAATCCTAAGGTGCGAGAGTACTGGCTTATGTCCTATCTATATCTCATATGGCATTTTGGTTACAGACTTACTCGGAACTCTATTTAGAAGGTAACAAGCTGATTCGAGTGCATATCCCCAGAGGGAGATCGGCAGACCAGCAAACCCCATCATGGATCGAACCATGTCCAACAAGGTCCGATTCCTCCTTTCAGATACACCATTATGGTGTGGTGTTCCAGGAGGAGTCCACTGAGAGAGAATCTCATTCTCCCCAAGATATGTCAGAAAATCATTGGAAAGATATTCACCTCCTCGATCAGATCAAAGAGTTTTAATACACTTCCCAGTTTGTTTTTCTACCTCATTTCGGAATAGTTTGAACATTTCAAACGACTCTGATTTATGCTTCATTAAATAGACATACCCATACCTCGATAGGTCATCTGTGAAGGTTATGAAGTAGAAATTGTTGCCCAGCTATGCAAGCCAAGAGGGGGGGGTGAATTGGGTTTCTAAAAATTTTAAGCCCAACAGATAATTTATGAAGAACAAAACAATGGCTTTAAATCAATATTAATTACCTAAAGCAGTATTGCAAGGATATAATAAAGAAATAAGATAAAGCAATAAAGCACACCACAAACACAAGGATTTATAGTGGTTCGGTGCTAACCTTGCACCTACATCCACTCCCCAAGATCCCACTTGGGAATTTCAATCCACTATCCTTTGTATTCAACCCGAATACAA
Organism: Elaeis guineensis; assembly: GCF_000442705.2. Classification (NCBI taxonomy): domain Eukaryota; kingdom Viridiplantae; phylum Streptophyta; class Magnoliopsida; order Arecales; family Arecaceae; genus Elaeis; species Elaeis guineensis. Next base: position 9,486,465 of record NC_026008.2, on the reverse strand, counting down.
AACGTCGGAAACTCCGACACTAGCTATCCCAAGCTAGAATACAAGACGTCGGAAACTCCGACACTAGCTATCCCAAGCTAGAACACTTGTTTCCCGGATACAAGCAAACCCAAAACACTCCGATTTCAGGTTCGAATCAACCTTTCCTTGTTTTGGAAATCCTCCAAAAACAAGAACAAAAACTCACAAAGAGTAAGAATATTTAGAGCACAGATTAATACAATAACAGCTCCTTAAATGAGCAAATATAATAATAAAAGCTTTACTCAAATGAAGAACCCCTTTTTCAAATTTTCTCAAGATGAATGAACGGTTGAACGAATGCTTGAGAAGAGGTTGATCGTTGATTGAAGATCTCTTGAAAGCTTTGAACGATCTCTAGATCAAGGTTGAAACGATAGGCGTGAAGAATTTTCTCCGTGAAAGATCTAGCTTTTCTCTATCACAATCTCTCTGGTATATTGTGGATCCTCTCTCTTTTTCTCTTTGGATTTTTCGTTGATCTCAGGCTTTTTCTTGCAAATTTTGGATCCTCTCTTCTGTTCTTCTCTTTTTCCTCTTTTTCTCTTCACATTTGATTTCACATTTGATCCTATTTAATCTGCAATTTCTTTCATCATTTAAAGCATTTTGTAGCATTAGAAGCAAGAGAAAACAATTTAGGCAGATAAAGAGCCGTTAGAGGATTTTTAGGAAGCATAAATGGCAATTAAAACGGGCAAAAAAATAGCCGTTGCTGACATTTCCCATCGCAGGGGTCGACTCATGAGTCGACCTCTGTTGCAAAAACCAGAGAATGCTTTTCTGGAATTTCTTGGCTCAAATTAGCAGGGGTCGACTCATGATTCGACTCATGCCTTGTGGGTCGACTCATGAGTCGACTCACAGGTCGTGCCAAGCCAGAAAACTAGCGTGCCAAGGAGAATTTTTGCGTGCCAATCAGCTCACAGTGCCATGAGTTGACTCATGAGTCGACTCATGCACTTCAAACCTTCATAACTTCAAAAATATAAGTCCAAACACAATGAAATTTTCACCAATAGATTTCAAATCATTTGTTCTACCAAATGGTACTATCAAATCAAGATTTTAGTGAAATTATGATTTTGCCCTTGAAGAGCATAAGGACTTTTTCATTTTAAAATATTGTATCCCTTCAATCTGCTTTGTAATCATCAAAATCAATCTAGGAGCAACAATCTCCCCCTTTTTGATGATGACAAAACATATGAACAAAAATATTTATGTTAAAGCATTAATTTCAAAAGAATCCATTATAGGTGTATATGCTTGAAAAGAGTATGATTCTTTTGGCATGTAATATAAATGCAAAAATTGTTTGTCCATTTTCTTAAAGATTTGAAAAGGGTATTAGATCATTTTGAGTTCAAGATATATCAGAGCAAGAGAAGATAAATAACTTTTTCTATGTATCAGAGCAAAAATAATTTTTACAATGATATCAGAAAAGATTTTATAATGTATCAGAGCAAGAAAATTTTTAATGTATCAGAGAAAATTTCATACAGTATCAGAGCAAATGTTATAATATATTAGAGAAACCTTCACACTGTATCGGATCAAATGTTATCATGTATCAGATCAAGTCGAAAGAAATTGTAGGATGTATCAGAGTAAAACAAATTTCTTATTGATGTATCAAGGTGAGTAAAATTTCAAAAGCAAGTTTGAATATCAGAGCTTATATATAAAAAAAATACTTATTTGTATTGTACTCATGATTTTGCTTTTGATGGATAACTTTTTGTTAAAGTTCTGTCTGATACCAAATTTTGATACCAAAATTTCTCAAAGTTTTGTTTAATCTTTCAATCCTTGTTTTTGTCTAATTTCTCCAATATTTGTTTAATTTCTTCAATATTTGTTTAATTTCTTCAATATTTGTTTTAATTTAATTTCTCCCCCTTTTTCTCATAATTTAGGGTTTTGCTTTTTGTCTAATTTCAATTTTTGTTTAATTTTAATTTCTCCCCCTTTTTGACATCATCAAACATAGTTAACTCTTCCTTTTCTTTTTCTGAAAATATTCTTTAATTTCTTCCTCTTTAGAGTTTTTCACAAATATTTGCTCCCCCTTAATATAGCAATTATCAACAGCAAACAACAATAAGGAGAAGACAATATTTCAACAAGAAGAAAATATATAACCAAAAATATGATCATTACAAAGAGGTAGAAATATAGGTAAAAGATGATTCCATTAATATTATAATTGTTTCAATACATAAAATTCAACCAGCTAAATGTCAATACATGGCCCCAAGGTATAGATCCTAGAATAAGATACTAACTCCTAAGATCTAGATAAGTCAATGATCAGAGTCATCAGATATAGGGTGAGGAGATGATGGATCAGAAGTGCGTCCTCTACCCCGTCTGCCTCTGCCACGAGTAGGAGGGCGAGATGAACTGGGTGGCTGAGAATGCTGAGATACTAGGGCTGATACCATGAGTCTGATAGAATCAAGTACGTTCAGTGCTCTGGAAACAGATTGAAGTAGAGCAGTGAACTGGGTGGTAGCATGCTCACTCGATCCTCTGATCTCTTTCCTCAGTAGCTCATATCCACCTTCTAATGCTCCTCTGAGCCTGCCAGCCTCTGCAGTGAGGTCTGTGACCTCAATAGTAGACTCCTGTGGCTGGGGATGGGCCAATGCAAGAACTTGCCCCTGCAAGTCAAGAACTCTGCCAGTAAGTCTCCAGACTGTATCCTCAAGCTGCTGTATCCTGACGGACTGATCTGATATCATCTGAAATACAGCGGAGATGTGGGGAGTAATGGTCTGATCAGAAGAAGTGGCACCAGGTGCAAAAGAAGTACTACTCCACTGGCTAGACAGCAAAGAAGCCACACGCTGAGATATATGCTCGATCTGATCATCAGCCAGTCTGAACTCTGAATGAGGTGCTCTGCTCTCTGGCTGATACACTGGTGTGGGCATCCTAGTAAACTCAGAAGGGCCAGCCTCAGTATCAGGAATGAACTGGGTATCTGGTGAAGCTGCCCTGAAATCATGTACAGGAGAAGATGGACCTTCTTCTTCTACTCTGCCTTCAGTTCTGTCTTCAGCTCTTTCCTCAGCTCTTTCTTCAGAGCCCTTGATCCAACCACCAACAGTCTTTGTAATTCCCATTCGATGCAGGCTGTGTTGGTTGAAAGTGTCTACATGTGAGAGCTTGGTAGGTGTCTCCCCCTCACAGCTAACTCCAAACCTCCTGAATACTCTAGTAAGGGCCATACCATAAGGCAAGTGTGCCTTGGATCTATTCAAAGTTTCTCTCATGGCCTCTATCATAAGTGCAGGGAGGTTCAGGGGGGTCTGAGTGATGATATGAAACATGACACATACATCTCTGCCAGACAGTAAGTCATGTCTACCACTCCTAGGAAAGAAGAGTTTTGAAACAATCTGATGCAGGACCCTCATCTCAATGGACAGTAGCTTTGCTTCCAATCTGTTTAAACTTCCTGAAAAATCTTCTCCTAAGATAATTCTGATCCATTCTTCTTTAATTGGGAGTTCCATATATGAGTATCCTTCACTAGGCAACTGAAGTATCTCTCCCAATATCCTAGAATCCAAACAGATGTCAATCCCCTTTACAGTTGAAGTCACAGATCCGTTTCCATAATTTAGGTTCTGGTAGAACTCTCTGACTAGATCAACATAGGTGACTTCCTTAAGAGAGCAATAAAGTTCCCATCCTTGATTTTTGATCTTGGTAGCAAAAGTAAAGCCTTCTTTCTCAAAGAACCGAAAATCTATATTTTTCCCGGTTTCTACTTTTCTATTAGAAAGAGGATTTACACTGGGGCTTATGGAGGATTGAGAGGGTCCTTGAGCAGGTACTGAAACTGGAGCGGGAACACTAGAAGACTGAGCATGCCTTTTCTTTCGGACAATTTCCTCAGGCTCACGGATTAATTTTCTTCTTTGGGGAAGTTTCATCTTTGGAGCCATATCCAATAAAGTAGCAGACAAGAAGACTTGAATTGAGTGGAGGAGGGATCACAAAAGAGTAAAGAAGAATTTTGGTGGAGAAAAGAAGTAGATTTTGAATGAACGGTGAAGTTCTAGGGCACGTTCCACCCGCGCCTATCACTGCAAGAAAGCACAGAAAAGTCCTTTTCAAGGAGGCGATTTTTGGTGGAGAGAAGGAGGGAGAATTGCCTCAGAATTGATCCTTGGATTTGGAGCAAAAAGAGTTGGAGAGGACGGCTTTCGGAAGGAAGACGTCGAGAAGATGAGTCGTCTCATAAACAGGGTTTTCCGTTTTAAAAACAATGAACCCGATGGAAGTTGGTGGGATTTACAAGTTTGCCATTGAGTCGACTCATGGGGGTCGACTCATGAGGTTCAGAAAATCAGGAAAAATGCAAATAAATTCCAGAAAAATTCAAAATTTTGGGAGAAGGAATTTTGCTCAATGATAAGTTTTTAGAGTGATAAAACTGAGCTTTTGGAACCAGGATAGTTGTTGGAAATTGAGCTCTAAGAATATTTGATAATAATTAAGAGAAGTTTAGGCAAATGGATCTAGAATTCCTAGATTTCTCCTAATTTCACAGAATCTATCCTCACTAAGGGCCTTTGTAAAGATATCGGCTAATTGACTTTCAGTGCAAATATATTCAAGAATTATATTTTTGTTTTGAACATGTTCTCTTATAAAATGATGTCTTATTTCAATATGTTTGGATCTTGAGTGTTGTATTGGATTTTTAGATAGATTTATGGCACTTGTATTGTCACATTTTATTGGAGTTTCATTAAGTTTGATTCCAAAATCTTCGAGTTGTTGCTTAATCCACAAGATTTGAGCACAACAACTTCCGGCTGCAATGTATTCGGCCTCAGCCGTAGACAGTGCCACCAAATTTTGTTTCTTGCTAAACCATGAGATTAGGTTAACTCCAAGAAATTGGCAAGTTCCACTTGTGCTTTTTCTATCTAATTTACATCCAGCAAAATCAGCATCAGAATATCCTAACAAATTAATTTGTGAGTCCTTAGAGTACCATAACCCTATAGTTTGTGTACCATTTAAGTATCTAAGGATTCTTTTAACAGCATTCAAATGAGATTCCTTAGGATTAGATTGATATCTTGCACATAAGCAAACACTAAACATGATATCAGGCCTACTTGCAGTTAGATATAATAATGAACCAATCATACCTCTGTAGTATTTTAAGTCTACGCTTTTACCTTCATCATCCTTGTCAAGCTTACTTGAGGGACTCATTGGTGTGCCAATAGGTTTGCAGTTCTCCATTCCAAATCTTTTGAGTAGTTCCTTGGTGTACTTGCTTTGGGTGATGGAGATTCTCTCTTTTGATTGTTTGATTTGGAGTCCGAGAAAGAAAGTGAGTTCTCCCATCATGCTCATCTCGAACTCTCCCTGCATAAGCTTAGCAAAGTCTTGACAAAGGGATTCATTAGTAGACCCAAAAATTATGTCATCAACATAAATTTGTATAATTAGCATATCATTTTGGTTTCTTCTAATAAATAGGGTTGTGTCTACATTGCCTCTTGAGAAACCATTATTTAGTAAAAATTTGCTTAGCCTTTCATACCATGCTCTAGGTGCTTGTTTTAGACCATATAAAGCTTTATTTAATCTAAAGACATGATTGGGAAAAGCATGATTTTCAAATCCAGGGGGTTGTTCTACATATACTTCTTCAAAAATATATCCATTTAAAAATACACTTTTAACATCCATTTGAAATAGTTTGAATTTCATAAAGCAAGCATAAGCAAGTAGAAGTCTAATGGCTTCTAATCTAGCAACAGGTGCAAAGGTTTCATCAAAATCAATTCCTTCTTCTTGATTATATCTCTTAGCAACCAGTCTTGCTTTATTTCTAATTATATTTCCATGCTCATCTAACTTGTTTCTAAAGACCCATTTTGTGCCAATTATTGAATAATCTTTAGGTCTTTTCACTAAGGTCCAAACATTATTTCTTTCAAATTGACTGAGTTCTTCTTGCATAGCATTAATCCAGTTATGATCATTTTCAGCTTCTTCAAAAGTTTTAGGTTCAAGTTGAGATACAAAAGCACAATGATTAAGTACATCTCTAAGTGAAGAACGTGTTTTTACCCCATGCATAAGATTACCGATAATTAATTCCTTAGGGTGGTTGTGAACATACCTCCATTCCTTGGGTAAGTCATTTGTACCTTGAGGTTGTTCTTGAATTTCTTCACCTTTCTCATTTTGTTCATCTTCTTGATCCTTGTCTTTTGGAGTTGCTGATTCTTTCAGAGTGATTTCCTTCATACTTTCTATTAGTGGATCTGCATCATCAACACCCTCATTCTTCCTTGAAGGAAGATCATTAGATTCATCAAAGACAACATGTATGGACTCCTCAACTACTAAAGTTCTTTTGTTGAAAACTCTAAATGCTTTACTAGTGGAGGAGTAACCTAGAAAGATTGCTTCATCTGATTTTGCATCAAATTTACCAAGTTTTTCTTTTCCATTATTTAATACAAAATATCGGCAACCAAAAACATGAAAATATGCAATATTTGGTTTTCTTCCTTTCCAAAGTTCATAAGGGGTTTTCTTTAAAAATTGTCTAATTAAAGCACGATTTAAAATGTAACATGCTGTGTTAATAGATTCCGCCCAAAAATATCTTGGAAGGTTGCTTTCACAAAGCATGGTATGGGCCATTTCTTCTAAGGTTCTGTTTTTCCTTTCTACTACCCCATTCTATTGGGGTGTCCTAGGAGCAGAGAAGTTGTGGCCAATTCCATTTTCATCACAAAAATTTTCAAAGTCATGATTTTCAAATTCTGTTCCATGATCACTTCAAATATTTTGAATTGAAAACCCTTTTTCATTAGTGACTTTTCGATGAAATTTCGTGAAAATTTGAAAAGTTTTATTTTTGTGAGCTAAAAAGAAAACCCAAGTAAAACAAGAGTAATCATCAATTATTACAAATCCATATCATTTTCCTCCTAGACTAGTGGTTTTAGTTGGTCCAAATAAATCCATATGTAAGAGCTCTAAAGGTCTAGAAGTTGAAACAGTATTTTTGGATTTAAATGATACTCTAGTTTGTTTACCTAATTGGCATGCATCACAAATTCTATCCTTTTCAAAATTCAATTTTGGCAAATCGAGAACTAAATCCTTTTTGATTAATTTTGAAAGAGAATGCATGCTAATATGTGCAAGTCTACGATGCCACAGCCAACTAGTCTCATTTATTTTAGCATTTAAGAAAACTAGGCATTGCATGTCTAATTTAGTTAAATCATTCAAGTCTACCATATAAATATTGCCATGCCTATGTCCTATAAATTTAATGCCATCGTTTATAGGACTTGTCACAATGCAAATAGATGATTCAAAACTTACTTTATATCCTTTATCACAGAATTGACTAATGCTAAGTAAGTTATGCTTTAACCCTTTAACTAGTAAAACATTCTCAATATATTTGGAGGGAGTGATACCAATGTTACCTATCCCGATGATCTTTCCTTTGCCATTATCTCCAAAGGTGACCATCCCTCCATCCTTAGCATCAAGCGTGATGAATTGTGATTCATCACCAGTCATGTGTCTCGAGCATCCACTGTCAAGATACCATTTCCTGTTTTCTTCTTGGGATGCTAGACACACCTCATTTTCATGTGCCATCAGGCACAGATTCGCTTGTTCTGTTGAGGTTTCCTCGTCGGAGCTTGAGTCATCACTCGCACTCCAGGTCGCCATCATTGCCTTCTTTTTGAATTTCTTTGGACCTTTCTTCAATTGAGGACAATCGGATCTGAAATATCCTGGCTTCTTGCACTCGTAGCATATAGGGTTTTGATCTTTCTCCTTTTCTATGCTTTGATCCCCTTTTGTGAATTTCTTTCTCATCCCCTGTTTCCTTTTTCTTAGAAACTTCTTGAATTTCCGGGTGATGAGAGCCATCTCCTCATCCTGATCTTCATCTTCAGAGTCATCTGTTTCATAATCAGGTGAAGTTGTGGATTTGAGGGCAATGGTTCTTTTCTTTTTGATTTCATCCTCTTGATGTTGCATCATGCTAAGTTCATGAGTCATCAAGGATCCAAGAAGCTCTTCTAGAGGTAGAGTGTTCAAGTCCTTTGCTTCTTGGATGGCAGTCACCTTGGCTTCCCAAGTTCTTGGTAGTGACCTGAGAATCTTCCTTACAAGTTCACTGTTAGTATAAGATTTGCCAAGACTCTTTAAACCATTGATTATATCAGTAAAATGAGTAAACATAGCAGTTATGGACTCATCATGCTCTATTTTGAACAATTCATATTTATGTACAAGCATGTTTATTTTAGACTCTTTTACTTGATTTGTTCCCTCATGGGTGACTTCTAACCTATTCCATATTTCTTTAGCAGATGCACAAGTAGAAATGCGATTAAATTCACTAGCATCTACTGCACAATAAAGAACATTCATAGCTTTGGCATTTAATTGTGCCAATTTCTTGTCAACCTCATCCCATTCTTTCTCGGGTTTGGTTGACTCCTCACCATCTATAATCTTGGTGGGTGTGTGAGGACCATTCACTATGATACTCCACATATCATAGTCGAGTGCTTGTATGAAAATCTTTATCCGAGCTTTCCAATAGGTGTAATTAGACCCATTGAAAAGTGGAGGTCGGTTTGTTGATTGCCCCTCGGCTAGAGAAGTTCCAACATGGGTTGCCATAGATCTTTGGCTCTTTGATTGTTAGATCAAAGAAGGGCTAGAGCACTGGCTCTGATACCACTTGTTGCCCAGCTATGCAAGCCAAGAGGGGGGGGTGAATTGGGTTTCTAAAAATTTTAAGCCCAACAGATAATTTATGAAGAACAAAACAATGGCTTTAAATCAATATTAATTACCTAAAGCAGTATTGCAAGGATATAATAAAGAAATAAGATAAAGCAATAAAGCACACCACAAACACAAGGATTTATAGTGGTTCGGTGCTAACCTTGCACCTACATCCACTCCCCAAGATCCCACTTGGGAATTTCAATCCACTATCCTTTGTATTCAACCCGAATACAAAACGTCGGAAACTCCGACACTAGCTATCCCAAGCTAGAATACAAGACGTCGGAAACTCCGACACTAGCTATCCCAAGCTAGAACACTTGTTTCTCGGGTACAAGCAAACCCAAAACACTCCGATTTCAGGTTCGGATCAACCTTTCCTTGTTTTGGAAATCCTCCAAAAATAAGAGCAAAAACTCACAAAGAGTAAGAATATTTAGAGCACAGATTAATACAATAACAGCTCCTTAAATGAGCAAATATAACAATAAAAGCTTTACTCAAATGAAGAACCCCTTTTTCAGATTTTCTCAAGATGAATGAACGGTTGAACGAATGCTTGAGAAGAGGTTGATTGTTGATTGAAGATCTCTTGAAAGCTTTGAACGATCTCTAGATCAAGGTTGAAACGATAGGCGTGAAGAATTTTCTCCGTGAAAGATCTAGCTTTTCTCTATCACAATCTCTCTGGTATATTGTGGATCCTCTCTCTTTTTTTCTTTGGATTTTTCGTTGATCTCAGGCTTTTTCTTGCAAATTTCGGATCCTCTCTTCTGTTCTTCTCTTTTTCCTCTTTTTCTCTTCACATTTGATTTCACATTTGATCCGCTATTTAATCTGCAATTTCTTTCATCATTTAAAGCATTTTGTAGCATTAGAAGCAAGAGAAAACAATTTAGGCAGATAAAGAGCCGTTAGAGGATTTTTAGGAAGCATAAATGGCAATTAAAACGGGCAAAAAAATAGCTGTTGCTGACATTTCCCGTCGCAGGGGTCGACTCATGAGTCGACTCATGCTTCAGGGGTCGACTCATGAGTCGACCTCTGTTCCAAAAACCAGAGAATGCTTTTCTGGAATTTCTTGGCTCAAATTAGCAGGGGTCGACTCATGAGTCGACTCATGCCTTGTGGGTCGACTCATGAGTCAACTCACAGGTCGTGCCAAGCCAGAAAACTAACGTGCCAAGGAGAATTTTTGCGTGCCAATCAGCTCACAGTGCCATGAGTTGACTCATGAGTCGACTCATGCACTTCAAACCTTCATAACTTCAAAAATATAAGTCCAAACACAATGAAATTTTCACCAATAGATTTCAAATCATTTGTTCTACCAAATGGTACTATCAAATCAGGATTTTAGTGAAATTACGATTTTGCCCTTGAAGAGCATAAGGACTTTTTCATTTTAAAATATTGTATCCCTTCAATCTGCTTTGTAATCATCAAAATCAATCTAGGAGCAACAGAAATATCCACCTCTTGCACTTGAGCTCATGGGTCCACATACATCAGAATGTACTAGACCCAAGAGTTCACTGGCTCGCTCACCTTTTCCAATAAAAGGTGATTTGGTCATTTTACCAAGAAGACATGACTCACAGGTTGGAAGTGATCACAATCACCTACTTCAAGAATTCCTTCTTGAGCCAATCTGTTTATCCTGTTCTTATTGATATGACCTAACCTACAGTGCCAAAGGTAGACTTCTGACATATTATCTATTCTAAGGCATTTATCGGAGGTTTGAACCACATTAACAGGTTGTGATAGAAAGTAAATTTCATTATTAAGTTGTCCAACAAACATTGTAACACCATTCAAAATGATATTGCAAACGTTTCTTTTTATTAAAAATTGATAACCGTTCATGGCCAAAAGGTCTACAGAAATAATATTTAATAAAAAGCTTGGACAATAGTGACATTCACTCAGAATTATGTTTCGAGAATTGATTACAAGGTTCATGATTCCTAATGCTAGAACTGAAACTTTGCTTCCATCTCCAACGTTCAGGAATCTCTCGCCTTCATCAAATCTCCTACTGACCTGCAGACCCTGCATCGAATTGCAAATATGATAAAGGCTTCCGGTATCTAATACCCAGGCAGTAGTATCACAAATGAAAAAGTTGTAAGATGTTATCATATAAGTACCTTGCTTCTTCTTCGGCCTATTCGGATCTAGGGAGGCAATGTATAGAGGACAGTTCCTCTTCCAGTGCCCCTGCTTCTTGCAAAAGAAGCACTCCGCCTAGCTCTGGTTGGGCTTGCGCTTCTTGGTCTAACCCTGTGCAGACATCCCAGCATGCAGCTGCACCTTCTTATTCTTCTTCTTCTTGTTCTTTTTCTTCCCTTTCTTAAAGGGTCGACGACCAGAAGAAGACCCTCCCATAACATTCACCGACTCCTTATGGAGCTGGTGATCCTTCTCAAAGTTTTGCAGCAACCCCAACAAGCCATGGTAGTTCACTGCAGGCTTTGTCATCCAAAAATGAGTAAGGAAAGGGAGGAAGGACTTGGGCAATGAATTAAGGATCGCATCCTTACCGAGCTGCTCGTGCAGGAGAAAGCCCAGTTTACTTAGGCGCTCAATCATTTTGATCATGTAAGTACATGATCAGTGACTGAGGCTCCATCCCTCATCCGAGCATTGAAAATGGCACAACTAGTTTTGTGCCTTTCAACGTCGTCAGGCGTGCCAAAGGAGTCGTTCAACATTTGAAGCATCTCCTGTGGCTGGGCGTTCTCGAACCTGTGGCTGAACTCATCATTCATTGCCGCCAGCATAATGCACCGAATGGTGATGCGGTCGTTGAGCCACTTCTGATAAGTGTCTCAGACTGTCCCTCTAATGTTCAGGGCTGGTTCCTCAGGTGCCGGATCCGTTACTACATAAAGGATCCACTCATGGTCAAGGACGATTTTTAATTTTCGATACCAGCTATCGAAATTAGGTCCCATGAGCTTGTCATTATCTAATAATGACCAGAGCGACAGGGTAGTGGCCATAGCTGCATAAAGAAAAATCAGACCTCTATTAGTACATAAATTATAAATACTAAAGATTTGGACTTTAGTCTAAAGATTCTCCCAGTATTTTTACGAACTGGTAGCCTCAACCTCTAATTCGAGGAATTACTTTAATTTCTTAGTGGGTACTAGAATCCACACAGACTACACACGAGCCCAACTTTGATTGGTCAACCCATGTGCATCTATTGGTAGGTTCATAACCAATTGTTTCTCTAAACAACTTCTAGTAATTGATTTTGCCCCAGAACCTAATCAGTAGGCTTTGACCTCCACTGAAAAGATCTGGTTAGGTCCAACCATTAACATGATTTGATTTGGTGAATCAGACCAATAAATGATCAGGCCCGACTTTGGCCAGCCAACCTGACCACCATCAGAAAGACTCAAACCAAATTATCATATTATGAATGATAATTCCATTAGTCAATAAGCACCAGGCCTTTGGGCCTCCAATGATTATTAAACTAATGGACTCATTATCACTCACTTAATGGGAGGCTATGACTTAGTTATCAATATAACTTAATCATTTTTAGGGACCTAATAATTTTTGAGGATTTTATTAAAGGATAGATGAAAAGAAAATATCCAGTCAATTTCAATCCTCCCACTGACTTCACCAAGTCAGATTAAAAAAAGAATTTAATTAAAGCTGGCATTAGGAGCACCTAAATCAGTCAAACTGATTTACCTAATGACATGGGTGAGCCCTAATCACCAAGTGATCTAATCAAAATCTAATTCACCAGGTTGGCTAGGTAAGTGAGATCAGTGGTGGGGATAAGCCATTAACTCGTCAGAGATCGAATCACTGCGAGTAGCTCCCGCTTAAAAACCACTGGTCAAACTACCAAACTTACCTTAGATACCAACCGGTTCATTAGTTTTAATTTGATCAACTTAGTAAATAGGGTTCCACCGTGTAGCCATGAATTAAGTCCATCTTGGTCTAGTTAAAGACATGGACCCATTCAACTACAACTATTGAAGTTGAGTCTAGAGTATCCTTGACCTAATCTAATTCAACTTTTGATTAGATTTGATCAATTACTCTAATTTAGTCCATTTCTTTAAGCTAACCTTAGGTCTAACTCAATTATGGACCTAATCCATCTAACCCATTGACCCACAAGTTTATGCAATTGTCTTAGATCTTAATTCACAATTCTAGACCTACTAGACAACACTTAATTCTTTTAATTAAGTATTTGGGCTGATGGGTCAGGATTTGGCATTTCAAAAATAATTTTCAAATTTGAAAGGTTTTATTTTTTGTTCACCAAATATGTTGACTCATTTCACAAATAGATCAGCATATTTCATAAATAGCAATTCTATTGCTAATTACATAACAGAAAATAACTCAATCAAAATAAATCATGAATATTCCTTTAGATCTAATCTAACATATTCATGATAAATTTCACAATTGAACATTTACAATTAATTCCTTTCGCTGCTTCATCTACATGAGATATAATTACAGCGGCACCCATACCGCCATAGGAGACCCCATCGAATAGGAGGAGAGGGCCTTTAAACCCTACTTTTCTCCTATGACCGGACGGTCATGGCAACCAACCCAATTCGATTACTTGCTACTTGGATCAAGTATATCTAAATATACCAATTTCAAAATTTAAATCTCAAATTTTAAATTTTAAATTTTGAATTTCAAATTTCAAATTTCAAAATTTTGAATTTCAAATTTTGAATTTTAAATTTTGAATTTCAAATTTCAAATTTTAAATTTTGAATTTCAAATTTGAAATTTCAACCAAATTTCAAATTTCAAATTTTGAATTTCAAAATTTTGAATTTTGAATTTAGAATTTCAAATTTCAAAATTCAAATTTTAAATTTTGAATTTCAAATTTTTGAATTTTGAATTTCGAACAACTTTCAAAATTTAAATTTTAAATTTTGAATTTTAAATTTCAAATTTAAACTTTTAGATTATAACTTAATCTATGCATGCAAATATATATCATATCTAAGAACCCGCTCTGATACCATTTGTAGGAAAATTCAATGCAGAGGTAAAATGGTAATTTTAAAATTTTTTTAAAATTATGATTTTACAGTGAAAAAATATTAATTAATCTAATTAATTAACATGAATTTATCTTACACTAAGATCTAAATATGATATATAGCATGCATTCATTTAAATTTGAAATTCAAATTCGAACAGTAAACACTTTACTGTAATGTGTTCAGAACACAATACCTTTGTGCGGATAGTAGATCATCGTAATCTGATCACCGTTGGGAGAGTCTGATCATTGTCATGTAGCCACATAGTGTGTCTGGCATCTATGGATCATCCACATGAAGTTCTCGATCTGATTGACTCCTCACGAGTGCTAGCTCGTTGTAGAGCCCTTTTGACGGCCGATGCTGATCGAACTCCTTCGATCGATGTCTGTCGATTCTTTGGATGCTCTGGATCATCAAAAGACATGCTTGAGAGGATGTTGAAGATCTTCCTGAGATTTTGTGGGCTCACGACACTCGTAGCTCACTTTCTCACTTTCCGAACCCCAGGCTAAAACTCTAGGGAACTCACCAGAAACCTTGCACCCACTTTTCTTTCTTTTCTTTCTTTTTCTCTTGAAAGGATATGGACTTTCTTCTCATACATAAGACTTCCTCACGCCCCAGAATTTTTCTCCAAAAATCTTCTTCTTACACGCCCCACTCTTCTCCTCCTTTTATAACAATGTCAAACATCTTATCCAAAAGAAAGGATAAAGATGAGTAATTGCACATTTAAAATCAAATCAAATTTTGAATTCAAATGGACACCAACTCAACCCTTATCCACTAAAGGCGTGAGGTGTGGCTTAAATTGTGCATGAAGTGATTTCATGAGAAACTTTTTCTCATGTAATAAATGAGGCGTAAAAAAAGGGATAAGGTGCAAAGATTGATTGCCCATTTAAATTCAAATTTTATTTTGAATTTGAATGGCCAACCAATCATCCATATCCATTCAATTGGCACATTAAAGTAGAGCATGGAGAGGGCTTGGCATGAGAAAAAAATTCATAAGAAGTTCCTTCTCATGAATTCAAATGGGTGCAATGGAAGTGAGGTGGCGCATGGAGATTGGGTCAAGGTGGTTTCATTATTTAAACCAACCTAATTGAACCAAATAAGTTAGGTCCAATTAGACTAATTTAAATCTAACTTAATTAAGCTTAATTAAGCTTAATAAAATCCTAATCAAATCAGAAATTGAGTAAGTCCAACTCCTGATTAAATCAGGGACCAAACCATCTTGACGATTAGGTCAACTCTTAACCTAATCGGGTCAAACCCAACTGAATCCAATTCAATTGGACTTGATCCAAAAATAATTACTTAATCAAATTGAGTTAATTAGCAATCAAATCACTAATTAAACCTCTTATAAATACTGAGTCCAAATCCGATGGGCAATCGGGTATCAAAATTCATCGATATGTAACCCTGATCGAAAAGTCCCAACTAATGGGACTCTTGACCCTGGTACCCATAATGTGTGGAACTCGTGATCAGAGAATCTTGATTTTTGATCACTGAGTCTCAAACATGTAGGATTCTACATCAGCCATCAGATCAAATAAGAACCTCTAATGTGTGTGACCCCACAGGTTCGAACCTAAGCCGGTAGCACAGGAACCAATTCATGTACTAATCGAAGTGACCATCTAGCAATGGTACCAGACATCCGGATAGGTAGAATAGTCGCAATCGCAACACTCAGAACCTACATGAATATGGTTACTGTATAATTCATCCTTTTGACCCCTGTGTTTAGGATGACTTTGGGTTAAACTGTCAATCCTGATCAGATCATCCGAATCGTGCTCAACTCAAACAGTCCTGTGACTCCTCACAAGGACTACCCTGGCCAAGGTTTTGCTAAATTGAAATACGACTGTACACAGCTCCTAAACTGGAGTGGTCAATCCCATCTCGACACACGCACTGACAAGTCAAGTACTTGACTACACCCAGCAGCCTTCCGTCACTGAATTAAAAATTCAGGTAGTCCAGTGCTTAAGTGCAGTGAGTTGCTTGCAAGTCATCGTGGCGGTCTCAGGTCGGAGGGATATTTATACCCATATTCCATCAGAGCAAATCTTGACAGCAGAAGTAGCTCTGAAGTTGGTCACATTCAGTGCAGATGTACCCTTACATCTCACCTGAATGCCATACCAATGTCTCCACACTCATTGGTTAAGAGGACAACCAACCTATATGGCACACAACGATCTATGCTTGATAAACGTTGTCGTCCTTGGTAACAACATATCATTTGGTCGCGAACAGATTTAAGGACTAAACGATAAATCCTCCTTTGTCGAGTCTAAATAGTCCCAAGGACTTCATCACAACATAGGAGTTCATTAGAAGATGAAACATTTTGTGATGAAAAATATCAAAATAATTTTTATTAATTCATAATTCATGTACAAATATAAAAAATGAGCACAACCATCAACAGGCTGATGATTGGCTTTGGGATACTATTCCTAACAATAATTACTTCTTCCTCTAGATTTCTATTAAGGAAAGCAATCTTGACATCCATCTACCAGATCTCATAGTCATGATATGCAGCTATAGCAAGCATAATCCGAATAAACTTGAGCATAGCTACAAACGAAAAGATTTTTTCATAGTCAACCCTTGCCTTTCTCTAAAATCTTTTGCCACTAGCCTGGCCTTATAGGTCTCTACCTGGTCATTTGCTCCAATCTTCTTCTTGAAGACCTATTTGTAGCTTATTAGGGTTACACCCTTAGGTGCATCAACTAAAGTCCAAACTTAGTTTGGAGTCCATTTCAGATTTTATGGCCTCAAGCCATCTGTCAGAGTCACTACTCGTGACTACTTTCGAATAGGTCGTGGGATCATCATTCTCAATGATGTGTGATGAGTTGTCATTCTCAATGACAAACCCACACTTGAGTGGTATATTACACACTCTATTTGACCTTTAGAGGTGTGTGTTGTGGTTATGCCTCAACAATGGGCACATCAGGTGGAGGATCAACTTATGGACTCTCTACATATTGCTTCTGAATAGACTGTAGGTCTTAAACATTTTTAAGTTCAACTGTCCTCCCACTACCCCCTTCTTGGATGAACTCTTTCTCCAAGAGAGTGGTATGCCTACTAACAAACACCTTTTATTGAGTAGGATGGTAGAAATAGTTTCCTATACTCTCCTTAGGATAATCTACAAACCTGCATTTATCAGACCTAACACTTAACTTATGTCCTTCAGTATTCTTGACATAAGCAGGACATCACCAAATCTTAAGATACTTAAGATTAGGCTTTCTATCGCTTCATATCTCATATAGAGTACTAGGGGTAGATTTACTAGGTATCCTATTTAAAACATATGCGGCAGTTTCTAGGGCATGACCTCAGAAAGAGATTGAAAGATCTGTGAAGCACATTATGGATTGCACCATATCTAATAAGGTGAGATTCTTTCTTTCCATAATACCATTTAATTATGGAGTGGAGGGAGGAGTCCATTGAGAGAGAATTTTATTTTCTTTTAAATGATTAAGAAACTCACTAGTTAAGTATTCACCTCTTCGATCAGATCAAAGAGTCTTGATACTCTTACTAGTTTGTTTCTCAACCATTCTTTGGTACTCCTTAAACTTATCAAAGACTTCAAATTTGTATTTCATTAAATACACATATCCAAATCTAGATAAATCATCAGTAAATATAATAAAGTAGGAGTATCCACCTCTGGTCTGAGTCGACATTGGACGACAAATATCAGTATGTACAAGGCCCAAAATATCACTCACTCCATCTCTATATCTAGTAAATAGAGTTTTAGTCATCTTACCCATGAGACAAGATTCACAAGTTTCATATGATTCAAAATCATAAGTTAAAAAATTTTTCTTAATGTAACTTGTTAATCCTTGACTCATTGATATGACCGAATCGACAGTGCTAGAGGTATGTGACATTCACATCTTTTTTTTTTTATTTGATTAACATAAAAAATATTATCATTAAGTGACAAGAATAAAAGACCATTATCAATAAAAATATTTTCATAACATTCATTAGAAAAATAAATTGGGCAACTATTGCCCTTTTCTCTTATTTCAAAATCTTGTTCTAGTAACATAGATACAGAAATAATATTTCTAACAATGTTAGAAAAATAATAACAGTCCTTCAATTCCAAAAGTTTGCCCGAAGGCAACTTCAACACCTTGGTTCCTATGACTTCAGTCTGGATGAACTCTTCACTAATGTCGAACAGCATGAAGTCATCTTCATTTAGACTCCTTATGTCCTGTAGACCTTGCAACAATTTGCAAAGGTGAGAACTATAGATGGTATCCAATACCCAAGAATCTGAAGTTGAAGTACTTAATGATTAGCTTGTTTGTATCATATACAAATCTTTAGCAACACTTGCTTCCTTGTGCTTCAAACTTGCATCCTTGTGCTTCAAACTTGCAAGGTATTCCTTGTAGTTTCTCTTCCAGTGTTCTTCTTGGCCACATGGATAATAGGTACCCTTAGCGGGGACATTCTTTGCCCTCTTCTTTGAGATGCTAGCTTTAGGGTTCAATTTTTTCTTAGAATCCCTCTTGCCTTTTTTCTTAGAGCTCTTATTCACAAGAAAAAATGGAGCCTTTTTCTCCTTGAAATGGCTCTCTATTGTCTTCAACATATTGAGCAGCTCAGGCAGACTAGAGTTTAGTTTGCTCATATTATAGTTTATGACAAACTGTGAGAATGAATCAAGGAGTGATTACAGGATCAGATCTTGATTAAGCTCACCATCCATTGCAAAACTCAACTGTTCTAGATGAGTGATCAGATCAAACATCTTTAGGATATGAGTCTGCACGGACGTGCCTTCACTCATTCTGGTACAGAACAACTGCTTAGATATCTCATATCTAGTAGTTCAACTTTATTTTTCATATAACTCCTTTAGATTAAGAAGTATGAAAGGAACATCTATGCCTTCATGTTGCCTCTGAAGCTCATTGCTTATAGAGGCAAGCATGACACATTTGACAGTCACACTGTCATCTTGCCATATCTTGTATGTGGCCCTTTCCTTCTCAGTTACATCTTCACCGATCGTATCGGGTGTAGGGGTATCCAAAATTTAGGAGACTTTCTTCTATATGAGAATAATTCTCAGATTCCTCAATCAATCCACATAATTGGGTCCGATCAACTTGTTGGCATCAAGTATGCCATGTAGTAAAAGTGAAGATGCGATTATGCAGATTAATCTACAAGTATAAGAATATAATATAAGCAGACAACTCATGATGACAAGCACAACTAGATTAGAACTTTTATCTAATTATTACTTTTATTATTTTATCGAATACCATAGCCCTCTCCTATGATAAATGAGAAATCTTATTAGTACTCTTAGTGGGGTTAAGATTCTAATTCCTCATAAAAGGTCATGTGGTTGCACAACAAATCTTCATGAGTTCAAAGGTAGAAAACTCTTTTCTAATTACATCTTTTGCAACTCTTAATGTCTTCTTTATCTAATTATTACTTTCATTATTTTATCGAATACCGTAGCCCTCTCCTATGATAAATAAGAAATTTTATTAGTATTCTTAGTGGGGTTGAGATCCTAATTCCTCATAAAAGGTCATGTGGTTGCACAACAAATCTTCATGAGTTCAAAGGTAGAAAACTCCTTTCTAATTACATCTTTTGCAACTCTTAATGTCTTCCTGCCTCTAAAACATTCATAGCTTTATGGTCGCACAACAACCTATAATATTTTAGTTAAGTTAGATCTTTCATTTTCATATAGTCATATCTGAATGATGCTGCCCTTGTGATTGCACAATAAAGCAACATATCCAAAATACTGTAAGCATTAAATATGCACTAAGATAACCCCACATCAATGTCCATAGTAAGTCTTGTGGTTGCATAACAAACTCACTATAGTTCTTAACATGATATTGGTTTAGCATGAAGAAAGGCACATGTAGTGTCTACATCATTAAGCAATTCAAACTCGAAACTCAATAAACCAGATTGGCTAGGTAAATAGGTGGGAGGCTCCCCAATGCTTTTTTTAGACACCAATAATTTGGCCAGGTAAGCAAATAGACTTAATTAAATAACTATCTTTAACACTTTTCTAGACACCAACTGATCAATGAATCCAACATTCGGTTAGTAAGTGAATCCCGACACTACAACTTAATCTAATTTTTGATGAGGATTTTAAACTGGTCTCTAACACATTCTAACACTTACGTCATATGTAATATGCATATAATAAGAATGAAAATAATTTTTATGCATCATATCATGCTATATTAACCATGCTATTCAAGTTATAATATCATTCATATGCTTATGCCAAAAATATGATAACAAAAATCATGTAGGGTACATTCAACATTAGAGCCAAAATCATTTGACAATGATTTGGACTCAAATCTTTGGTCCAATTCACATATCAAATTTGACTTAGGTCAACAAATTGAATCAACATCCAAACCCTAATCAAATTAGGTTTGACCAAGTCAGCAAATAGGCTAGAAATAATATACCTTAATAAAATTGATTCAAGCATCAATCTATCATGAATCATAAAATTTCAAAAAATGATAAATTCAAAATTTAACAATTGAAATTTTAATTCATACTTGAATCATGGTCAAAAATAATTTTTTGATTTTAAGATCGATGTAAGAAATCGATAGAATATTTCAGCATCATACGAATCAGAACAAATCTATACTATAAGAATAGCATATGTTTGATTGAATATAACAAGGGTGGCTTTGATACCACTGTTGGATTTCACTCATGTAGTAGAATATGAATTTCATAAAATGATAACATGCATAAAAAGAGTTTTAACAATTAAAACTAGCATATCAAAACTCAAACCCTAGAATCATCTTGTAGACTCTAATCAAATCAAAATAAGGATGCAATAGGATAGAAATTATACTTCCTAAAGAAGATGATCAGATGGAAAAATGATCTTCATAAGGCTCTAAAGTAGAAGTCCTCCAATGGTGATCCACACCAAAGATGATCAAGATCCTTCCCAACCGAAATAGTGCTACAGCCTTTCTTCACAAGAATGCTGCCGATATCCTTCTCCAAAAATAAATTATACGACTATCTATTTACCTTTGATTCCTCTACTAGGATCATGCCAAAAATCTTCTCTCAAGAGATCTCACCATCTAGAATTTGATTTTGTACTCCAACACATAAAAAAACCAAACCCTAGGTCAAGCAGCCCTCACTTGCTTTTTTCTCTCTTATTCTCTCTCTTTTTATTTTTTTCTCTCTTCTTTTTCTTAATTTTTTCTAAAGTTTTTATCTTAATCCTCACTTAACCCATACCCTGATAGGATATCTGCACCAAAATTCATAAGGGACATTCCCTATAAATAGAAAATGAAGAGGTGCATGGGTCTCCTAAGTGGCACCATCTTTTGGTGCTCCACCTTCTCACATGGAGAAATGAATCCTCATGCAAGAATAAATGGTGTGGAAAAGTCTCAAGTGCAAAAAAACTCCTCCTCTTGCACACTCATAAATATCATATATTAATAGTGTGTGAAAGAAGTAATTGGAGTGGGAAACAAAGAGATATTTTAAAAGAAAGACTCTTCTTTTACCACACCCATAAATTTTGACATTGAATTCAGATGGGTGGCATGGAGAACCACTTTCACACATAAAATATTTTTAAGTAAAGATAAAAAACTAATTAAATATGGATCTAATCTAATTAGGTTCAAGGAAACATGTTAAGTCTAGCTCAAACACTTTGAACTAACCAACTTGGGAACTTGGATTAACACAATATGGTAGCATATCAAATTAACCCTTAGAACTTATAATAAGTTCAAATAAAATTAGACCAAGATTAAATTCTAAAGTATGTGACCCATTAGGTTCTAAATCTAGCCAGCAGTGGACTTAGGCTCTTGACCTAACCCTAATTTGATTAAATTAGGTCAGCCCAATTGCACCAATTAATCAGAACTCTTTCTAACTAATTTTTGAATTAAACTTCTTCAATTCTTATAAGTTCACAAGTCAAGATTGATGTCTAACAATATGTCATGACTATCTGAAAGAGATAAAATTTGATAAAAATATCAAAATTATCTTTCAATGGTAAGTTACTGTGTAATTCAATCCTTCAATCATACAACATCCCAGACGAGTAATGGGTATGAAATCATGTCAAAATCAAATGCTCATCTATATGTATCTTGATCAAAAGATGATGATTTAGTTGATGATATATTAAATTTTTTTTCTAATTATCATCCTATTTTGGCTAGAGACTTTCTGAATCATTGTCCTGTGAGATCACATAGGATGTTCGCTCCCCTTATTAGGAGTAATTGATCCCTTATTGACTACTCACAACCTTCATGTACACTCACCATATCCAAAATACTCCACATAAGGATCAAAGAACTAAGCTAGAGAATGAACTAAAATATGGATTCATATACACAAGATACCATGGTGATCTCAGATCTAAGGATCACTTGCACAACTTCCATTAGAGAACAATCTGCTGACATGCAAATAAGGCTCCATTAGATGATCTCTCATAGATTAATTTAGTGAACTCATTCTCTAATGAGTACCCATATCTTTGTATTAGTGTCACACACAAGTGGTTATGAGATCAACCATCCTCTCTATCGAGCATACATCGGATGTGCCAGTCTTTTCGATATTATTGATCTCCCACTCAATAAATCAATGACTGAAAATATTTTAAATTAGGACTATCAAGGATTTAGGTCTCACTGGCATGATCACATCATGATCCTAAAATCATTGTCCTAATTTGTGGGGTTCATTATAATCTTAAACAAGTATAAGATGCAACATATAATGAATCAAAGATGCTTAAATTTATTAATAAATAATATCAAATACATGAGTTTGAAAGATAAAATATAGAAAAATACTCCATCACATCACATATGCAATTGGCTTGTAGGGCATTATTCTTTCATAAGGTTTCAAGAAAGTCTGTCAATAAAATATCATATGAGATATGGACAGGACATAAATCGGTGCACTCACACCTTAGAATTTGGGGATACTTGGTTTATGTCCAACATTTAAAGATAGACAAGCTTAGACCTATATCCGATAAATGCTTGTTTGTAAGATACCCTAAGAAAATGAAAGGGTATTATTTCTACCTTGCTGAAGAATAAAAGGTATTTGTCAGCAATAGGATAGTATTTCTAGAAAGAGAGTTCCTTAGTGAAGAAATTAAAAGATAATAGGATCAAACCCGCCTTCCCCTACTTTATGGTCTTGTGAACAGAGTCGAGATAGGGTATGGACAGTCTCCCATAACAATAATAGGAATACGCGAGCCTTCGTGAGGTAGAAAAACTGATACATATAGAATCAGATTTGATTGAAGAATCAAATCCAAAGCCTGTAGAGATGCCATTGAGGAGATTCGATAGAGTACCATATTAATCAGACAAAGACTATGGTTTCTTGGTCTGGAATGGTGATCCCATTGAACTAGATGAGAATGAAGAGGATCCGATCACCTACATGGATGCCATGCAAAGGCCCGACTCTAAGACATAGCTTAACGCCATGAAATTTGAGATGGAGTTTATGAAGATCAATGGTGTATGGATACTTATTGATCCATCCGAAGGGATTAAACCCATAGAGTGTAAATAGATTTAAAAAAAAAAAAAAGAGGAGCAGACAGAAAGGTAGAGACCTATAAAGCCTATTTAGTTGCCAAAAGATATCGTCAGCAGTATGGTATTAACTATGATGAGATATTTTCTCCTATGATAATGCTCAAGTCCATCCGAATTATGCTTGCAATTGCAGTACACTTAGATTATGAGATCTGACAAATAGATATCAAAATCGCTTTCCTTAATGGTAAGCTAGAAGAAGAGGTATATATGATACAACTTGAAGGATTTACATCCATAGATGAATCTAAAGTGTGCAAGCCAAACAGATCTATCTATGGACTGAAGCAAGTATTTAGGAGTTGGAACATGCATTTTGATAAGGCGATCAAAATATATGACTTTATTTGGAATGGAGAAGTGTCTTGCATCTACAAATGGGCTAACGATTCTATAGTCATTTTTCTTGTACTATATATAGATGACATATTGTTAATAGAAAATGATATCTCAACTTTATAAAATATGAAGCTGTGACTATCATCACAGTTCTTCATGAAGGATTTGGAAGAAGCATTCTACATCCTAGAGAAACAGATCTATAGAGATAGATCTAAAAAGTTGCTTGGATTGTCCCAATTCACGTATATCGATATCATGTTGAAACGATTCAACATGAAGAATTTCAAGAAGGGCTATCTTTCGATAGACCATGGCATTACTCTCTCAAAGAAGGATTGTCCGATAACCTCTCAAGAGAGAGAGCGTATAAGTAGAATCCTATATGCTTCGATAGTGGGATCTATCATGTACATCATGATGTGTATGAGATCAGATGTGGTCTATCCATTAGAGGTAGTGATTAGGTGCCAGTTTGATTCTGGTGAGAATCATTGGAAGGTTGTGAAGATAATCGTTAAGTATTTAAGAAATACTAAGAATCAATGGCTTGTCTATAGAGACACTGACTTGAAACTTGTGGGATATACTGATTCAAATTTTCAGTCAGATAATGATGATAGTTAAAGCATGTCAGGCTATGTGTTCACCTTGAATGGAGGAGCGATATGCTGAAAAAATTTCAAGCAATATAAGGTGGCTGACTCAACATGCGAAGCGAAATACATTACGGCATTTGATGCTGTAAAGAAGGTTGTTTGGTTAAGAAAGTTCATCACTGAACTTGGGATGGTTCACTCTATTAATGGTCTGATTTTACTATATTGTGATCGTACTGGAGCCATAGCACAAGCAAAGGAGCCCAAGTCCCATCACAGAACCAAGCATATTCTGTGATGCTATCATCTTATCCATGAGATCATGGATCGAAGTGACATCGAGCTATAGAAGATTGACAGAAAGAAAAATCTGGCTGATCCCTTCACTAAAACTCTCGGGATCAAAGAGTTCGATGATCACAAGTGGAAGATGGGTATAAGATACTACCTTGATTGACTTTAATCCAAATGGAAGTTGTTAGAAAATATATCCTAAAGTCAGTTGGCTTATTATAAACAATTAGATTTTTGTATATGAATTATTTATCAATGAATAAAAAATTAGTTTGGCATATTCATCATATTGACATCTTCCCTATGGAACTCTCAATTTTATGATGAAGTCCTTAGAACTATAATATAATTGATAAAGGAGGATTTATCGAATAGTTCTTAAACATGTTCACGACCAAACGATATGTCATCAAAAGGATGATGATGTTTATCAAGTATAGGTTGTTGTGTGCCATATAGGTTAGTTGTCCTCGTAACCAAAGAGTGTGGAGATACTGGTATGGTGTACAGATGAGATGTAGGAGTATATCATTGCGGAACAAGTGACTCACCTGCTGAACACTCTGCTGTCAAGAGCAGCTCGTGAAGCATATTGACATAAGTATCTCTCAAATCTGAGATTACCATAGTGACTTGCAAGCAACTCACTATGCTATTGGTGCTGAACTATCTATATTTCTAAAATAGTGACGAAAGGTTACTGAGTATAGTCAAGTACTTACGAAGTCTGTGCATAGATCAAAATGGGATTGACCCCTCTGGTGTTGGAAATAGTGTCCCAAAGCCAATTGTCAGCCTGTTGACGGTTGTGCTCTTTCTTGTATTAGTATATGAATTATAAATAAATAAAATTATTTTTATATTTTTTATCATAAATTGTTTCATCTTCTAATAAACTCCTGTGTTGTGGTGAAGTCCTTAGGACAATTTGGACTCGACAAAAGAGGATTTATCATTTAATCCTTAAACCTATTCACGACCAAATGATACGTTGTTACCAAGGACAACAATATTTATCAAGCATAGGTCGTTGTGTGCCATATGGGTTGGTTGTCCTCTTAACCAAGGAGTGTGGAGACATTGGTATGGCATACAGGTGAGATGTAAGGGTACATCTGCACTAAATGTGACTGACTCTGGAGCTTTTTCTGCTGTCAAGATTTGCTCCGATGGGATATGGGTATAACTGTCCCTCTGACCTGAGACCGCCATGGTGACTTGCAAGTAACTCACTGCACTTAGGCACTGGACTACTTGAATTTCTAATTCAGTGACAGAAGGCTGCTGGGTGTAGTCAAGTACTTGACTTGTCGGTGCGTGTGTCAAGATGGGATTGACCACTCCAGTTCAGGAGCTGTGTACAATTGTGTTTCAATTTAGCAAAACCTTGGCCAAGGTAGTCCTAGTGAGGAGTCACAAGACTGTTTGAGTTGAGCACGATTCGGATGATCTAATCAGGGTTGACAGTTTAACCCTGAGTCATCCTATACACAGGGGTCAAAAGGGATGAATTACACAGTAACCATATTCACGTAGGTTCTGAGTGTTGCGATTGCGACTATTCGACCTATCCGGATGTCGGATACCATTGCTAGATGGTCACTTCGATTAGTACAGGAATTGGTTCCTGTGCTATCGAGTTAGGTTTGAACCTGTGGGGTCACACACATTAGAGGTTCCTATCTGATCTGATGGCTGGTGAAGAGTCCCACTGGACTGGGACTCTTCGACCAATGAGTCCTAATGCTCGGGGACTCTGAGTCTTATGTGTTTGGGACTCTATGATTGAGAATCAAGATTCTCTGATCATGAGTTCCACACATTTTGCATAACGGGGTCAAGAGTCCTACTGGTTTGGGACTCTTCGATCAAGGTTTCATATCGATGGACTTTGATGCCCGATTGCCCATCAAATTTGAACTCAGTATTTATGAAAGATTTAATTAGTGATTTGATCACTAATTAACTCAATTTAATTGAATAATTATTTTTGGATCAAGTCCAATTGAATTAGATTCAGTTGGGTTTGACCCGATTAGGTTAAGAGTTGACCTAATCGCCAAGGTGGTTTGGTCCCTAATCTGATCAAGGATTGGGCTTAGTCAATTTTTGATTTGATTAAGATTTTATTGAGCCTAATTAAGCCTAATTGTGTTGGGTTTAACTTAGTCTAATTATGCCTAACCTATTTTAATAAGGTTGGTTCAATTAGATTTGAAACCACCTTGACTTATCTCCCTGCGCCACCTCACTTCACCTGCACCTATTTGAATTCACGAGAAATGAGTTCTCATGAATTTTCTCCCATGCAGAAGCCTTCCCACGCCCCTTCTTTGTGCACCATTTTGAATGGATAAAGATGGATTAGTTGGCCATTCAAATTCAAATGAAGTTTGAATTTGAATGGGCAACTAATCCCATGCACCACCTCATCCCATGTGCGCCACTTGCTCTACACGAGAAAAGGTTTCTCGTGTAAACTCTCCACGCACAAAGAATCCCACACCCCTCTCTTCTCACGCCAAGAGTGGATAAAGATTGGTTGGTTGGCATTTGAATTCAAATTCGATTTGAATTCAAGTGAGCAACCACCTATCTTTATCCTCTCACGCAGTGAAAATGTTGAAAAGACGCATCTTGCACTATTTTAAAAAGGAAGAGAAGATGAGGCATGCACACATCTGATCCTAGAGAGTTAGGGTGGCATGAGAAGGTCCTTCTGCATGAAAAAGAAAAGAAAAGAAGAGAAAAGAAAAGCAGAGAGACTGGGCGCAAGTTTCTTCTGTGAGTACCCTAGGATTTCTGCCTAGGGTTCGAGAAGTGAGAAGATGAGCTATGAGTGTCGTGAGCCCATCAAATTTTAGAAAGAGCTTCATCAACCTCTCAAGTATATCTACTGATGATCCAGAGTATTCAAGGAGTCGGCAGATTAAGATCGAAGGAGTTCAATCAGCATCAGCCGTCAAAAGGGTTCTGCAACGAACTAGCATTCATGAGGAGCCGATCAGATCGGGAGCTTCATGTGGATGATCTGCAGAGGCTAGACATATTGTGTGGCTGCGTTGCAATGATCAGACCTTCCTGACGGTGATCAGACTGCAGCGATCGACTACCTGCATGAAGATAATGTGTTTTGAACACATAACAGCAAAATATTTACTGTAGAGAATTTGAAATTTTAAATTTAAATGCATGCTATATATATCATATTTAGATCCTTGTGTAGGGTTAATATATATTAATTAATTAGATTAATTAATAATTTTTATTGTAAAATTATAATTTTGAATAAGTTTTAAAATTATTATTTTACCCCTGCACTAAAATTCTCACAAATGGTATCAGAGCAAGTTCTAAAATATGATATACATTTGCATGCGTAGATTAAGTAGTAATCTAAAAGTTTAAATTTGAAATTTAAATTTAAAATTTAAAATTTAAATTTTAAAATTTGAATTTTAAAATTTAAAATTTAAAATTTAAAATTTAAAAATTTTAAATTCAAAATTTTAAATTTGAAATTTAAAATTTATTTGAAATTTTAAATTTAAAATTCAAAATTCAAAATTCAAAATTTGAAATTTAAAATTTTAAAATTTAAAATTTATTTGAAATTTAAAATTTAAAATTTAAAATTTAAATTTTGAAATTTAAAATTTAAAATTTAAATTTTGAAATTGGTATATTTAGATATACTTGATCCAAGTAGTAAGTAGTCTAATTGGGTTGGTTGCCATGGTCGTCCGGTCATAGAAAAAAAGTAGGGTTTAAAGGCCCTCTCTTTCCATTCGATGAGGTTCTCCTATGGCGATAGGGGTGCCGATGCGATTATATCTCATGCAGATGAAGCAGCGAAAGGATTTAATTGTAAAGGTTCAATTATAAAATTTATCATGAATGTGTTAGATTAGATCTAAAGGAATATTCATGATTTATTTTGATTGAGTTATTTTCTGTTATGTAATTAGCAATAGGATTGTTGTTTATGAAATGTGCTGATCCATTTGTGAAATGAGTCAACATATTTGGTGAATAGAAAATAAAATCTTTCAAATTTAAAAACTATTTTCGAAATGCCAAACCCTGACCCATCAGTCCAAAAACTTAATTAAAAGAATTAAGTGTTGTCTAGTTGGTCTAGAATTATGAATTAAAACCTAAGATAATTGCATAAACTTGTGGGTCAATGAGTTAGATGGATTAGGTTCATAATTGGGTTAGACCTAAGGTTAGCTTAAAGAAATGGACTAAATTAGAGTAATTGGTCAAATCTAATCAAAAGTTGAATAGATTAGGTCAAGGACACTCTAGATTCAACTCCAATAGTTGTAGTTGAATAGGTCCATGTCTTTAACTAGATCAAGATGGACTTAATTCATGGCTACACGGTGGAACCCTATTTACTAAGTTGATCAAATTAAAACTAATGAACTGGTTGGTGTCTAAGGTAAGTTCGGTAGTTTGATCAGTGATTTTTAAGTGGGAGCTACCCGCATTGATTCGATCTCTGACGAGTTAATGGCATATCCTCACCACTAATCTCATTTACCTGGCCAATCTGGTGAGTTAGGTTTTGATTAGATCACTTGGTGATTAGGGCTCACCCATGTCATTAGGTAAATCAGTGTGACTGATTTAGGTGCTCCTAATATCAGCTTTAATTAAATCTTTTTTAATCTAACTTGGTGAAGTCAGTGGAAGGATTGAAATTGGCTGGTTAATTTCTTCTCTTCTATCCTTTAATAAAATCCTCAAAAATTATTAGGTCCCTAAAAATGATTAAGTTATAGTGATACCTAAGTCATAGCCTCCCATTAAGTGAGTGATAATGAGTCTATTAGTTTAATAATCACTGGAGGCCCAAAGGCCTGGTGCTTATTGACTAATGGAATTATCATTCATAATATGATTATTTGGTTGAGTCTTTCTGATGGTGGTCAGGTTGGCCGGCCAAAGTCGGGCCCGATCATTTATTGGTCCGATTCACCAAATCAAGTCATGTTAATGGTTGGACCTAACCAGATCTTTTCAGTAGAGGCCAAAGCCTACTGATTAGGTTCTGGGGTAAAATTAATTACTAGAAGTTGTTTAGAGAAACAACTGGTTATGAACCTACCCACAGATGCACATGGGTTGACCAACCAAAGTTGGGCTCGTGTGTGGTCTGTGTGGATTCTAGTACCTACTAAGGAATTAAAGTAATTCCTCAAATTGGAGGTTGAGGCTACCAGTTCGTACAAATACTAGGAGAAACTTTAGACTAAAGTCTAAATCTTTAGTATTAATAATTTATATACTAATAAAGATCTGGTTTTCCTTTAATGCAGCTATGGCCACTACCCTATCGCTCCGATCATTATTAGATAATGACAAGCTCATGGGACCTAATTTCGATAGCTGGTATCAAAAATTAAAAATCATCCTTGAGCATGAGCGGATCCTTTATGTAGTAACGGATCCGGCACCTGAGGAGCCAGCCCCGAATGCTAGAGGGACGGTCTGAGATAGTTACCAGAAGTGGCTCAACGACCGCACCACCGTTCGATGCATAATGCTGGCGGCAATGAATGATGAGTTCAGTCGTAGATTCGAGAATGCCCAGCTGTAGGAGATGCTTCAAATGTTGAACGACTCCTTTGGCATGCCTGACGATGTTGAAAGGCACAAAACTAGTTGTGCCATTTTTAATGCTCGGATGAGGGATGAGGCCTCAGTCACTGATCATGTACTGTACATGATTGAAATGATTAAGCACCTAAGTAAACTGGGCTTTCCCTTGCACGAGCAGATCGGTAAGAATGCAATCCTTAATTCTTTGTCCAAGTCCTTCCTCCCCTTCCTTACTCATTTTCGGATGACAAAGCCTGCAGTGAACTACCACGGCTTGTTGGGGTTGCTGCAGAACTTTGAGAAGGACCACCAACTCCATAAGGAGTCGGTGAATGTTATGGGAGGATCTTCTTCTGGTCGTCGACCTTTTAAGAAAGGGAAGAAGAACAACAAGAAGGTGCAGCGCATGTTGGGACGTCTGCACAGGGTCAGACCAAGAAGCACAAGCCCGATCAGAGCCAGGCAGAGTGCTTCTTTTGCAAGAAGCAGGGGCACTGGAAGAGGAACTGTCCTCTATACATTGCCTCTCTGGACTCAAACAGGCCGAAGAACAAGCAAGGTAATTATATGATAACACTTTGCAACTTTTTCATTTGTGATACTACTACCTGGGTATTGGATACCGAAAGTCCTTATCATATTTGTAATTCGATGCAAGATCTACAGGTCAGTAGGAGATTTGATGAAGGTGAGAGATTTCTGAATGTTGGAGATGGAAGCAAAGTTTCAGTTCTAGCTTTAGGAATCATGAACCTTGTAATCAACTCTCGTAATGTAATTTTGAGTGAATGTCACTATTGTCCAAGCTTTTTATCAAATATTATTTTTGTAGGCCTTTTGGCCATGTACAGTTATAAATTTTTAATAAAAGAAAATGTTTGCAATATCATTTTGAATGGTGTTACAATATTTGTTGGACAACTAAATAATGGAATTTACTTACTATCACAGCCTGTTAATGTGGTTCAAACCTCCGATAAATGCCCTAGAGTGGATAATATGTCAGAAGTCTACCTTTGGCACTGTAGGCTAGATCATATCAATAAGAACAGGATAAACAGGTTGGCTCAAGAAGGAATTCTTGAAGTTGATGATTGTGAATCACTTCCAACCTGTGAGTCCTGTCTTCTTAGGAAGATGACCAAGTTACCTTTTACTAGAAAAGGTGAGCGAGCCAGTGAACTCTTGGGTCTGATACATTCTGATGTGTGTGGACCCATGAGCTTAAGTGCAAGAGATGGATATTTCTACTTCATAACCTTCACAGATGACCTATCGAGGTATGGGTATGTCTACTTAATGAAGCATAAGTCAGAGTCGTTTGAAATGTTCAAACTATTCCGAAATGAGGTAGAAAAATAAACTGAAAAGTGTATTAAAACTCTTCGATCTGATCGAGGAGGTGAATATCTTTCCAATGAGTTTCTGACATATCTTGGAGAGAATGGAATTTTCTCTCAGTGGACTCCTCCTGGAACACCACAACATAATGGTGTGTCTGAAAGGAGGAATCGGACCTTGTTGGACATGGTTCGATCCATGATGGGGTTTGCTGGTCTGCCGATCTCCCTCTGGAGATATGCGCTCGAATCGGCTTGTTACCTTCTAAATAGGGTTTTGAGTAAGTCTGTAACCAAAACACCTTATGAGATATGGATAGGACGTAAGCCAGTACTCTCGCACCTTAGGGTTTGGGGGTGTCCGGCTTATGTTAAACGTTTAATTACAGACAAGCTTGGACCTAGGTCTAACAAGTGTTATTTCATAGGATATCCAAAAGAGACCAAAGGGTATTATTTCTACCTAGCTGATGAGCAAAAGGTGTTTGTCAGCCTTAAGGCAATCTTTTTGAAAAAGGAGTTCCTTGGTGAAGGGACTGTTACCTCTAAGATCGAACTTGAGGAAGTTTGACAAGTGAAAAAATCGATACAAGTTGCTGAACCTGAACTGGATTTGGTTAGATTAGATCTGGAGCCCATTATTCCTGCACCCTTAAGGCGGTCTGGTAGAGTACCACATCAACTGGATAGATCTATGGTTTCTTGGTCTGGGACAACGATCCTGTCGAACTTGATGAAAACAATGAGGATCCGATCACCTACATGGATGCAATGCAGAGACCTAACTCTGAGAAATGGCTAGAGGCCATGAAATTCAAAATAGAGTCCATGAAGGTCAACGATGTGTGGACATTGGTTGAACCACCCGAAGGAGTAAAACCCATAGGGTGTAAGTGGGTCTTCAAGAGGAAGAGGGGTGCAGATAGAAAGGTGGAGACCTATAAAGTCCGTCTGGTTGCCAAGGGATATCGTCAACGTTATGGTATAGACTATGACAAGATATTTTCTCCTGTGGCAATGCTCAAATCCATTCGGATTATGCTTGCGATAGCTACCCATCTGGACTATGAAATCTGGCAGATGGATGTGAAGACAGCTTTTCTAAACGAAGAGCTGGATGAAGAGGTGTATATGATACAACCTGAAGGGTTCACATTCATAGATGAGTCTAAGGTGTGCAAGCTACATAGGTCCATTTATGAACTTAAGCAGGCATCCCAGAGTTGGAACATACATTTTGATAGGATGATCAAGACGTATGGCTTCGTTAAGAACGGAGAAGAGCCTTGCATTTATAAGTGGGCTAATGGTCCAGTAGTGGTATTTCTTGTATTGTATGTGGATGACATTCTCTTAATCGAGAATGATGTCCGTGCATCACAGGGGATAAAGATTTGACTATCGTCACAGTTCTCCATGAAGGATCTGGGAGAACCTTCCTACATCCTAGGGATGAGGATCTATAGAGATAGATATAAAAGGTTGCTTGGCTTATCCCAGTCCACATACATTGATACTATGCTGAAGAAGTTTAGCATGGAGAATTCCAAGAAAGGCTATCTACCGATAGGTCATGAAATTTCTCTCTCGAAAAGGGATTGTCCGACAACACCTCAAGAGAGAAAGCGTATGGGTAGAATTTCATATGCTTCAGTAGTGGGATCTATCATGTACGCCATGACATGTACACGATCAGATGTGGCATACTCACTAGGGGTAGTGAGTAGATACCAATCTGATCCAGGGGAGAATCACTGGAAGGTTGTTAAAACCATCCGAAAGTATTTAAAAAATACTAAGTACCAGTGGCTTGTTTATGGTGAATCAGACTTAAGACTTATAGGGTTTACAGACTCCAATTTTCAGTCTGATCATGATGACAGCAAGAGTGTGTCAGGATTTGTTTTTACCCTTAATGGTGGGGCTGTCTGCTGGAAGAGTTCCAAGCAGCACATAGTGGCTGATTCAGTTTGCGAGGCAGAGTATGTCACTGCATCAGATGCTGCCAAAGAAGCGGTGTGGTTGAAAAAATTTATCACCGAGCTCAGAGTAGCACCCTCCCTTATTGGTCTAGTTTTACTCTACTGTGACAACTCTGGAGCCATTGCTCAAGCGAAGGAACCGAAGGCACACCAACGGATGAAGCATATTCTGTGCCGCTACCATCTCATCCGAGAAATCATGGATAGAGGTGACGTCGACCTTCAGAAGATAGATGGGAAGGAGAACCTAGCCGACCCATTCACTAAAGCCATTACGATGAAGGAGTTTGATGACTTCAAGTCAAAGATGGGTATTAGATACTGCACCGATTGGCTTTAGGCCAAGTGGGAGATTGTTGGAAATAGTATCCCAAAGCCAATCATCAGTCTGTTGACGGTTATGCTCTTTTTTGTATTAGTATATGAATTATAAATAAATAAAAATTATTTTGGTATTTTTTATCACAAATTGTTTCATTTTCTAATGAACTCCTGTGTTGTGGTGAAGTCCTTAGGACTATTTAGACTCGATAAAGGAGGATTTGTCGTTTAGTCCTTAAACCTGTTCGCGATCAAATGATACGTTGTTACCAAGGATAACAACGTTTATCAAGCATAGGTCATTGTGTGCCATATGGGTTGGTTGTCCTCTTAACCAAGGAGTGTGAAGATACTGGTATGGCATACAGGTGAGATGTAAGGGTACATCTATACTGAACGTGACCGACTCCGAAGCTTTTTCTACTATCAAGATTTGCTCCGATGGGATATGGGTATAACTGTCCCTCCGACCTGAGACCGCCAAGGTGACTTGCAAGCAACTCACTACATTTAGGCACTGGACTACCTAAATTTCTAATTCAGTGACGGAAGGCTGCTGGGTGTAGTCAAGTACTTGACTTGTCGGTGCGTGTGTCAAGATGGGATTGACCACTCCAGTTCAGGAGCTGTGTACAGTCATGTTTCAATTTAGCAAAATCTTGACCAGGGTCATCCTAATGAGAAATCACAGGACTGTTTGAGTTGAACACAATTCGGATGATCTAATCAGGGTTGACAATTTAACCCTGAGTCGTCCTATACACAGGGGTCAAAAGGGATGAATTATACAGTAACCATATTTGCGTAGGTTCTGAGTGTTGCGATTGTGACTATTTGACCTATCCGGATGTTGGGTACTATTGCTAGATGGTCACTTTGATTAGTACAAAAATTGATTCCTGTGCTATCGGGTTAGGTTCGAACCTGCGGGGTCACACACATTAGAGGTTCCTATCTGATCTGATGGCTGGTGCAGAGTCTCACTGGACTGGGACTCTTCGACCAAAGAGTCCTAATGCTCGAAGACTTTGAGTTCTACGTGTCTGGGACTCTATGATTGAGAATTAGGATTCTCTGATCATGAGTTCCACACATTTTGGGTACCGGGGTCAAGAGTCCCACTGGTTTGGGACTCTTCGATCAAGGTTTCATATCGATGGACTTTGATGTCCGATTGCCCATCAAATTTGGACTCAGTATTTATGAGAGGTTTAATTAGTGATTTGATCGCTAATTAACTCAATTTGATTGAGTAATTATTTTTGGATCAAGTCCAATTGAATTGGATTCAGTTGGGTTTGACCCGATTAGGTTAAGAGTTGACCTAATCGCCAAGGTGGTTTGGTCCCTGATCTGATCAAGGGTTGAGCTTAGTCAATTTCTAATTTGATTAAAATTTTATTGAGCCTAATTAAACCTAATTGTATTGGGTTTAACTTAGTCTAATTATGCCTAACCTATTTTAATAAGGTTGGTTCAATTAGATTTGAAACCACCTTGACTTATCTCCCTGCGCCACCTCACTTCACCTGCACCTATTTGAATTCACGAGAAATGAGTTCTCATGAATTTTCTCCCACACAGAAGCCTTCCCACGCCCCTTCTTTGTGCACCATTTTGAATGGATAAAGATGGATTGGTTGGCCATTCAAATTCAAATGAAGTTTGAATTTGAATGGGCAACTAATCCCATACGCCACCTCATCCTATGTGCGCCACTTGCTCTACATGAGAAAAGGTTTCTCATGTAAACTCTCCATGCACAAAGAATCCCACGCCCCTCCCTTCTCATGCCAAGAGTGGATAAAGATTGGTTGGTTGGCATTTGAATTCAAATTCGATTTGAATTCAAGTGAGCAACCACCTATCTTTATCCTCTCACGCGGTGAAAATGCTGAAAAGATGCATCTTGCACTGTTTTAAAAAGGAAGAGAAGATGGGGCATGTGCACATCTGATCCTAGAGAGTTAGGATAGCATGAGAAGGTCCTTCTATGTGAAAAAGAAAAGAAAAGAAGAGAAAAGAAAAGCAGAAAGACTAGGTGCAAGTTTCTTCTGTGAGTACCCTAGGATTTCTGCCTAGGGTTCGAGAAGTGAGAAGGTGAGCTACGAGTGTCGTGAGCCCATCAGATTTTAGGAAGAGCTTCATCAACCTCTCAAGTATATCTGCTAATGATCTGGAGCACCTGAGGAGTCAATAGATCAAGATCAAAGGAGTTCGATCAGCATCAGCCGTCGAAAGGGTTCTGCAATAAACTAGCATTCGTGAGGAGCCGATCAGTTCGAGAGCTTCATGTGGATGATCCACAGAGGCCAGACATATTGTGTGGCTATGTTACAATGAGTAGACCTTTTCGATGGTGATCAGACTGCAGCGATCAACTATCTGCACGAAGGTAATGTGTTCTGAACACATAACAGTAAAATATTTACTGTAGAGAATTTGAAATTTCAAATTTATATACATGCTATATATATCATATTTAGATTCTTGTGTAGAGTTAATACATGTTAATTAATTAGATTAATTAATAATTTTTACTGTAAAATTATAATTTTGAAAAAATTTTAAAATTACCATTTTACCCCTACACTGAAATTCTCACATCCGAATCATAGGAGACAATGTATCATTGTATTTTAATTTAGTAAAGCCTTGGCCTGGAAAATTCATGTGATGGATTTGAAAGGTTAAAATACAATGTGGATGACTTCATTCAGGGTTGACAGTTAAACCCTAGGTCATCCTATATATTCAGGATCAAAGGGATAAATTATACGGTAACCATATGTATAGATTTTTGAATTTTGCTTTCTATATATTCAACCTATTCAAATATCGAAAATTATTGCTAGATGGTAACTTTGATTAGTATAAAAAATTATTTCTATGCTACCAACTTAGTGTTTGAACCTATGGAGTCACACACAAAGTCAAGCAATGTAGGAAAGAATTGACCTAAGTCTATACATTCAATTAGGAAGTACGTAACTTGATTGAATAAATAGATTAGCTTAATTGAAAATTAGGTTAGAGGTCATATGAGATTAAACAGTTGACTATATCAAGCTAGCACTGGATATGAGATGAAAGTTTAATTCCGGGGATGAATATGATCTGATCAGTGATCCAAGAGATTCATGAGAGATTGAGTTTGAGTCCTAATTAATTTTAAATTAGATCCAATTTCATTAAAATTTAATTAAGTTAAAAATTTAAGTTAGGCTTGGATCTGTATCCTAATCAGATTGAGATTGACAGGCTTTTCAAGTTTGATTTGAATCAGATTCGAATCGGATTCAAATCGAGTCAAATTTGAGCCAAAATGGGATTAGATCCTAAGAGTCCTGAAAACCTGAGACTCTCTCTCATATAGTGGCCGACCAAAAGAAGGGTGAGGTGCTAATATTTTTCTACCCCATGTTTGTGTGCATGCATGAAGAGAGTCCATGCATTGGGTGGGCGCTCTCCTTTCTCACTTCAGTTTCTTATTTGGATAAGGATAGGATCAATTCAAATCAGGTTTGGGTTTGAGTCCTAGACTAATTAGGTCTTTGATTGGATCATGGAATCAACTATTTAAAGGGAGCCCCCCCAACCATCGGTAGAACACAACCTATTTTGTGTGACAAAATATTTTTGGAATCACCGTGAGATAGGAGCAACAAAGAAAGGGAGGCATCCCTTCTTTCTTGGCATGGAGAGTTTTGGGTGCACTTCTTCTTGGCATCCACCTTCTTGGCATGAAGAGTCACATCCAAGATCAGATCTTCACCCTCCCTTGCTGTCTTTTAGAAGGCGTGATGTCCTGAGGCTTCATCCTTCTTTCCTGTGGGGCTTGGTGTGCATGTGAAGTAGAGGACCTGCACTTCCAGGTCTTGCAAGGCATTAGATTAAAGAAATCCCTGAAGATTTTGATCATTATTCTGCTTCATACAAGGTAATCTATAAAAGTTATAAATTAATAAAATAGAAAAATTTTTTAGATGCACCTTGGGGATCCGATCTTGATTGGATTTTTTTTTCCTTCATGTTCTACACCTAATGCCCTAAAGCCAACTGGGTTGGGAGTCATTGGTTGAAAGCTTTCTACAAGAGTCTGCCAGAAGGCTCAAGAGGCTAAGATATTGCACTAGACTCTTTTTGAAAATAAAAAAAAAAAAAGGAAAAAAAAGATGGTAGATAAAAAAGGGACTAAATTGTTAGAAGACAATAAGCCTAGCTCATATCAAGTTAGAGGACTTAAAGTGTTGAGTGGGGAGTCAGTGAAAGAAGATCTTCAACAATATCTATGGCTAACACTCAATCACTAATTGGATAGAATTAGCAATCCTATGAAGTACCTTTTTAATGGTCTGGCCAGATATCAACTGACTTTAAAAATGTCCGGAATGACTTTCAATTCAAGGATAATTTGGTACACACTGCTAATGTATCTATTTTACTCAAGGATGAGTAAAGTTTAATTTAGAGAGTGTGATGAATATTTACATTAGGTCACTAAAGGCACATAATTTTATTAATTACTCATTATTTATTAAGAATTTGATGCTCTCTAGTTTATTTTGTAGGTGATTGGGAGTTTGGATTCATACGATTCAAATTGGACTTAAATCGGATCAATTTGAGTGAACCAGGCGACCAGCTCCTATTCCAATAGGAACTCAACTTAAAGATCAAGGGTCAAGAAGAAACCTCTTCAATCAAAAGTCTAGATTAGAAGATACATGGAACCAAGTGTGAATATGACTTAAAAATCAAGGGCTAAGAAGCAAATTCTCTTGATCCAAGGGCTATCAAGGCATCACTCAACAAAACCCTAGAAGAGAAGGCTCCACCTCATCCAAACCTCTTTTTATGTGCTGCCCAACCAACATTTCTCCATGCTAAAGACTCCTCATGCAAGAAAAGCATTCATGCACCCTTCCCCTTCATGCTATTTCATGCATGCCACAAATCCTTTCTTTATTACACACCAAAAAAACCCTAGCCTGCTTTCAATGCTCATGCCTCTCCTTCTTGCCTTTCCTTGTTTCACAACTATACCATAAAGTCCTACCTCCCACTTTATAAATAAAGCCTCATCCCCTCCTCTTCGGCATCAAGCCAAAGCCTAAAGTTGCTCTTCAAGTTGCTCCCCTCTCTCTTCCTTTTTCTCTCTTCTCCATAAGTCTAGAGGAGGTACTAACCTTAGCACGCCTTCTATCAAATCTAAGAGAGGTCCTAATCCTAGTGCCGCTATCTTTCTTTTCTATATTCCTATACTTTCATCGATCTTTCTTCCTTGAAGGTTCTAGACCAAGTCTTCCAGCCATCCTACCATTGTCTGCATGGAGGAAGATGAAGGATTCAAGGAGGCACATCCACCATTGGACACAGTTAGAAGATTCAACTTGAAATTGATTGTCTTGTATTACAACTTTCTCTTTTCTTCTGTGTAAGCTTTATTTGATTAATGAAAAGTCTTTTTATTGTAATGTTCTTGTCTCTTCATTAATTTCTTTCAATCTATTATTTTTTTTTATATTTTCGAAACAATCAACTAAAATTTTTGCAGATATGATCTCGACTCATCCTATCTACATAGTAAGTGAGTCAGATTAATTTGGTGTGCTACAATATGCATCAACCTACTACTAGCTAGATGTGGAATCCAATGGATCACACACATAAAAAATTGATCAAGAACCCTTTTGATAAGGTTGATTGGAGCTTTGGATCCAATTAAGATTTTTGATAAGTATGCTAGCACATATGAAAACCCTAGCTCCTTAAATCGGATACGAAATCGGTTCGAATCTTACTTCTTGATCAAATCAAATTAAGCCATGGGCTAATTTGGGTTTGGATCTTGATGTGGCAGCCATTGGATGGAACCACATGGCCTCTTGGGCATTAATTAGTTAGAGTCCTAACTTGGTTGGACTCTTGGCGTGCAAAGATGTGGGGCGTGTGCGTTCTTAGCAAAACGAGAAGGAAGAGTCCTTCTACCTTGGGTTTAGGTTATGGTAGCCCACATCACCCTCCATGGTCTGGCACACATCTCAAAGTATGAGATTATGTTTTTTGGATTTTATAAGGCATGGAGAA
Source organism: Elaeis guineensis (assembly GCF_000442705.2). Taxonomy (NCBI): domain Eukaryota; kingdom Viridiplantae; phylum Streptophyta; class Magnoliopsida; order Arecales; family Arecaceae; genus Elaeis; species Elaeis guineensis. The sequence goes on along the minus strand of NC_026008.2, from coordinate 9,446,237 downwards.
AAATTTGGAAAGAAATCAATGGTGCACATGAGATTGGACTCACGTGACTCTTCGCATTAAGGAGTCATTTTGCCATTTAAATGTGATTTAAATGGGATGCCACCTATCAGATTATATGCCTTATTGAATCTATTTTTAAATGAAAGTTTATCTAAATTTTTTTCAGATTTATCTGAAAGTCAAAAGGACACCAGATATGCCCCTTGCATGTGTGTGCGGTGATAAGAAAATAGTGTGAAGCGATGCAAAAAGAGAGTCCTTCTGCTTTAAGTAGAAGGAGGTGCCACTTAACCTCTTATCTTATCATCTGAGATCAGATTTAAATCTTCTTTCCACATGGCAAACTTAAGATTAATCTTAATGGAGATAGGATTCCAAAGCATCTCTTCTCTGAGCGTGCGCATGTAGGAGAGTTCTATTTGACATATCAAGCTGAAGAGTCCTTCTGCTTGAAGACTCTTAATTTTCTGATATGTAGATGTGATAGGACATTTGGTAAGGGTGTGGACTTTCTTTTAGGCATCCGTTTGACACCTATAAATAGCTGTGCATGTTGGGTGTTTGAATCAATTTAGAGTACTTTTCAATTTTGTTTCCCTTGTCTCTCCCTTCTTTCTTACAATCCTTTTAGTCTTAGGACAAGATTTTGATCTTTAAGACTCAGCCTAATCAAGTCCTGACAAAGGTGAGGAAGGTCCTAAAAGAGAAAATTCAGAAGTTCAAAGAAGATTTTGAGAGGGTGGAGTCAGGTTCTTGGAGAAACCTGATCAGTATGAGGCTAGTCGAGTTCTAGGGGCTAAAACTCTTGAAGCAAAGATGTAGGAGTGTTGTTCTTGGATCTATTTTCACGTGGATCATCATTGAAGGACAAACACTTGGGCACTTCATGAAAAATAATCATCACCAAAACAAAATTTAATAGGTATGCATCCTATTACTTCTTGATTATACATGCTTTGATTAGTGTTATCAAGGTATCTTGGGCATTAGAGTTTCGGTGCATTAGGTGTTTTGAATAAAAAATTTTAAACATTAGTTCTTCCATTGCACCATTGGATCCCAATAGTGGTATCAAAGTCTATCTTAATTAATACAATCAAAGGTTGGAATATAGTCTTGATTGTGATCAAGCCAGGGTTTTCGGTTTGGTTCAAGTCGGATCAAGAGTCGAGCCTAAAATGAACATCCATGTTGGGATTTTTGAGGTGCTCATGCATGTGGATTTTAAATTTTTTTCAAAATCAAAATACAGTGAAAGATATATTAAAACTCTTTTAATCAATAACATGCATTTATCATATAAAGGGACCTAAGAATCTAGTTCATATGTAGAAATAATATGATCTGATTTTTATCTGAAAATAAACACATGATCGGATTGCATACCTATTTCATTTTTCCTTCTTCAGATTTGGATCTTCATCATGAGTTAATCTTTACCTATGAAATGATGATCTTAGATGTCTTCAAAAGGTCTATTGAAATTGCAGAAGCATCCAGCCTCTATGGATATCCACACAAGATCTTGATATGATTAGAAGCCTTTGATCTCACTGGGGTACTAGTTCTTTTATAGAGATCACATCTTAATAGTTGAAGAAGACTCTTCTTTTCTCTCAAGACACTCTTAGAGAAGAAGAAGAATAGGAGGATGGAGATCTCTACACTAGAGATCTAGTGAAGAACTCTTTCTTTTTTTTTTCTTTTTTTCCATACATGAGAGAAACCTTTTCTCTTCCTTAAAAATTCTGAATTCAAGAAGGAACTCTTCCTTCTTTCTTCCTTTTCGCACCATAGAAGAAAACCCTTTTTTTTCTTTCTTTGCACGCCTCCAAGAGAAACCTTTCCTCTCTAAAACCCAAGCTTCAAGAAGGAAGACCCTCTTTCTTTCTCTTGGCCCATGAGGAAGACCTTCTTCCTCTTCTTTTTCTCGTGCCCATGAGCTCTCCTTCTCTAATTTTTCCATGTAAAAACCTGAGCCTTTCAATGTTGAAAGCCCTTTATGTAAGGCATGGAGATAGAGTTTGGGAAGGAGACTTGGGCATGAAATAGTTTCCTTATTTTGTGGCATGTATGGATTCCTTTTTTTGTAGGAGTTTGGGGCAGCCACAACTCCCGACTTTTCAAGCGTGTAATAAAAGTGTTGGGGCGGGATTTATTTCACACAAAATAAAGAAATGCATGGAATATAGGTGGCATTCAGATTTCAGCATGAACTCCTTCACACGAAAGAAGAAATAGCATGGAAGTATGGGGTTTCATGGGAATTCCTTGTCAAACTAGGAAATCTTGATTCTTGGATAAATCCCTAACTAATTCTTGATCCAAATCCTAACTAACTTAGGAGTTGATTATAACCAATTAACTAATTAGGTCTTAGTCCAATTAGGAATCCAATTAAGCCCTAATCCAATTAAAAAATTAATTGAATCAAATCCTCATCAAACTAGAGATTGATTTCTTGGATATAAAGTTATCTTATACTCAATATGGCTTGATCCAATCAAGCCAGTTATCTAATAAGGCTTGATTCTATCAAATCCAAATCAAATTAAATTAAAACTAATTCAATTAAATTTGATTTGAACCCCATAGCTCAATCAAATTAAGTCCTATTAAAATTCAATTACAAATTAAATCCTCTAATAATTAACTAACCCTTAGCAAATTGAACATTACAGCTTTTACATTAAATTAATCATCAATCAAATTGATAATTAAATCTTATTATGATTCATAATCGCAAATCAACCATCTGATCAGTCAAAAGCTTCTTTTGTGTATAACCCCATAGATTCTATTTTGTCTGGTAATGAGGTATATTATGATGCCTATCACAATATCATCGAAACTCCTTTCAATAAATTGAAATCATTCCAACTTTATCCATCAAGGATCATCAATCATCAAGATGATGCTCATGGGCCTCACAATCTACCAGTGACATCTGGTAGTATGTAGTGGCAATCTAGTAGAATAAAAGTGATGAACCTTTAGGTGTAGTTATTGTGTGATACAGTCCCTTTATCATGAGTTCTGATTAGATGGAGGTCATAAAAAACTTGTCAAACCTCATTGTTAGTCATATGTAAGATTTATTCGACTCAAGTTCATACTGTCTTAGCCAAAAACTTCTAAACTCAGTCTCATAAATCACATAGGACTACTTCTTTCCACTATGATCAATAGATCCTATCTAAATGCACACTTTACTCCTATAGTGGATTAACTGTTGCCAACATCCACTATAAAGACTCATTGAGGCCATGTTTCTATATAGTCAAACTTTAGCAGTCTCACAGTGAGTAGCTGTGGCACCACAGATCAAAGGATCAGTCACACTACTGCAGTATCGAAAAAGTTACTAATAAGTGAGAAGACATCTATGTGACTTCTCATGTTGGTCATACTCAATGCTAGTTATTCTCTAAGAATCACCTACACTTTCACTCCAGTATCCCTACACTGCAGATTCGAGACTCATCTGTCCAAAAGAAGCGATCCGTGCATCAGTCTGTTCGGATCAATCACCACCCCATGATGATCCTATGACTATAAGTAATTTAGAAATTAACTATCAATGACACATACTTCAAATTCTCAACTCTTTGAGAATATGTGTTATCATCTTATTAATCCCTTGGATGATTCACAGATACATACAACATGAATGGAATTAAGAGTGTCCATTAAGTATAGAATCATATCCTAGAATTATGATATACGTCAGCCAAGATTGACTTCTAGAGCATATATCTAACAATCCAAACCCTAATATATCTTAAAGATATGTTTAGATGCATGATGTCATGATTATGATCATGTTAATCTATCTTAGAGATATGTTTAGATGCATTAATTTAATATTTAGTTGTCATGATTGCCTTGATACAACTATAATAGTGCATCATTATGATTGGGTATGATAGGATTTGTATGAGACCGTTAAAGTCCTCATAAAATCATATTAAGTCATAATGTTGTGAATTAGAAGCTAACCAATTTCTTAAATCGATTAATTAATTGATGTCTAAGAACTATTTTAAGTATGATGGTTATTTAATTAGGTCCGTTCGTTTACCTGACCAACTTGTTGGTGTCTAAGAAAAGAATGGGGAGCCTCCCACCAATCTTAATATTATTCTGGTCAATTAGATTAATTCAAATCTTGAATTAAAGTTGCTTAGTATTTTGTATACTACATATGCCTTCTTTCATGCTAAGCCAATATCCTATCAAAAGTCATAGTAGGTTTGTTGCGATATCCATAAGACTTACTATGAGAATTGATGTGGGGTTGTTTTGGTGCATATTAGATGCTTACGGCATACTTTACATATGTTGTTTTATTGTGATATCCACAAGGATAGTATTTTTCATATGTGACTGTATGGAAATGAAGGATCTAACTTAACTAAAATACTGTAATTTGTTATAATATCCACAAGGCTATGTATGGTTTAGAGGTAAGGATTATGTTGAGAATTACATGAGATATAATTGAAAAGAGTTCCTACCTTTAAACTCATTAAGGTTTATTATAATATCCACAAGACTTCATTGAGAAATTAGAGTCTCAACCCTATTAAGAAATCAGATTAGGATTTCTCTCTTACCATAGGTGAGGGCTACGGTATCAGATAAAATAGTAGGAGACGTAACTAGTCAAAAGACCTCATTTAGTCATGCATGTCAAACATGAGTGGTCTGCTTATATTATTGTTCTTAATTTATGTAAATTTAATTCTATATTATGATAACTTCACTCTCACAGCATGATATTATAGATATAAATATATTGATCTGTCCGAACTATGTGGACTGGTTGAGGAACTTATGAATTAGATTTACACATGAGAAGGTCTTCTATGTTTTGAAAATTTTTGATCCTAGATTGGTTAGTGATAATACTTTCAAAAATAAGAAGGCAAAGGATGTCCCCACGAATATTACCTATTATTTTTGTGGTAAATTAGGATATTGAAAGAATAATTGCAAGAATTATCTTGCAAGCTTGAAGCAGGGTGCAAGTGTTGCACCAAAAGATGTGTATATGATACAAACCTATTTTTCATTGAGTACCTCAGACTGTGATACTTGGGTATTGGATACCGCCTATGGATCACATATTTATAATTTATTGCAGTGACTACAAAAAAATCAGAGGACTGAAAAAAAATGACCTCGAGCTTTTCGATGCAAGTGGAGGGTCCACTAGTACAGAAGCTGTAAAAGCTTATATGCTCAATTTGTCTTCAGACAAGATTTTAGAATTAAAATACTGTTATTACATGCCTAAGATTATTAAGAATATTATTTCTATATCTTTGTTATTAAAACAAGGTAATGATTAAAGTAATGGGCAATGGTTGCTCTATTTTTTTTTCTAATAAATATTATGGCAGTGGTTATATTGATTATAATCTTCTAATTCTTACACTTAATAAAAATATTTTTTATATTGAAAAAAATATGAAAAAAAAAAGAGAAGATGTAAATATCACATATCTATGGCATTGTCGTCTTGGTCATATTAGTGAGTCAAGGATAAATAAGTTATACAAAGAAGAGTTTTTTGACCCGTATGATTATGAATCATTGGGAACGTACTTATGAATCTTGTTTCATAGGTAAGATGACCAAGACTCCATTCTCTGGATATGGAGAAAGAACAAAGGAGTTGTTAGCCCTAGTACATTTAGATATAGATGGACCGATGATAACTCAAGTCAGAGGAGGATACTCTTACTTTATTATCTTTACGAATGATCTATCAAGGTACGGATATGTGTATCTTATGAAACATAAATCTGAAGTCTTTGATAAGTTTAAGGAGTATCAAAGTGTGGTCAAGAAATAAATTGAAAAAGATATCAAGGTTCTTTGATCTGATCAAGGAGAAGAATACCTATCTAGTGAATTTCTTGATCATCTTAAGGATAAAGGTATTCTCTCTGAATAGACCCCTCCTTACACACTATTGCTTAATGATGTAGCAGAAAGGAGGAATCACACTATGATGGATGTGGTGCGGTCTATGATGTGCTTCATAGATCTTCCAATATCATTATGAAGAAATACCTTAAAGACTGCCACATACATATTAAATAGGATGCCTTCAAATTCTGTTACTAGTACTCCATATGAGATATAAAAAGAAAAAAAGTCTAATCTTAAATATCTTAAGATTCAGAGCTATCCTGCTTACGTCAGAAATATCTTCGGATATAAGCTAAGTGCTAGATCAAACAAGTACAGATTTCAGGGTATCCTAAGAAAATTAATGGATACTACTTCTTCCATCCTACTGAACAAAAGATATTTATTAGTAGGCATGCCACTTTTTTGAAAAATAAATTCATCCAAGAAGGAGGTAATGGGAGGAATATTGAACTTGGAGAAGTTCAGGACCTATAAACAAATCTAGAAATATCTGTGGTTAGACCACAAGGAGATCTTCAGTTAGAAGTACCCAAAGATGAGGTACATCCACAATATACATCTCTTCTCTAAAGGTCAGATAGAGTGTGTCAAGTACCTCTAAGATATAGTTTTATCATTGAGAATGATAATATAATCAACATCATTAAGGGTGATGATCCACTGACTTATTCAGAAGCTGTCATGAGTAGAGACTCAGACAGGTAGCCGAAAGTCATGAAATCTGAAATGGACACTATGTACACCAACCAAGTATGGATCTTAGTTGATACACCTGAGGGTGTGATCTCAATAGGGTTAAAGTGGGTCTTTAAGAAGAAGATCGGAGCAGATGGCTAAGTGAAAACCTACAAAGCTAGGTTGGTGGCAAAGGATTTCAGACAAAAGTAAGAAATTGACTATGGTGAAACCTTCTCATCGGTGGCTATGCTCAAGTCCATTCAAATTTTGCTTGCTATAGCTGCATACTACGACTGTGAGATTGGCAGATGGATGTCAAGATCACTTTCTTCAATGGTAATCTAGAGGAAGAGGTCTATATAACTCAACCAGAGAGATTTATCTCACGTGAGAGGAAAAATCAAGTATGTAAGCTGAAAAAATCTATGGATTGAAGTAGGCTTTGGGGAGTTGGAACATCCATTTTGATATGACAGTTAAAGAGTTTGGCTTCATCAAAAATGAGGATGAACCATATATGTATAAGAAGACAAGCGGGAGTGCTACTATTTTTTTGGTTCTGTGTGTCGATGACATACTACTCATTGAGAATAATATCCCAATGATGCAATCGATCAAGACTTGGCTATCAAATAAGTTTTTCATAAAAGACTTGGGTGAAGCATCCCATTTATTGGGTATAAATATTTATAGAGATAGATCTAAGAAGATGCTAGGTTTGTCCCAGTCTTGGTACATAGATCTCGTGTAGAGGTTCAATATAAAGGCAAGTAAAAGAGCTTACCTATTTGTAAGTCATGGCATACATCTCTCCAAGAAAATATGTCCTAAGACACCAGAGGAAAGGAAGAGATTGAGTGAAATCCCTTATGCTTTGACTTTGGATTCAATAATATATGCCATGCTATGTACCAGGCCTGATGTAGCTTATGCTTTTGGTATAGCTAGTAGATTTCAAGCTAATCTATCGGAGGATCATTAGAAAGCTATGAAAAATATTCTTAAGTACCTAAGGAGTATTAAAGATTTTTTCTAATATATGGAGGTGGATCAAACTTGAAACTAGAGGGATATATAGATTTTAATTTTCAATTTGATCTCAATAATAGTAAGTCAATATCAGGGTATGTGTTTATCCTAAATAGTAGAGTAGTGAGTTGGAAGAGTTTCAAGTAGCAGACAGTAGCTAACTCAACTACTGAGATAGAGTACATCGCTACTAGTGAAGCCACTAAGGAAGTTATCTAGATGAAGAAGTTTATCACAGAATTAGGAGTCATTCCTGAGATTGAAGAATCAGTGCCACTTTATTGTGATAACACTAGGATCGTTATTCAAGCTAAGAAATCTAGGTCTCATCAAAGATCCAAGCACATCCTCAGACACTTCCATCTCATTCGAGATATTGTAGAGAGACAAGATGTTGTCCTAGAATGAATTGACACTAAAAATAATATAGCATATCTATTTACTAAGGCTATCTTGATTGTATGAAATTAAAATATAAAGGTGATTGGTTTTAGTGCAAGTGGGAGATTGAAAGAAGAGTGCCCTACAAGCCAATCGCATGAATGATAAGATGGAATTTTTTTTGTAAACTTCTAACTCATATAATGATATTTTTTATTTGATAATAAAATGAGGTATTGATTCATCATTTTAGCTGTATCTTACTATGTTTAAGATTATAATGAACCCCATAGATTAGGGTAATAGTTTTAGGGTCATAAAGAGTTCTTGTATGTGAAACTTGAAATCCAAAAATTCTAATCCTAAATATTTTTAGTCGTAGGAATATTGAGTCGGTGATCAATATTTTGGATAGACTGGCACATCCTATGCATGCTCGATGAAGAGGGTGGCTGATTTCACAGGCCACATGTAAGACACTAATACAAGGATGTGGGTGCTTATTAGGGAATGAGTTCACTGAATTGACTCACTGATAGAGAATATTTTATCGAGCCTTACTTGAATGTCAAAAGATGGTTCTCTAAGTGAAAGTTGTGCAAGTGATCCTTAGACCTGAGATCACCATAGAATCTTATGCACATGAATCCATATTTTGGTTTATACCTAAGCATGGTATTAAGACATGTACGGGATGTTTTGAATATGGTGTAGTGTGTATGAAGATTATGAGTAGATCAACAAAAAATCAATCACTCCTAATAAGAGGAGATGGCATCCTGTAAATTCTCATCTCTAGATAACTCAAAAAAAATTTTTGGCCAAAAGCAAGATGGAGATTAGAAAGAGTTTCTAATACTTCATCATTGGAGTCATCATTGATTAATAGAGAATCAATATGAATATGTATTTTAATTTGACATAATTCCACACTCATGAATATATTCAGGATGTAGGGATGATCGAAGGATTAAATTGCAAGGTAACTTACTACTGAATAGTATATTTGATATTTTTATCAAATTTTATATATTTTGGATAGTCATGATACATTGTTAGACATCAATCTTGACTTATAAATTTGATCAAATTAAAGAGTTTAATTTGATCATCAATTAGAAAGGATTCTAATTGCTGATCATCAATTAGAAAAGATTCTAATTGCTGAACTCTGACTAGCTCGTTTTGGATCTTAATCAATTAGTATATGTCTAATCAAATAGGTCAACTTGTACCCGAATCTACTGCTGGCTAGATGTGGAACCCAATAGGTCACACACATAAAAAAATTTGCGAAGGACCCTTTTGATAAGATTGATTGGAGTTTTGGATCCAATCAGAATTCTAGATAAGCATGCTAGCATGTGTAAAAACTCTAGCTCCTTGAATCGGATTTGAAATTGATTCGAATCTTACTTCTTGATCAAACCAAATTAAGCCATGGACTAATTTAGATTTAGATCTAAGTGTGGCAGCCATTGGATGGTGCCACATGGCCTCTTGGGCACCAATTACTTAGAGTCCTAACTTGGTTGGACTCTTGGCTCACAAAGATGTGGGGCATGCGCGTTCTTGGCAAAAGGAGAAGGAAGAGTCCTTCTGCCTTGGGTTTAAGATGTGTGTAGCAGCCCACATCACCCTTCACTCTCTGGCACATATCTTAAAGTATGAGATGGTGTTTTCTAGATTTTATAAGGCATGGAGAAAAATTTGGAAAGAAATCAATGGCGTGCACGAGATTGGACTCACTTGACTCTTCGCGTTAAGGAGTCCTGCCATTCAAATGTGATTTGAACGAGATGCCACCTATTAGATTATATGCCTTATTGGATCCATTTTTAAATGAAAGTTTATCTAAAATTTTTCAAGATTTATCTGATGGTCAAAAGGATGCTAGATATGCCCCTTGCATGTGCATGTAGTGATAAGAAAATGGTGTGAAGTGATGTGAAAAGAGTCCTTCTGCTTGAAGCAAAAGGAGGTGCCACTTAACCTCTTGTCTTATCATCTGAGATTAAATTCAAATCTTCTTGTCATATGGCAAAATCAAGATTAATCTGAATGGAGATAGGATGCCAAAGCATCCCTTCTCTAAGCACACGTGCGTAGGAGAGTTTTATTCGATGTATCCGGTTGAAGAGTCCTTCTACTTGAAGATTCTTAATTTTTTGATACATAGATGTGATAGAGTGTTTGCTAAGGGTGTGGCCTTTCTATTAGGCATCCCTCTGACACCTATAAATAGCTGTGTGCATTGGGTGTTCGGATTAATTCAAAGTACTTTCCAATTTTGTCTCCCTTGTCTCTCCCTTCTTTCTTCCAATTCTTTTAGTCTTAGGACAAGGTTTTGATCTTTAAGACTAAGCCTAATCACATCCAGACAAAGGTGAGGAAGGTCCTAAAGGAGAGAATTCAGAAGTTCAAATAAGGTTTTGAGAGGGTAGGGTCAAGTTCTTGAAGAAATATGATCGGTATGAGGCTAGCCGAGTTCTAAGGGCTAGAACTCTTGAAGTAAAGGTATAGGAGTGCTGTCCTTGGATAGATTTTCATGTGGATCACCATTGAAGGGTGAACACTTAGGCACCTCATAAAAATTAATTATCATCAAATTAGAATTTAATAGGTGCGCATCCTATTACTTCTTGATTATACATGCTTTGATTAGTATTATCAAGGTATCCTGGGCATTAGGGTTTCAGTGCATTAGGTGTTTTAAATAAAAAATTTTAAACACCAGTTCTTCTGTTGCGCCACCTGATCCCAATAAAATTTAGCATAGGTTGGGACTTGTTGGATCATATCTAGTAGAGGGATGTTCACTTTGACTTGTTTAAAAATCTCTAAGATTTGTTCCAAATGGACTGATTGTTTGTTGGACCTAAGTCTGCTTGAAAAAAGAGCTATAGGATTCATGGTTGATGTATCGACTCATTTGAACCTTGGTGTGGGCTCTGTGAGTGGCTTGGGTAGCTCATCAATCTCAGATGATTTGGGCCTCTCAAACTTGGTCTAATTGGTCAATTGTTTAGAAGGTGGTTCAGATGGTGGATCTTCTTGATTTTCAGATATACGCACATCATTGTTCACCTATCTCCCAGACATTAATGTATGAATTGCATTCACCTGTTTATCTGGGTTGGGATCTTTGACCATTTTGGGCTCTCAGGTTAGGCTTGGGTTGACTCGATAATCTATTCTTTTCTCTTTCACTAACAGTAGTGTTGGCCATGTACCAGCACACACCTAGTGAGACCCAGGGAGGGGTTGCCAATCGAAGGGTGGCTGATGATAGCCGGGGGGTGGCTGATGACATGGCAACAAGTCTCAAGGGTAGGTAGGGATTAAATGCGATTGACCATCCATACTATTGCATGAGGATGATCTGGCATGATGCGGGTCAACTCAGGGATGCGGGGTTCTGTGTGGTTAATAAAGACAAATAAATCCTGCCTTCCTTTTAGGCAATTATCTTTTGAGAAGTTAGTTAGGGACTAAGGTCTAACAACTGGTATCAGAGCGAGATTACAGGTTCAAAATCTAACAGACTCTCCGAGTGTCGTTAAGGGGGAGCTTGTTGGCCATGTGCTCATGCACATCTGATGGGACCCAAGGAGGGGTTGCTAGCTGGATGGTGGTTGATGATAGCTAGGGGGTGGCTGATGATGTGGCAGTAAGTCTCAAGGGTTGGTAGGGATTAAATGAGACTGACCACCCAACTTATCACATGAGGATGATCTGACTTGATGCGGATCAACTTAGGGATGCGGGGTTCTGTGTGGTTAATAAAGACTAATAAACCCCTCCTTTCCTTAAGGCAATTGTCTTTTGAAAAATTGGTTAGGGGCTAAGGTCCAACAAGTAGTGGCCAACTAACTCAGTTGCATTTCTAAATGGGCTATTATCTTAGTATTCACTATTAGTAACTGGCCCATGGTTTGCATAAAACTATTAAGGGCAATTGTGGTATCGAAAACTGACTTTACCAAGACCTCTAACCCTTTTTTCCAGTGTGCTAAACCTTTTCTCATTATTAAAGCTTGGTGGGTTATTCAATGCTTGATTGGGTCTTAGATGTATTAGGATTTGATGCCTTGAGATTCAACCCACATTGAGCCCGCAGCGAGGTTCGCGGCGAAAAATAGAGTCCAATGAGACCAAGATCACCTGAAACGGAGCTCGGATGGAGGAGATACGAGCTTTTGAAGTCGGCATGAGATTCGAGGTGGCGGAGGACAACCGGAGATTGGCGGCGGGCGGCAGCGGCGCGGCCGCAGGCGGCTGCGCGTGGGATGCGCGACCCAACCCTGCGCAGGATGCATGACCCATGCGGGCGGGCGGCCCAGACGGGCGCACGGCCCAGGCGGGCGCGCGGCCCATTTGCCCCGATTCACCATGGACCGAGCGGTCCACGGCTGGGCTTATGGACCGCACGGGCGTTTCCCACACGTTTTGCACGGTCCACGACACTATTCCATGGATCGGTCATGATCGGAGGATGTGGGTTGATCTATTTTTTGATCCGACGGTTCAGAACCTGATTTGGGTTGATTAAGGACTCTTAAACCTAATCTAATTAGGTTTTAACCCTTTAAAAGGGCCTGTGGATAAACAGTAAAGCAGGGGTTCGGGTTTTCTCAGCGTACAGAAGTCGTACGAACCCGAGAGAAGAGAGAGGCGGAAGCACTGAGAGAAGGAGCAGGAGGCTTCTGGACAGCGGTCGCCAGGCACTTCAGGGGTTCAGGGGGTCTTCCAAGAGAGAGAGAGCTTTTGTGAGGGAAACTTCTAGTGAGAGAGAATTGGGTGTACAAGGGTCGAGGGTGAGGTCTCCTCTTGTAAAATTTTTTTTTCATAGTGAAGTTTGCATGCCCCATGGAGGCGAGCCCTTTTGTGGCTAATCCACGTATTTTGATTGTTTTTTCTTTTATTTTGTTTCTTCTTTCTTCCTGCTGCATCGCGTGGTACTGAAAAGATCTTGAAAGGTGATGTCCAGACCAAACATCCATCCAACAAGTGGTATCAGAGCAAGGTGGTACAAGGATGCAGATTACAGCGGTGGTGAGCAAGATTGAAGATGGAGAAGACAGGAACAATCAAGATGGAGATCAACAAGTTTGATGGTAAGAGCAATTTCTCCTTGTGGCAGGCAAGAGTGAAGGACGTGCTCATCCAACAGGGGTTGATCGATGCTCTCTTGTGCGATGAGAAGCCGACCACCATGGAGGTGCGGGATTGGAAACGGCTACAGATGCAGGTGGTGAGTACCATCCGCATGTACCTAACAGATGAGGTGGTGATCCATGTACTGAGCGAGACTTCTCCGACAGTGCTGTGGTCGAAGCTCGAGAAGTTCTACATGGCGAAGTCTCTCACCAACACTGTTTTCCTTTGGAGACAGTTCTACCAACTGCGGATGACTGAGGGACAGAGCGTGCAGGAGTATTTGAGCCACTTCCAGAAGATCCTCACCGACCTCCTCAATGTTGGTGAGAATGTTGAGGAGAAGACTAGGGCACTGGTTTTGCTGGCGTCGCTTCCCCCTTCGTACGAGTCCTTGGTGACTGCTCTTCTAGTGGGGAAGAGAACTATCAAGATGGATGAGGTCACCGCGACGATACTCCAGAATGAGGTTCTCAGGAGGGAGAACCCAGCTTCGAGCTCAGGTGGCGGTAGCTCAACTTTGGTGGCTTCTGGAGGAGCAGGAGGCGGTAGACGAAGCGACAGGAGATCGCAACGAGGGTGGTCCAAGTCCAGGAGGGACTTGAGCAAAATCAGGTGTTACCGGTGTGAGGAGTTGGGGCATCTAGCTAGAGATTGCCCTCAACTCAAAAATCGGACGGTGGCTGCTGTAGCGACGGTCGGCAGTGATTCAGATAGAGATGTTCTAGAGATATCTGACGAGGTATCTACTTCTTCCCAGCAGTGGATATTAGATTTTGCATGCCCCTATCATGGGTGTTACAGAGAGGAGCAGTTTGACTCCCTGGAGAACAGTGAGGGCACTATATATCTGCCAGATGGATCGAGCTGTGCGATCAGAGGCATTGGGACGGTCAGCTGGAGGACACATGATGGTGTAGTGAGGAGATTGGGGGAGGTCCGATACATATCCGATTTTAGGCAGAATCTTATCTCACTTAGCAGACTGGATTGAGAGGCTATAGGACGGTAGCTGGTGGAGGAATCCTGAGGGTGCTACGTGGCAATAGGATTGTGTTGGAGGAAAAGAAGGGGAGCAGAGGATATTATTACCTGGCAGGGAGCCCAGTGCGAGGTGGAGCTTCGGGAACCAGGCGGAGCTCAGAGCGAGGTGGAGCTCTAGGAGGTGGATCGGGTATGAGACAGGAGACTCGGGAGGACGAGAGGCGATGTCGCAAGGTGAGATTCCTATTGCCGTAGAATGATGCCCCGAGCAGGTCTCAGGTCAGGAGGAGCACAGCATACGATGGAGATGGGATCGAGCAGCCTGGCTCGACTCTTATGTTTGCCTATCCATGATCAACAGGCGATTGTCCCAGGGCATGGGGGCGAAGAGATCCAGAAGCTTTCGGAGTTTGGAGGAGGATGAATATCGAGTCGAGATGGAGATTGCTAGGATTTGATACCTTAAGATTCAGCCCATATTGAGCCCACAGCAAGGTTCACGATGAAAAACAGAGTCCAACGAGATCAAGATCATCTGAAACGAAGCTCGGATGGAGGAGATAAAAGCTTTTGAAGTCGGCATGAGATTCGAGGTGGCGGAGGACCACCGGCGACCGGCGGCGGGCGGCGGGCAGCAGCGGCGCTGCCGCAGGCGGCGGCGGCGAGCGGGATGCCCGACCCAGGCCTGTGCGAGATGCGCGACCCACGCGGGCGGGCGGGTGCGCGGCCCAGTCGGGCGCGCGCAGGCCCGGGCGCGTGGGCCGGCCCAGGCCCAGGCGGCCTGCTGGCCATTTGCCCCGATCCATCGTGGACCGGGTGGTCCACGACTGGGCCTGTGGACCGCACGGGTGTTTTCCATGCATTTCGCATGGTTCACGGTACTATTCCATGGACCGGTCACGATCGGAGGGCGTGGGTTGATCTATTTTTTGATCCGACGGTTCAGAACCTGATTTGGGTTGATTAAGGACTCTTAAACCTAATCTAATTAGGTTTTAACCCTTTAAAAGGGCCTATGGACAAACAGTAAAGCAGGGGTTTGGGTTTTCTCGCCGTACAGAAGCCGTACGAACCCGAGAGAAGAGAGAGGCAGAAGCGCTGAGAGAAGGAGCAGGAGGCTTCTGGACAGCGGTCGTCAAGAACTTCAGGGGTTCAGGGGGTCTTCCAAGAGAGAGAGAGCTTTTGTGAGGAAAACTTCTAGTGAGAGAGAATTGGGTGTACAAGGGTTGAGGGTGAGGTCTCCTCTTATAAATTTTTTTTTTCATAATGAAGTTTGTATGCCCCATGGAGGCGAGCCCTTTTGTAGCTGATCCACATATTTTGATTGTTTTTTCTTTTATTTTGTTTCTTCTTTCTTCCTGCTGCATCGCGTGATACTGAAAAGATCTTGGAAGGTGGTGTCCAGACCAGACATCCACCCAACAAGATGGGACTGATTAAGGATAAATCCACTTGATTTCGGACCTTGTGACTATAAAAAATTGAGATGATTCCTCCATCCAGGGTCATAAGTTGGTGCATAGGGGTCATTTATAGGTCTTTGATAGGCCGCATTGACTTGTGCTATTCCATTCTTGGTTGAGCCCATCCGGGAAGGACATTCTTCCATAACATGATCTAGTGCATTGCACCCATTACACATGGATGCTGATACTTGATTTACTTGGGTGTGTCCTTGGAGTTCTAAAGCCTCAATCCTATAGGCCAAAGTTGTAATTTTGGCTTCTACAGCTAGGGATGTTTGGACTTGGTGCACTCCACCTCTTGAGGGTGTGGATTTTTCAGATTTTCTAGTTATTTTCCATTACAAATTCTTCCCATCTAGGTCCTCTAAAAATTCCCAAGCTTCATTAGGCTCCTTATGCACGAATTGATCTTGGCACATCGATTCTAACATTATTTTAGAATTTGGATCTAACCCTTCATAGACAATCTAACACATGCTCCAAATTTCTATCCCATGGTGTAGACATTGACTCAAAAGATTTTTAAAACGGTCAAAGCACTTCCAAAAAGACTCTCTCCTTAGTTGGTAGAATTGGTTAATCTCATTTTTGAACTTGGCAGTCTTATGGTGTGGGAAGAATTTCTTTAAGTATATTTTGACAAAGCCATCCCATGTTACTATTGATTGGTTGGAAAGACTGTATAACCATTTCTTAGCACTATTCTTGAGAGCAAAGTTTATGAGCCTAAGTTTAACAACATCTTTTGTGAGCTGTTGAAGTTTCATGGTGGCACATACTTCTTCAAACTTTCTCATAAAAACATATGCATCCTCTATTCTAGTGAATTTGTGAAGCATATTGATGATTTTGGGTTTAAATTCAAAGTTGGCAGTGGTTTGGGATAGTCGAATACATGATGGTTGGATAGAACCAATCAGGTAACATAGGTCCTTAAGGACTTATGGTTGATAGATTTCGCTAATGTTGAAACTAGAGATTGTTGGACTCAATGTAGGATTCAAATTGCTTCTAATTAGTCATCCAAACATTCTCTTCCAAGAAGGAAGTTAGAAATTTTTAATTATTTTTACAATTTTGTAATCTAAAATTAACCTTTACAAACAAGTTTTCCACATAATAGAATCCTAACTAGGGTTTAGCCTGGATCTAGACAGCTCCTAATTGTTTTGAGTATTAGATGTGTGCTCTAGAAGTCAATTATTAGCCGACGCATATAGTAATTTCAAGGCATAAATTTGTACTTATAAATTTTATTCATTAATAAAATAGGCAGTTTTTATTCCAATTATATTTTATGTGTCTATGATTCGTCCAAGAGATTAATAGATGATAATATATATTCTCAAGATGTTGAAAATTTGAAACATATATTATTAATAGTTAATTCCTAAAGGCTCTCGATTGAGGGATCATCATGGAGGACGGTGATCAGTCCAATTAGATCGGTGTGTAGATCACTTTCCTTCCAGATAAATATATCTCGAGCTTGCAGTGTGGAGACATCGGGGTGAGAGTGTAGGTGGTTGTTAAAAAATAACTTATACTGAATGTGACCAACATGAGAAATCACTTGAATGTCTACTTACTCATCAGTGATTTGCTTAATACCATAGTGGTGTGAGTGGTCCTTTGACCTACAGTGCCTCGGCTATTCACAGTGAGGCTACTGTAGTTTGACTATATATAAACTAGAACTCTTAACCATTTGGGTTCTTGCGGTGTATGTTGGCTATAGTGGGTTTAGGTTCACTGTTAAGAGTAGAATGCACCTAGATAGAATCTATCGACCTTAGTAGAAAAGAAAAAATTCTATGCGATTCATGAGACTAAGTTCAAAATATCTTCGATTGAAGTAAGTATGAATACTAAAAAAGACTTTCATAAAAATTTACGAATGAACTTGAGTCGAGACAATCTTGCATATGACTGACGTTGGGGTTTGACAAGTCTTTTATGACTTTATCAAGTCGAAACTCATGATACAAGAACTAAATCATACGGTAACTATATCTAGAGGTTCAATACTTTTATTCTGCTAGGTTGCCACTACATACTGCTAGATGTCATTGATGGATTGTGAGACTCATCGAGCATCATCTTGATATCGATGATCCTTGATGGATAGAGTTGGAATCATTCTAACTTATTGAAAGGAGTTTCAATGATATTATGATAAAGATCATGGTATATCTTACTACCAGATAGAATAGAATCTATAGAATCATACAAAATAAAAATTTTTGACTGATCAGATGGTTGAGTTGCAATTATGAATTGTAGTTGGATCTAATTATCAATGTGATTGATGAGTAATCCAATACAAAAATCATAATAAAAAAATTTACTAAGAGTTAGTGAGTTATAGGAGGATTAATTAGTAATTGGATTGCTATTTGGCTCAATCTGATTGAGCAATGGAGTTTGGATCAAGTCTAATTGAATTGGATTCTATTTGACTTGGTTTGGGTTTGATTAGATCAAGCCTTATTGAGTTATAAGAAAATCCAATTACAAGGAAGATCAATTTCTTATTTAATTAGAACTTGGATGCAACTAATTTTCTAATTGGATTAGGATCTAATTAGTTAGGATTGGATTCTTTGTTGGACTAAGATTTTTTCTCTCCTTGGGTGCAACCAAATCCTAATTGGTTAGGATTTAATTAAGCACCAAAGAGTCTTAGTTTGACTAGGACTCTCTCTCCCTTGGCGGTGCCCCATGATACCTCAACCCATGAGAGAAGTGCACCCCATATTCTTGTGCTCCTTTTGTTTTTTCATAAGAAACCAATGCCCTAAATCCCTTCTCCACTCCAAAGGTTTTAGATAAGTTCCCCTTTAAATTCAAACTCCTAATTAGATAAGGATTGAACTTATCTAGGTTAGACCTTATCCCTTTTGGATGCCAATTAAAAGGAGGAGAAATAAGGGGTGCGGCATATGAGATGTGATCTAATTTTCTACTGCAAGAAAACAATAGAGAAAGGGGTTGGCAATGAGGCTTTAGGCATGGCCCTTTCCTCTTAGGGATGGGGTTTTAGAAAGAGAGAAAAGAAAGGGTTTTTTCCTCCTCTTCCTCTTCTTCTTCCTCCAATACTTCTTCTTCTCTAAGAGAGTCTGAGATTTGAAGAGGATCTTCAATCAACCATCAGGAAGCGACCTCTACAAGAGAGCTAGCACCTCAGGGAGATCAAAAAATCTTTGATCAGATCAAGGCCTTGTGTGGATATTTATAGAGGTTGGATGCTTATGCGGCTTAAAGAATCTAGACATCCATGATCATCGATTGTAGTGTAGATTGACCCACACAAAGGTATAGAGATTGGATCTCCACTTGATAGATTAGAATTTTAGATCAGATTCAGATGCATGATCATGTTAGTGTCATGGATCTATTTTAGGTTATTTGTAGATTAGATCTAATACATGCTTTGATTAAAAATATTTGAATCTATGTTTATTTCCGCAGCATATGATAAAAATTTTAAAACTACATGCATGAAACCACCTAATCCAACGGTGGTATCAGAGTCAGGTTTTGATATAAATTAAATACATGTGATTTAAAATTTGATTTATAGAAATTAGTTCTAAAATTAATTAATGAATTAGATATCATTCTGATATAAGATTATTCTGGCATAATTCAGTTATGCTGAAGGATTGTTCTAGAATGATGTAGAATATTAAAATCAGTTAGATCTAAATTTTTTGCACTACATATGATATAATTATGTGTTTGTTTCAGATCAAAAAATTTATTTTAGATCTGAAATAAATTTATTTTCTTTCAAATCTGAAATTAGATTTAGATCTGAAGGTGTCTTGTGTTGTTTCATTCAGATCTGAATTCAGATCTGAATTTTTATGTCAAAATCTGAAATTTCTGTGATTTGGATTCATGGGTATACCAATTTAGATCTCTAATTTAATTAGAATCATAGGGTTCTTGATTGGCATATGTTGGGCTCAATCGAGATGGGCAATTGATCTAATCAAATCAAGAAGTTGATTGCGATTAGGTCGAGTCTGCTCGAGATCGAAGCAATAGTTGTAGGATCAAATCGATTAACTTACATGTGTTGAAAATCTTAACCCATAATCTTGTCTTGGCTTAGTGGCTCGAGCCTCAATCGCTTAGGTTAATCTAATTTGAAATTGGTTAGGATTAGTTGGTATCTAAGGCAAGCATATTAAGAGATGGTTATTTAACTAGGACCATTGCCACAGGTAACGGGGAGCCTCCCATCAATCTTTTGCTTATCTGACCAACTGTGATCAGTTTTGAACTTGGGTGCCTGGTGATTTGAGCTGTGCTCATACCCTAATCAATTAAATATTTGCATGAGATGTAAATGGTTAAAAAAAGATCTAAATAAATCTTCTCACATATATTAAGTCTAGCGATCTTCCATCATGTAGAGATGCGAGCTTCTTTCTGACATTGATTATTCTCAGTTGATCATAGTGGTTCAGTTACATCGAGAAGGCACAACCACTCTAATAGCATTAGATGCTCTAAGGTAGAGATGGGGTTAGGCCCAATGATTATTAGGTGAAGATCCAATGATGGCTTTGCACCCACTGGTGAACGGTGGGTTTGACTTAACCAAAAAATATGGCCAATAACTATTACCATAGGACTTAGAGATCGGTGAAGCTACAACTTGCTTAGAGAAGCTATGGACAAAGATTTGTCCGTTCATTGGTCTGTGCATCACCAATAATTGTTAGGTGAGGTGCATGTAGATTAGTGGGACCGCAATACCCATTTGAAACACCTACCGCATAAGGGTTTCCATTTCTCCACCTAAGGAGTGTGAGAGACTCGAAAAAATAGTGAGAGTCATGTTTATTTTTAAAATTTTTAAAATAAATTAAAATCAAATACAAACATCTAATTAGAAAACTTTACTCTTCACAGTTAATCTTGTCGACTTTCAACTCACTAGCTTGTATCCTAAAGACCAACAAGTTGACTAGAACCAACTATAAGGACTGGCACAGGAACCTAAGAATAGTTCTTAGTTTTGAGAAGTTGACCCATGTTTTCAATCAAAAAATGCTTGTATTATCGACTCATCCATCCCCTAATCAACAATCTACACTTGAGAAGTGGATGAATGATGATAATCGAGTTAGACGTTTATGTCTAATAAATTACAGTGCTAGCATGAGGACATAAAGACTACCAAAAATATGCTGACTCACCTACAAGAGTTGTATGGTGATCAGAGTCACACAGCTCACTTTGAGATCTCTAAAAGATTCTTTAGAGTGAAGATGCTTGATGGACAGTCAATCCATGATCATTATTTGACAATGATCCAGGATATCGAGGAGCTTCAGAAGCTTGAAATGATCATGCATAGGGATTTACAGGTAAATCTAATCCTGCAGTCCCTTCTTGATTCATATGGATAATTTATTATAAACTATCATATGAATAAGATTGAAAGCACCCTGCCCGAATTACTCTATGTGGTTAATAAAGATTAATAAACCTTGTCTACTCTCAGGCAATTGTCTTTTGGAAAGTTGATTAGTGGCTATGGTCTTATAAATAATAATCACTGTGGCTTCTCAATTCTTTAGCAATAATCTGAGAATTTTTCGAATAAGACTCTTTAAATTATTTATGATATCAGTGAATTTAGTAAATGTATCAATAATACTTTTTGTAGATTATATTTTAAATTACTCATATTTATATATAAGTATATTGATTTTAGATTCTTTAACTTGATTTATACCATCATAGTAGCTTCTAATATATCTCAAATTTTTTTAGCAGACATATATATAGAAATTTGATTAAATTCATTAGCATCTAAAGTACAGCAAAGAACATCATAGCTATAGCATTTTACTGGGCTAATCTTTTATCAACTTCATTGTAATCCTTTTTAGGCTTAGGAGAAGGCACACCATTAATCAAAATAGTGGGTGTGTGAGGACTATTCACTATGACATTCTACAAACAATCATTATCTTGAAATACTTGCCAATCATGATGCCGCTTTGGAAAGTAGAGACATCGGCACAACTCACTATATGCTTCTAGCTGCATCCTTTAAAAAGCACCTGGGATGGTATGACACATTATATGGCCACACTGCTTGGCTACAACCTTTGGCTCTATGCCTTGGTTCATGGCTTTGTGGCTATACTTTGTAGCTTGGTATACAATACCATAGCTGGTCATCCAAGTCAACTCTTTTGCTTCTTTCGCCCGAGCTCCTAAAGTGCATCTCAACCTTGAAAGTTGAGGGGAGGGGATGATACATCTTCGATTCGACCAAATTGATGTGGCACTACTGACCAATCAAAGCCTGATACAAACCAGTCATGAAGCCCTCACCTTGGCCAACTAGTTCCCACTATGTGGCCACTCTAAAGGTGCATGAAGATGTCCAATCTCTCATCACTTGGTGACAACTGGCCCATAACAATGAAATGGCCTCTCTAACCATAAGATCTACATCTCATCATATCGTATCATATTTTCTGGATGTAGTAGCAATTACCCTCAACAACCTCCCTCACATGTCCTAAGATCCCAATCGCAATAGGATCTAGCTCTCGCCTATAAAAATCATTCCTTAGGGACACTTTAAGTAAGTGAAATGAAGCTAAGCTATGGTAAGCTAAGCGAGGCCAAGCTGAGGGAAGTGAACTTCTTTCTAGTCAAATTAAGTCTCAGTTCC
The DNA here is from genome assembly GCF_000442705.2 of Elaeis guineensis. Taxonomy (NCBI): domain Eukaryota; kingdom Viridiplantae; phylum Streptophyta; class Magnoliopsida; order Arecales; family Arecaceae; genus Elaeis; species Elaeis guineensis. Next base: position 9,423,890 of record NC_026008.2, on the reverse strand, counting down.
ACTGAGTACAAAATGGAACATAGACCCTCTCTTTATCTCTTACACTCTCTCTCATGGCATATAGACTCATAGTCTCCTTCGCTTCCACTCTCTGGCATTCTCTCTCTTTACCTTCTTCTACTCAAACCCTCCTCTATTTCAGTGAGGTAGACTAAGGCATCGAAGGGCCCTCATCGAGAAACCCCTGGCAAGAGAACTTCTTCTATTTGTGGTGTTTTAGGGTATTCTTAGAGGTTGGAGTGAAGATGCAGCCCTCTCCGACTACATTGAGATCTTCAACTAGCTTTTAGAAACCTCGAGTCTCCACCCTCCACTTTCCATCATCAACTCTATCTCATCTGCTGAGCCAGATCGATCCTTGATGGTAATAGCTATCTATGCCTATATGAAGCCTAAATGTTCAAAATAACTTAATTGATTTATTAATATACAACACATCATAAGATAATTCATCTATACAACTCAAAATAGCTATCATAATTTAATTATTTTTCTTCTATTTGTCGATATGCTAGATCTATTATTAGACCTATTCATCAGCTGGACAATCCACCAGGCCTGCTCATTAAGTCTAAAGTATTTTGAATGGACCTACACCTATATTGTACGAGCGCACCTATTAAATAGACCAAACTTGGGTTTTGGTCGGCCCAAATCTAGTCCTCCTCCACTCTCCTCCCCCTTCTCTTCATCCTCCTCCTCCCATCCTCCTCCTCTATCCTCCCACCTCCATCCTCCTCTTCCTCCTCCTGCTTCATCATCCTCATCCTCTTTCTCCACTTCCTCTCCACTTTCCTTCCACATTCCACATTTTTTGAATAAAAAAATTAAGGAAGCCCGATACCCAACTCAAAGCCCAAATCCCAAGTAAATACTGGGCTCAAGCCTGGGAAGTAGGCTCGAAGGCTAGCCTGAACCTAGTCTATGCATGACTAATCTTATGCAAATTTTTTTGTACACCACTTGTAGTGTAGAAAATCTAATGTGGAGCACACCATATCACCCAATTGGTCCACATAGCATCCTTCTGGCATGACATGACGGATATAGCTTCACATGAAATTGGACATTTGGAGGCATAAAGAAAATGGAGGGAGTGTGTTGTCCCATCATCGAATATATTTAATGCACGTCATATTCTATTTTTTTAATTAAATATGATGAAAATGCCCTTTCCCTCCAAACAAAGTGCTTTTACTATTTTGTAGTCTGAAATTGGACATTACGAATACTGCTCTTCTCTCTCTTTTTTCTCTTTTGTTGAGCTTCTGCCTAAGCATCTAGGTGTCTGAGATTATTGGCTAGCATCTAGATAATATTATCATCTAAGCAACATATCCCACCCATCAGGAGGTAAAATATTATCTGTAAATCCTTTATTACAACTTTTTCGTAGTTCTATTATTATAGCAACTTCTTTGATAGTTAAACAAAATTAATCATTAGGTAGTTTCAAATGAAGTTCTTTTTTTAGTTTTAAATACAGCATGTCATATATTTTTTTTAAAAAAATCATATAATAGTCAGGATATCATGATTTCTATCTAGAATAATTTTTGACAATATTATGATATCCAAGATCATAATTATGGCATTATAGATTCATATTATGATATTGTAGTATAAATTTATGATATCCTATAGGTAAAATATCTTTTAAAGATAGTTTTGATGATATTTTGATATCTCAGATCAAAATTATGATATCATAGATTAATATTATGGTATCTTATTGATAAAATATCAATCAAGTATATTTTTTGATATTTTATGACATTCAGGATCAAAATTATGACATCTTACATTAAAATTATGACATCCTATAGATAAAATATCTCTCAAGATAGTTTTGATAATATTATAACATCCTAGATCAAAATTATGATATTCTAGATTAATATTATAATATTTAAAAGATAAAATATATTAAAATTAATATTTTTTGATAATTTTATGATATTTTAGATCAAAATTATGATATTTTATATTAAAATTATGATATTCTATAGGTAAAATACCTTTTAAAGATAGTTTTGATAATATTATAATATTTTAAATCAAAATTATGATATTTTTTATTAATATTATAGTATCCTATAGATAAAATATCTCAAAATTAATATTTTTTAATTTTATGATATTTAAATCAAAATTATAATATTATATATTAAAATTATGATATTCTATAGATAAAATATCTTTCAAAGATAGTTTTGATAATATTATGATATTCTAGATCAAAATTTTAATATTCAAGATTAATATTATAATATTCAGGAGATAAAATATCTTAAAATTGATATTTTTTAATAAATTTATAATATTTTAAATTAAAATTATGATATTTTATGTTAAAATCAACATATTTTATAGGTAAAATACCTTTCAAAGATAGTTTTAATAATATTTTGACATCTTAAATTAAAATTATGATATTTTATATTAATATTATGATATTTTATAGATAAAATATATCAAAATTGATATTTTTTATAAATTTTATGATATTTTGGATTAAAATTATGATATTTTATTTTAAAATTATGACATTCGAAAGATAAAACATCTCAAAATTGATATTTTTTGATAATTTTATATCATCTTAAATTAAAATTATGATATTCTATATTAAAATTATAATATCTTACAGATAAAATATCTCTCAAAGATAGTTTTGATAATATTATGATATCTTAAATCAAAATTATGATATTCTAGATTAATATTATAATATCTAGAAGATAAAATATCTCAAAATTAATATTTTTTTAAGAATTTTATTATATCATAGGTCAAAATTATGATAATTATATTAAAATTATGACATATTGTATATAAAATATCTTTTAAAGATAGTTTTGATAATATTATGATATCTTAGATCAAAATTATAACATTCTAAGTTAATATCATCATATCCTATAAGTAAAATATCTTAATTAAAATTATGATATTTTATGTTATTATTTTTTATTAATTTTATAATATTTTTGATTAAAATTATAATATTTTATGTTAAAATTATTGTATTTAGAAGATAAAATATCTCAAAATTGATAATTTTTGATAATTTTTTGATATTCTAGATCAAAATTATGATATTTATACTAAAATTATGATATCCTATAGATAAAATACCTCTCGTAGATAATTTTGATAATATTATTATATTTTAAATAAAAATTATGATATTTTAAGTTAATATTATTATATCCAAAAGTTAAAATATCTTAAAATTGATATTTTTTTTAAAATTTTATGATATTCTATATCAAAATTATGATATTCTATGTTAAAATTATGACATCAGATATAATATATTTTAAAAATAATTTTGATAATATTATGACATCTTAGTCAAAATTATGATATTCTAGATTAATATTATGATATTTAAAAAATAAAATACCTTAAAATAGATATTTTTTAATAATTTTATAACATCTTAGATCAAAATTATGATATTTATATTAAAATTATGATATCTTATTGACAAAATATCTTTCAAAGATTATTTTGATAATATTATAACTTTTTAGATAAAAATTATTATATTTTAAATTAATATTATAATATTTTATAGATAAAATATCTTAAAATTGATACTTTTTATCAATTTTATGATATTTTTAGTTAAAATTATGACATCAAAGGTAAAACATATCAAAATTGATATTTTTTAATAATTTTATGAGATCATAGATCAAAATTATGATATTCTATATTAAAATTATAGCATTCTAAATATAAAATATCTTTTAAAAATAAATTTGATAATATTATTATATTTTAAATAAAAATTATAATATTTTAGATTAATATTAAGATATTTAAAAAATAAAATATCTCAAAATTAAAATTTTTTGATAATTTTATGACAGTCTACATCAAAGTTATGACATTCTATATTAAAATTATAACATCCCATATATAAAATACCTCCCAAAGATAGTTTAAACAATATTATGATATTTTAGATCAAAATTATGATATCCTAGGATAATATTATAATATCTTATAGGTAAAATACCTCAAAATTACTACTTTTTGAAAATTTTATGGCATCTTAGATCAAAGTTGTGATATTCTATGTTAAAATTATGATATTCTGTAGATAAAATATCTCTAAAAGATAATTTTACTAGATTAAAATTATGATATTCTAGATTAATATTATAATATTATATAGATAAAATACCTTAAAATTGATACTTTTATAAATTTTATAACATCTTAGGTTAAAATTATAATATTTTATATTAAAATTATAAAATCTAGAATATAAAATATCTCAAGAATTGATATTTTTTAAAAATTTTATAATATTTTAAATTAAAATTATGATATTTTATATTAAAATTTTAATATTTTATAGATAAAATATCTCTTAAAGATAATTTTGATAATATTATGATATTCTAGATAAAAATTATGATATTTTAAATTAATATTATGATATCTAGAAGATAAAATACTTTAAAATTGATACTTTTTGATAGTTTTATGATATCTTAAATTAAAATTATAATATTCTATTTTAAAATTATAACATCTTATCATTAAAATACTTTTTAAAGATAGTTTTGATAATATTATGATATTCTAAATAAAAAGTATGGTATTCTAGTTTAATATTATGATATTTAGAAGATAAAATATCTTAAAATTGATATTTTTAGATTATTTTATGGCATCTTGTATCATAATTATGATATTATTTGTTAAAATTATGATATTTTTTAGGTAAAATATCTTTCAAGGATAGTTTTAATAATATTATGACATCTTAGATCAAAATTATAACATCTTAGATTAATATTATGACATCTTATATGTAAAACACCTCAAAATTAATATTTTTGTGATAATTTTATGATAATATTATAATATCTTAGATTAATATTATGATATTCTAGATTAATATTATAGCATGTAAAAGATAAAATATCTCAAAATCAATATTTTTTGATAATTTTATGATATCTTCAATTAAAATTATGATATTTTATATTAAAATTTTGATAATTTATTGATAAAATACCCTCCAAAGATAGTTTTGATAATATTATGATATTTTAAATTAAAATTATAATATTTTAGATTTATATTATGATATTTAAAAAATAAAATATCTTAAAATTGATATTTTTTGATAATTTTAAAGTATCTTTGATCAAAATTATGATATTTAATATGAAAATTATGACATCCTATAAATAAAATATCTTATAAAGATAGTTTTGATAATATTATAATATTCTAGATCAAAATTATGATATTTTAGATTAATATTATGATATTCAGAAGATAAAATATCCTAAAATTAATATTTTTTGATAATTTTATGATAATATTATGATATCTCAAATTAAAATTATGTTATTTTAAATTAATATTATGACATCTAAAAGATAAAATATCTCAAAATTAATATTTTTTGATAATTTTATAATATTTTAGATCAAAATTATGATATTTTATATCAAAATTATGATATCTCTTAGATAAAATATCTTTTAAAAATAGTTTTGATAATATTATGATATTCTATATCAAAATTATGATATCATAGGTTAATATTATGACATCTCATAGATGAAACATCTCAAATTTAAATTTTTTTGATAATTTTATGATATTTTAGATCAAAATTATGATATTCTATATTAAAATTATAGCATCGTATTAGTAAAATATCTCTTGAAGATAATTTTGATAATATTATGATATCTTAAATCAAAATTTTGATATTTTAGATTGATATTATGATAATGTTATGATATTTTAAATTAATGGTTATGATATTTTATGTTGAGATTATGACATTCTAGGTAAAAATTATGACATACTGAGGCATATATTTAAAGAGCCTTATATTTACGTCTTCTACAAGCATTTTTTAACTTCAAAGAACCTTTTGTACATCTTCTACAAAGATCTCTACAAATGATCAATTGGATAAGACTTCACGTGATGGTTGTCTTAAGAATCCACCTTCTTCTAATGCACCGCATGCATATAATGAGTTAGTGGAGTGTAAGGAGAAAGAATGATCAGGATGTCACTTTTCATCACCATTGTAGGACCACCACCGATGGATCAAAGAACCTTATACCTAACTTATAGGATAAATGATTTTGAAAGAATAATGCCTTATAAGCCATTCACATGTGTGATGCGATGGGATATTTTTCTATATTTTATCTTCCACACTCATATATTTGATATTAATTATTAATAAAATTAGATATTTTATTTCATTATATGTTACATCTTAATACTTGATTAAAGATTATAATGAACCCCATAGACTAGGGCAATGGTTTAGGGCCATGATGAGATCATGCCAGTGAGACCTAAATCCTTAATAGTTCTGATCTAAATTATTTTCAGTCATAGGATCATTGAGTTAGAGATCAATGATATCGGTAAGACTGACACATCCTATGTATGCTTGACGGAGATGGTGGTTGATCTCATAATCACTTATATGGTGATACTAATATAAAAATATGGGTGCTTATTAGAGAATGAGTTTACTGAATTGACCAAACAAAAGAATATCTGATGGAGTCTTATAAGCATGTCAGCTAATTGTTCTCTAGTGGAAATAGTGCAAGTAATCTTTAGACCGACTTCACCATAGTACCTTATGTATATAAATTTATATTTTTGGTTCATTCTCTAACTTGACTTTTTGAGCCTTATGTGAGGTGCTCTGGATATGATGAAGTTTGCATGGAGGTTGTGAGTGATCAACAAAAAATTGATCACTACTTATAAGGGGAGCGAACATCTTATGCGATCTCATAGGTTGATAATTCAAGAAGTCTTTGGCCAAAGTAGGATGATAATTAGAAAGAGTTTCTAATATATGATCAATTGAATCATCATCTTCTGATCGAAATACATATAGATAAGTATTTGGGCTTGACATGATTCTATGCCCATAACTTAGCTGGGATGTTGTATGATCAAAGGATTGAATTACATCGTAACTTGCTACTGAAGGATATTTTTGATATTTTTATCAAATTTTATATCTTTCGGGTAGTCATGACATATTGCTAGATATCAATCTTGACTTGTGGACTCACAAGAATTAAAAGAATTTAATTCAAAAATTAATTAGAAAGTGTTTTGATTGATTGATGCATTAGGGCTGATCTAATCTAATCAGATTAGTTTAGGTCATAAGCCCGAGTCTAATGCTAGCTAGGTATGGAATCCAAAGGGTCACACACTTTGGGATTTGATCTTGATCTAATCTAATTAGGATTTATTATAAATTCTATGGGTTAAATTTACATGCTAGCATATTGTATTAACCCAAGTTCTCAATTAGGTTTAGTTCAAAGGTGTTTGAGCTAAGTTTAACTTGATAGCCTTAACCTAATAGGATTAGGATTAAACCTATGGACTTCTAGTTAGTTTAACTTATCCATGTGGAAGAGTTCCATATGAAACCAATTCCTCCACATAATTTGCCATGCCACATTAAATTTACACCTATTTATTAGGTGTTAAGGAGGAGTCTTTTATTACTCCTCTTAAAACCCACCTAATTTTCCATGCTATTCTTTTCATGGGATGTAGCATCTAATGATATTTTGGGAAGTGCACATAGAGAAGGAGTCCTTCTGCATCTTAAATTCTATCCCAACTAATTTCCATCAGTGTAAATTAATTCACCGAGTGTGGAAATGGAACGCCAAGGAGAGGTAGTGCCAAGGGGTGTTTCACATGCCCTTTGGTTAGTTATAAAAGGAGAGAGGCACTACATGGGATGTAGGGTGCTCATTCCTTTCTGTTTCGGTATGGGATTAAGAGAGGAAAAGATAAAAAAAAAATTAGAAAAAAAAAGAAAGAAAAAGTGAGAGAAAATAGAAGAAAAAATCAAGAGAGAAAAGAAAGGCAATTGTTGCTTGTTCTAGGGTTTAGAATTTTCAAAAGTTGGGTTTTTGAATCAGTTTGGGGTGGTGAGATCTTTTAAGAAAAAGTTTTTATTATGGCCCTAGTGGAGGATTGAAGGCATTCAGGTGATGGTGCAACTTATTCTTGAAGAAAGAAAGTTGGCAGTGTGCTTATAAAAAAGGCTGCAACACTACATCGAATTGGAAAAGATCGTGATCAATCCTATATGGATCATTATTGGAGGATATCTGTTTTGATGTCTTGTGGAGACCATCCTCACACTGAATCATCATCTTCAGGAAGATATAACTTTTACCTAATATGCATGCTTGATTTGTTTGATTGAAATCTATAAGGTGTTCCTAGGGTTTGTGTTCCAGCTGTATTGTTTTAAGTATTAAAACTTATTCCAAAAGCATAAAAAATTTTGAAAATCATATTACACTTGCAATTGAAATCCAACAATGGTATTAGAGCCACCCTTGTTATATTCAATCAAATAGATTCTATTGTTGTAATATAGATTATATCTGATTCGTATGATTCCATATTTTTTTAATCGATTACTTACATTGATCTTTAAATTAAAATTATTTTGACCATGATCACAGTTAGACTTTCAATGTTAGTTGTTAAATTTAAAATTTATTATTATCTAAAATTTTATGATTCATGATAGATTGATGATTTAATCGATTTTATCAGGGTGTATTGTTTTAGCTCAATTGTTGACTTGGTCAAGCCTAATTGGATTAGGGTTTGAATCATTTCTAATCCAAATTAGATGATGATTCACAATGTTGGCCCATGTTAAATTTGACATATGAATTGGAGCAAGGGTTGAGTCCAAATTGTAGTCAAATATTATTGGCTCAAGTATTGAACCAAAGTCATTAATACACCCTACATGATCCTAGCAATCATGACTTTTGGCATAGGCATATGAATGATATTACAATTTGAATAGCATGATATATTGCATGATATTGCTTTTCCTTCTAATATGCATATTCTATGTAATGTTAATGTTAGGATATACATGAGATCAATCTAAGACCCTCAAATAAAAATTATATGAAGTTGTAGTATCGAAAATTACTTGCTAACTGAATTTTGGATTCATTGATCAATTGGTGTCCAAAGCAAGTGCTAAAGGTGGTTATTTAATTAGGACTATTTGCTTACCTGGCTAACTTATTGGTGTCTAAGAAAAGTATCAGGGAACCTCCCACCTACTTACCATGCCAATTTGATCAATTGAGTTTCGAGTTTGGATTGCTTAGTATTGAAAACACTACATAGGCCTTCCTTCATACTAAGTCAATAGAGTATATCAAAATCTATAGTGAGCTTATTGTACTATTCACAAGACTTGCTATGAAAATTGATATAATGTTGACTAAATATATTTTGATGTTTATGGCATATTCGAATAGTATTGCCTTGTTGTGCTATCCACAAGGGCAGCATTGTTCAAATATGACTATATAGGAATCAAAGATCGAACTTAACTAGAACACTTTAATTGGTTGTGCTATCTGTATGACTATAGGTATTCTAGTGGCAAGAGAAGAGTTGGAAATTGTATTAGATACAATTGGTAAGAGTTACCTACCCTTGAACTTATGAATGCTTGTTGTGCTATCCACAAGGTATTTGTAAGGAATAGAGATCTCAACCCCACTTAAAAATAAGATTATATTTCTCATTTTCCTATTTGAGGACTATGAAATTTGTTAAAAAGATGGAAGACACAATTAAATAAAAGATCTAATCTAGTTATGCATGTCATCGTGAGTTGTCTGCTTATATTTTATTCTTGTACTTGTAGATTTAACTACATAATGGCATCCTCACTTTCACTATATGGCATTCTTGATGCTGGCAAGTTGATCGAACAAATTATATGGACTGGTTGAGAAATTTGAGAATTATTCTTATATAGGAGAAAGTCTCCTATATTCTGGATATCCCTGCACTCGATTTGATCGGAGAAGATGCTATTGAGGAGGACAGAACCATATATAAGATATGGTAAGATGATAGTATGACTGTCAAATGTATCATGCTTGTCTCTATGAGCAATGAGCTTCGGAGGCAACATGAAAGCATGGATGTTCAGTTCATAGTTCTCAACTTAAAGGGGCTGTATGGAGAACAAAGTTAAACTGCTAGATATAAGGTATCTAAGTAGTTATTCCATACTAGGATGAGTGAAGGCACATCCATGCAGACCAATATCCTTATGATGATCGACCTGATTACTCGGTTAGGTCAATTGGATTTTACTATGAACGGTAAGCTTAGTCAGAATTTGATCCTACAATCACTCTCTGAATTTTTCTCATAGTTTATCATTAACTTTCATATGAACAAGCTGAACACAAGCCTACCTGCACTGCTGAATATGTTAAAGACAGCAGCAAGCCATTTCAAGGGTTAAAAGGTACCAGTTCTTCTTGTGGATAAGATCTCCAAGAAGAAATACAAAAAGGGTTCAAAGAAAAAGATGAACCCTAAGGCTAGCATCTCCAAGAAGAAGGCGAAGAAAGTCTCCACCAAAGATACTTTTTACCACTGCAAAAAGAATAGTTACTGGAAGAGAAACTGCAAGCACTACCTTGCAAGTTTGAAGCAAAAGGAAGTAAACATTGCTAAAGGTTGGTATATGATACAAGTAAATTTATCATTAAGTACTTCAAGTTCAGATTTTTGGGTATTAGGTACGGACTGTACTTCATATCTTTACAAATTGTTGCAGGGACTGTAGGGAATAAAAAAATTAAATGAAGGTGACTTCATGCTGTTTGGTGCTAGTGGAGAGTCCATCTAGACCGAAGCTGTCAGAACCCTCTTGTTGAAGCTACCTTCTGACAAAATTTTAGAATTAAAGGACTGTTACTATATGCCTAGTATTATCAGAAATATTATTTTTATACCTATGTTGTTAGAACATTGTTTGAAAATACAAAAAAAGGGCAATAGTTGCTCTATTTATCTTTTTAATGAATTTTCTGGCAATACTTTTATAGATAATGATCTTTCATTCTTGTCACTTAGTTATAATATTCTTCATATTGATCAAAGAAGAAATAAAAAAGAGAAGATATGAATGTCATATATCTCTAGCACTACCGACTTGGTCACATCAATGAGTCAAAAATTAACAAGTTATATAAAGAAAAGTTTTTTTATCTTTATGACTTTGAATCATATAGAAATTATGAATCTTGTCTTATGGGTAAGATGACCAAGACTTCATTTGTTAGATGTATATCTTAGAAGCCAATTGTTGGTTGACATATTTTTATTCTATGAAATAAATTTATACATAAACTGTTAATTTAATCAATAAAGGGTAAGTTTTCTTTCTCCATTCAATTGTTATATGTCCTTGAATCATCCTTGAAATTAATGTTACGATACATATTCTCAAACGTTAAGAATTAAAGACATGTATGATCATTCCTAAATTACTTCTGGTTATAGTCGTGTGGATGGTGGTTTATCCAAATAAATTGATGCACAGTTCGCTTCCTTCAAGATAAATGAGTCTCTAATTTATGGTGTAGAGATACTAAGTGGACAGTACGAGTAGTTGTTGGAGAATAACTAGTACTGAGCATGACCATACAAGAGATCACATGGATTTCTATTCGATAGCCAGTAATCATCTCAATGCTGTAGTTGTGTGATTGATCTTTTAACCTGCGGTGTCACAGTTGCTCATAGTAAGACTACTATAGTTTGACTATATATAAATATTAACTCAATTATGAGTTTTTATAGTAGATGTTGGCTTCAGTTAGTTGAGCTATGCGAGCAATGTGTGCATTTATATGAGATCTATCAATCTTGATAGAGAGGAGTAGTCCTATGTGATTTAAGAAGCTGAGTCCATAAGTCTATGGCCATAATAGTGTGATTAATGGAAAGAAGTTTTTATTTGGAATCACTATTGGACTTGAGTTGATCACATCTATCATATGACTAATGATGGAGTTTGATGAATATCCATAACTCGCCATCTAGTCGGGACTCACAATAGAGGGATTGTATCATACATTAACTATACCTAGAGATTCTATTTTGGTTCTACTGGATTGCCACTACATATTGCTAGATATCATTGATGGATTGTGAGAGCTCAATAGGATCATTTTGGATCAATATCCTTGTCGAGTTAAAGTAGAACTATTCTGACCCACTGAAAGGAGTTTCAGTGATACCTATGATAGAGATCATAGTATTTCTCACTACCAGACAGAATTATGCTTATTGGGTCACACATAAAGGGAGAAGACTTGCATTGATTATAATTGGGCTTATGAAGCATCAATTTATATGGATTTAGAGAAATCCTATTGGGTTCATGTTAACCTTGCTCGCACCTGGTGAATCCAATTTCTCTTATGGTTGGTTTATTTATATGATGAGTTTTAACTAATTTCTATACTTGATTTGAATATAATTGAATTTGATTCAATAAGATCTAATTATTGGATGATTAATTTATGGCTTGAATTAAATCAAAAAATAGTTTCTTGGTTAAGAATCCTTGAAGAGAATTTATGAAACTATGTGGGCTGATTTGTGCATTTAATTTGGTCCCATATGATGGGATGCCTAGAGTTGGATGTGGACTTGGGTGAGTTATAGGTAGCACCTCATTTATTTGGTTCAACTATATTATGGCTAGAAATTCTAATATGATTAGAATAAGGGATCCTAATTTAATTAGGACATCCTTAAGTTGTCTATATAAAGGACCCTAGCCTTTAGTTCTCACATAAGCTCTCTCCTCCCATTGTTGCTGCCACCCTTCATTGGGCCCACACCTCCCCTTCTCTTCCTCTCTCTAGCCCATGCCCCTTCTCTCTTTTGGCATCCTCCATTGGAGCCAATAAGAGGGTGGGTGGCATATAGGGAGTCGGGTCAATTGTTGGCACCATTTGCTTTGGTTCTTATTTCCTTTACTCTCAAGTTTGTTAAGAGTTAGTTATAACCACTTCTTAGTTATTATTCTTCTTGATTAGTTGAAAAATCAAGAAAGGCTTTTGATTTCTTCAAAAATCAAGAAAGAAAGATCAAAAGGGTTCACAAAGGGTTTGTCCCAATCCAGGCTTGGTTCAAGCCTATTTAGACTTTGGTTCAGGTAAGCAGGATCCAAGAGAAAATAATTGAGGTCGATCCTGTGAATATCCGTAGAAACAGAATGCTAATGCTGCTAATTCAGAACCTATTCAGATCCAGATCTAGGGATTGAATGGATTCAATCCCAATTACAAGTTTGAAGCAAAAGAAAAGTGATTCAGGTATGTGAATTGATTGCAAGCTTTTGTTTGTTCTTTCTAAAATTAATTTATATTAATTTCAGCATATGAACTAGATCCATAGGTACTTTCATATAATGAATACATATTTAGATTAAAAGTATTTTAATTTAATTTTTTTACTATATTTTAGATCTAGAAAAGTTTTGAAATCTACATGCACTAGCACCTGTAGAAAATCCAACATTGGTATCAGAGCCGCATATTCATATGTACAAAACTAGCATAAAAATTTTAAAACTTATTTTTAAAATTTTGATTTTAGATTATACATGAGATGTATATATTTATGTTCCGATCTAAAAAGTATTTTAGATCTAATTTTTATTCACATATGCGATATATGAAAGCACCAAAGATTAGAAATTAAATTTCTACAATCTGAATTTCTCATATATGTGATATATGATGGTATGTTTAGATCTAAAATTAATTTTTAAAAAATTTAAAATTTTCATGTATATGATATATGATTATATGTATATTCTGAAAGTATTTTTAGAACTAAAAATTTACTTTTTATACAATTAATTTAGATCTAAAATCTGTTTTAATGATCTGAAATTAATATGTGTATCAATTGTTGGGCATGGGTAGTTTTGCATTAGGTCAATGAATTGCATCTTAGCTTACAATTAGATCATATTGGGTTAAAATTGATGTAGCTATTGATCAAATCAAGTCAAGTGTTGATTTGAATTTGATCAATTGAGCTTATGATTCTACAAGCATTGTACATTGAGTTGATTAAATCCCATATGTAGAATCATGTCAACCTAAGAAACTAATCCAGCTTCATGGCTTGAATTCGATTCACCTAAGCTGATTAATTGAAACCAATAAGCCACTTGGTGTCTAAGATAAGTCTCAATCGATGGTTTTTAATTAGAAGGCTACTCACCTAAGCAATTTTGCCTACGACATGTCAATGGCATACCCTTCTGTCGGTCTCACTTACCTGCCCAATTGGATGATTGAGTTCATTAGTAGCTAAGGAGTTTTGGTTTAGGCCATACCAATTAGATCGATGACGTGATGACTGATTAGATAAGACCTAACCTAAACCTCCCTAATTAATATTAAGCCTTGTGGTCTTCCATCGTTGTAGAAGTGCGGGCATGCTACTGATATTGACTGTTCTCGGTTGGTTATAGTGGTTCAGTTGTATTGAAAACATGCAACCACTCTACTAGCAAAGAGTTGCTTCAGGGTGAAGAAGGGGTTGGGCCCAATATGTATTATCTAAGGGACTCAATGATGGCTTCACATCTGCTTCTGAACGGTGAATCAGGCTTAACAAGGAGTGGGGCAATATGTGTTATCTGAGCTCTCATGACTTAGAGACCAAGTCGCTGCAATATGCTTAGAGAAGCATCTGAGCAAAGAGTTGCCTACGTATTAGTGTGCGTGTCACCAATAACTATTAGGTGAGGTGCACGACATCAATGGGACTGCAGCACCCACTAAAAACCATGCATTGGTCGTATCAGATTTTCATTTTTCATCTGAAAAATATTGAAATTCAAAAAAATAGTGGAAGTTCATTTGCATCTAAAAGTTTTTAGAGCAAATATAATTTTAAGTATAAATATCTAACTAGAATCTCTACTCTCGTAGATAAATAATGTCGGCCTCTAACCCATTAGTCTGCATCCTTAAAACCTACCGACTGACCAATATAAATTATAAGAACTGGCTCAGAAACCTCAGGATAGTCCTAACATTCAAAAAAATTGGGTATGTACTTAATCAGGATACTCCAACCTTACCAGCCCATCCTACGATAAAGCAAGGAGCTACTCTGGATAAGTGGATGGATGATGACCTAAGGGTGAAGTGCTTGTTGGTGAACGTAGGCGATTTCATGCACATATTTTGAAATTTTTTTGAATAAATTATAGTGAAAGATAATTAGATTAATCAAATTAATCTAATATGCATATAATCTAATCATCAAAATAATCTACTCTAGGATCTATGATATGATATGTTACATATAAAATCTGAAAAATACTGAAGATAAAATCAACATGCATGCATATGAGCAGCAGATCACATCTACTTCCAATCTGAGTTCAGAACTTGATACCTGAGCACGGGTCGATGATCACTACTGCTGAGAGATATGGTAGAGAGGATTCTTATTAGTTGCTCCCAGCCATACATGCATCCAGCCTCTACAAAAAATTCACTCGAAGCCCCGATCTGATCGATCTTCTCAGGAGTGCTAACTCGCACGAAGACCTTCTTCTTAGCTGATCTAAATCTTTTTTTCAAATCTCTAAAATCTTTCTAGAGCTTGAAGATGGACTTCTAGAGAAGATAAAGAGGTGAAAGAAATATGGAGAGAAAAATAATTTTTTTCTTATTTTTTCTCTCTTCCCAAACCCTTAGGACTAAAAATTTAAACTTCAGATTTTTGCGCACACACCAAAAGAGAGGACTCTCCTCTCTATTTTTCATGCTATGAACCATGCCCCAAGCCCCTCCACATGAAGAAATCTTCTTCTGGTATCTTACACATACAAAAAAAACCACAAAAATCCCTTTTATAGGCATGTAAGGAGAGAGAAGAGTCCTAGAGATCATAGACTCTTGGAATGTTGTCGCCCCTACTCATGATTTCATGCTAAACCATGTCCAAAAAAATATGAGACACCCCTTCTCATATTTTTTGTTGGTAAATAAATTCTCTTACTGATCTCTCACAAAAAATCTTTTCAAAATGTCACACATATAAGAAGAAAAAAATAAGTTGGCATGGAGAGGTGATTTGGGTAAGAACAGATTCTCCTAATAAGAAATATTTTGAAATTCAATTTCAAAATTTTTATTTTACCAAAACCAAATTAGATTTGGATATGAGATAGCAAAGGGAAAAGACTCTTTAGTATAAAAAAAATTCACAAAAACTATTTGTGCATGAGGATATATGATGTCAAAGTTGGAGGTACATGGAGAGAAGAGTCCTATTCCAATAAGGACTATATCCTTATTTGAATCCAAACCAAATCACATTTGGTTTAGCTCAAATAAAATATATAAAATTTAATTTAATTAAATTTATAAATTTATAATTAAAACTTAATCAAATTAAAAATTGATTGAATCAAAGTTTTGATCAAATCAGGGATAATTCTCCCGTAGTGATTAGATCATCTCATAACCTAATCGGGTCAAACCTAATTGAATCTAATTCAATTAGTTTTGATTTAATCCTCTTTGCTCAATCAAATTGATCTAATCAGTAATTTAATTACTAATGAATCTTTCATTAATTTACTAACACTTAGTAAATAAATTTATCGCAACTTTTGCATAAAGTTAATCATCAATCGAATTGACGATTAAGTCCTTGAATGATTCTCAATCATTGATCAACCACATAATCAGTCAGAAATTTTTTTTTGAGTGTGACCCTATAAATTTTTTTTTGAGTGTGACCCTATAAGTTCAAACCTAAGCCAATAGTATAGAAATAATTTTTTAACTAATCGATGTAACCATCTAGCAATGGTGACCCGACGTCTAGATAGGTCGAATGAAGGCAAAGCAACATTCAAGAACCTATTGACATATGGTTACCATATAATTCATCTCTTTGACCCTAATGCTCGAGAATGACCTAAAATTTAACCATCAATCCTAGATAAATCATTCATATTATTTTTTAATCTTTTTAAAATCCATCACATGGATTATCCGGACCTAGATTTTGCTCAATTGAAATACACTGATGCATATCTCCTACTAATTCGGAGGGTTCAATCCCATCTTGACTCACGCACCGACTTGTCAAGTACTTGGCTATACCCAAAAACCTTCCATCACTGAATTAGAAACTTAGTTAGTTTGGCATCAAAGTACAGTGAGTTGCTTGCAAGTCACCTTGGTGATCTCAAGTCGGAGGGACAGCAGAGTACTCTGCAGTTGGTCATGTTCCGTGACGATGTACTCCTACATCTTACCTACATATCATACCAGTGTCTCCATATTATTTGGTTATGAGGACAACCAATGCATATGGCACACAACGATCTACACTTGATATCACTATCATCCTAGTAACAGTGTATCATTTGGTCACGAACCAATTTAACGACTACGCGATAAATTCTCTTTTATCGATCAAAGTAGTCTTAAGGACATCATCACAACATAGGAATTCATTAGAAGATGTAATCTTATGATAAAAAATATCAAATAATTTTTATTATTTATCAATTCATATACATTTATAGTTAGCACAATCATCACACGATTGGCTTAGGACATATTTTCCAACAACTTCCACTTGGACTAAAGCCTATCAGTATAGTATCATATATCCATCTTCGATTTATCATCTCAGAACTCCTAGATGTTGAGGTTTTAGTAAATGGGTTGGTCATGTTCTCCTTTCCATCGATCTTTTAAAGTTTGACAACACCTTAACAGATTTTCTGAATAAGGTGATAGCAATACAAAATGCCTAGTAAGCTAATGGGACTTCGGCTCTTTGGCATAAGCAATGGCTCTGGTGCTGTACAATACAGCAGGATCATCATCCGAGGGTGCCACTCCTAGCTTACCAGTAAACTCGTACAATCACATAGCTTCTTTGCAAGCATCGAATGCTGCAATGCATTCTACCTCGCAATTTGAATTTGGCTATATTGCTCTGCTTGGAATCTTTCCAGTGGATTGCTCCATTATTTAGGGTAAGGATATATTCTGATGCATTCTTACTATTATTATGTCTAACTAAAAACTAGAGTCACACTCTATAAGTTTTTAAGTCAGATTCTCTATAATCGAGTCATCGATCCTTAGTATTTCTCAAATACTTAAGGATGACCTTCCAGTAATTTTCATCTAAATTTTGTAAGTATCCACTCACTATCCTAGTGAGAATACCATATCCGATCTTATATATGGTGTACATGATAGAACAAATTCTACTCATAAATACCCTATGTATGTTGGACTGAAAAAACTCAAGCAGCCTTTTAGATCTATCTCTATAAATCTTCTTCCCTAGGATGAGGGATGCTTTTCTCAAAGTCCTTTATGGAGAACAATAATAACAATGAAACCTTTATTCCTTATAATGTAAGGAATGTTATTTTTGATTAAAAAATTTTTATTCATATATAAAATAAGAAATACACTCATAGAGCTATTAACCCATTTGTATTTATAGAGTTCTTCTTTGTTCTCAATGAAGCCATGCATTTTGATCACTTATCAAAATACACGTTGCAACTCCAAAATATTTAGCATTGCTATAAGAGAAAATTATCTCATTATGGTCAATACCATAATGTTGACAATATCCTTAGACAACCAGATGAGCTTCGTAGGTCTCCACCTTCTCGTCTGCGCTCTCTGATCCTATTGAAGATTCATTTACACTCTATGGGCATTACTCCTTCGAGTGGATCAACGAGTGTCCATACACCATTGACCATTATAGACTTCATTTCGGACTCTATGGCTCCAAGCCACTAATTAGAGTCGAACCTCTATATGGCATCCATGTAGGTGATCAGATTCTTGTTGTTCTTATTGAGTTCAATAGGATCACATCCTGGAACTAGAAATCAAAGTATCTATCTGATGGATGCGGTACTCTATCAGATCTCCTTAATGGTGCCTCTACAATAAGTTTCAGATTTGATTTAATCAAATTCGATTCTATGGGCTTACTAGATTATGTCAGTTCTTCTACCTGTCAAACTTTATAAGTTTCTCATTAAAAGCATCAGTACCTTTATCAAGGTACTCTTTTTCTAAAAAAACTATTGAGCAATTTTTATTCTTTAGCAAGGTAGAAGTTATATCCCCTAGATTCTTTGGGGTATCCTATAAAATAATACATATAGGATCAGGATCTAAGATAATCAATTTGTAAATGCTCGATATATACCAAACACTTCCAAACCCTAAGGTAAGAAAGTATCAGCTTATGCCTCATCCATATCTCATATGGAGTCTTTGCAATTGATTAGTTCGGAATCCAGTTCAGAACGTGACAAATAGTCTTAAGAGTATAACCATAAAAAGAGACTGGCAAACTTATAAACCCCATCATGGATCGAACTATGTCTAACAAAGTTGATCCAATAAGAGAGAATCCTATTCTCTTCTAGATATGTCAAAAAATTTACCAGAAGGGCATTCTCCTCTTTGGTCTGATCGAAGAGTTTCAATGCTCTTCCCAATTTGTTTCTCTACCTTATTATGAAATTATTTGAATATTTTAAATAATTCAAATTTATGGCAAACATGTTCGTAGATCCAATACATCAGTATGTATCAAACTCAGAACATCATTGGCTCGTTCATTTTTTCCAACAAAAGGTAACTTGGTCATCTTACTAAGAAGATAGGATTGACAGGTTGATAATGATTCACAATCATTGACTTTAAGAATTATCTTCTATTAATCCTATTCTTGTTTATATGACTGAGCCTAAATTGCCAAAGGTAGGCTTCTATGGCATTATCTACTCTAGGGTTTATTTGTTATGTACAGTATACTAACAAGCTGTGACTATTTGTAAATACCATTTCTTTAGTTGTCCATCATAGTTTTGATATCATTCATAATGATATCACAAAAATCAATGGGCAATAGTGACAATCACTAAAACGATATTGTTAGAATTGAAAATAGGCTCGACGATTCCTAAAACTAGGATTGGAATGTAACTTCCAACTTCAATATTCAGGAACCTTTTGCGGTTTTCAAACTTTCTACTAATCTGAAGTCGTTGCAATAATTTGCATGGACTTCTGATATCCAATAGCGAGGCAGTAGTATCATAGATAGAGAAATCATACGGTGTTATTATATAAGTACCTTGTCCAGCAATCCTTTATTGATTTCTCTTCCTTAATCTGTTCGGATCAAGGGACTCTGCCTAACTAGGTTAATCTTAGACTCTTTTGTTAGTTCAGACTCATTAGCCCAAGCATAACTCTTTTGCACCTTCTTTTTCTTTTCTTTCTCAAAGAATTATTACCCCATTGAAGACACATCTTCAAAGGTACAAAAGAACTCCTTCAATATTTGAAGGATTTCCTCCCACTGAGCATCATCGAATTTACAACTAAATTTGTGATTTTGGTTTCTCTCAATAACACCACATGGTGATATGATCATTTGGGCACTTCTAATAAGTGCCTTTGATCGCATCATGTGTGTTGGATGTGAAAACTTCAGGTGCTGGATCCATAATCTTATTTAGGATCCATTCGTACTTTAAAACTATTTGCAACTTCCGATACCATCTATCGAAGTTGGATCCTATAAATAAGTCACTATCAAACAGTGAATGGAGCAATGGACATCTAACCATAACTGAAAAAAAAATACAAGACCTCTATGTTTATGAATTGATTCAGTCTAAAGACTTGGACTTTAGTCTAAAGGTTCTTCTACTATTTTGATCGAATTGATAGCCTCTACCTCCAATCCGAAGAATTACCCTAATTCCTTTGTGGGTACTAGAATCCATACAGATTGCACACGAGTCCGACTTTGGCTGGCTCACCCATGTACATTTATAGGTAGGTTCTTAACCAATTATTTCTCCAAACAATTTTTAGTAATTAATTTCACCTCAGATTTCATTTCAATAGGCGATGGGCCTCCACTAAAAGTTTCGGTTAGATCCAACCATTAACATGATCATACTCAAGAATCTAACTATCAAATGATCAGGCCCGATTTTGATCGACTAACCTAACCACTCATCAGAGAGACTCGACTGAGTCATCATATTATAAATGATAATTCTAATAGCAGATGAGCACCAAGCCTTTGGGCCTCCAATGATCATCATTCTAATAGACTCATTATCATTCACTTTAATGGGAGGCTATGATCTAGTTATCTCCATAACTAGCTCATTTTAAAGACTTACTAATTTAGAGAATTTAATTTATGAATTGAGAAAAGAGAAAAGATCAACCAGTAAACCACAATCATCCCACTAACTTCATCAGGTCACTGAATTGGATTAGGATTATGCTGGTTGAAATGGCACCTAGATCAGTCACACTGATCAACCTTAATGGCATGGGTCAACTTGAATCACTTAGCGATCTAATCAAGATATAATTCATCAAATTGGTCAGGTAAGTGAGGTCGGTGGGAGGATCTACTAAGCTTGCCTTAAACACCATCGAAATGGACAGGTAAGTCGCTCCCAATTAAAAACCACCGGTCAGAATGCCAAACTTACCTTAGACACCAATTGGTTAATTAATTAGTTTTAATTTGACCAACCTAATGATTCGGGTTTAATCATTGAGCCATAATCAAGGTCCATTTGATCTAATCAAAGATATAGACTTGACCATCTATAACTATTGTACTAGAAAAATCTTGATTAATCTAATTCAATATTGATTAGATAATCAATTTCTCTGCATGGTCAATTAATTCTTTAATCTAACCTTAGATCTAACCTAATTAAAAAGACCTGATTTGAGCTAACCCATGTCTCCATATTTTATGCAATGTCATTAGATCTTTAATTCACAATTCTAGATCTAATCGATTCTTCACTTAATTCTCAATTAAGTTTCAACATTAACATGGGTTTAAGTTTAGGTTTGAAATAATTTCAATATTTTTATTTTATAAATAATTTACAATAAATATTATGCAAAGATTTTTTATTCTGAAACTGGGTCAATCAATCACCATTGAACCGGCTACACAAGGGGACTGGGTCGGCTCAGTAATTGTGCGAGCATGATTCAAATCTGAAAAATCTTACATAATCCTAAAATAATCAATCATAAACACCTTTTAGATCATATCTAAACTTGTTATGATTCAAAATTTTATTTTTTTATGATTAAAATAATTTTAATCATATATATTAGATGCTTTATTTTTCATACAACTTTATATTACATACATCAAACCTAGAGTTTCAAGATCTAGGATTTTGCAGCAAAATAAGTTCTTCCATTTGCATTCTTCTTCAAAGGATCTAACCACATGGCACCCCTACACACCATAAGAGCACCCCATTGAATGGGAAGAGAGGGTCTTTAAACCCTTCTTGTTCCTATGCTCGAACGGTCTAGTGATCAATCCAATCCAAGTACTTGTTAATATGATCATCTAATCTAATTACATATCGTATATGCATAAATTTAGATTTAATCTAATTTATATCAGATCTAATTATAATTTTAGATCACATCTAAATCATATCATAAGCATCACATGCATGATATAAAATCAGATTTTATCAACGATCAGCACAAACTAGGATAACCTTTTCACTGTAAGGGGTAAACCTTACAGCAGGACAATCTTATGTCAGTTTATGTGATCAATCATTAATTAAATTTAAATTAAAATATTATATATTAGATCTAAATAAAATTAAAATTTAGATTTAATATGCACATAAATCATGTCATAACAAACCTAGGCTCTGATACCACTGTTGGTGAACGTAAGCGATTTCATGCATGTATTTCAAAATTCTTTTGAATAAATTATAGTGGAAGATAATTAGATTTATCAAATTGATCTAATATGTATATAATTTAATCATAAAATCAACCTACTCTGGGATCTATGATATGATATATTGCATATAAAATCTAAAAAATACTAAAGATAAAATCAGCATGCATGAGATCACATCTACTTCTAATTTGAGTTCAGAACTCGATACCTGAGCACGGGTCGACGATCACCGCTGCTGAAAAATATGGTAGAGAGGATCCTTACTGGTTGCTCATAGCCACACATGCATCCAGCCTCCATGAAAAATCCACTCGAAGCCCCGATCTGATCGATCTTCTCGGGAGTGCTAGCTTGCGTGAAGACTTTCTTCTTGGCTGATCCGGATATTTTCTTCAAATCTTTGAAACCTTTCTAGAGGTTGAAGATAGATTTTTGAAGGAGATGAAAAGATGAAAGAAAGATAGAGAAAAAAATAATTTTTCTCTTATTCTCTCTCTTCCCAAATCCTTAGGACCAAAAATCTGGAATTCAAATTTTTGCGCACACACCAAGAGAATGGACTCTCTTCTCTATTTTTCACACCATGAACCATGCCCAAGCCCCTCCACATGAAGAACTCTTCTTCTGGTATCTTACACATATAAAAAAAACCACAAAAGCCCCTTTTATAGGTTTGTAAGGAGGTGGAGAGAAGAGTCCTAGAGATCATGGACTCTTGGTATGTTGTCGCCCCTACTCATGATTTCATGCCAAACCATGCCCAAAAAAATATGGGACACCCCTTCCCATATTTTTTCTTGGTAAATCAGTTCTCCTACTGATCTACCATAAAAAATATCCTCAAAATATTTCACATATAAGGATAAAAAAATAAGTTAGCATGGAGAGGTGATTTGGGTAAGAATAGATTCTTTTGATAAAGAATATTTTGAAATCCAATTTTAGAATCTTTCTTTTATCAAAACAAAATTAGATTTGGATGTGAGATAGAGAAGGAAAAGAACTCTTTGGTATGAAAAAATTTCATGCAAAAACTATTTGTCCATGAGGATATATGGCATCAAAGTGGAAGGCGCATGGGGAGAAGAGTCCTATTCCAATAAGGACTCTAATTTTTTTATTTGAATCTAAACCAAATCACATCTGGTTTAGCCCAAATAAAATATATAAAATCTAATCTAATTATATTCATAAATTTTTAATCAAATTTTAATCAAATTAAAAATTGATTGAATCAAAGTTCTAATCAAATCAGAGATAATTCTTCCTTAGCGATTAGATCATCTCATAACCTAATCGGGTCAAACCTAATTGAATCTAATTCAATTAGATTTTATTTAATCCTCTTTACTCAATCAAATTGAGCTAATCAGTAATATAATTACTAATTAATCTTTTATTAATTTATTAATACTTAATGAATAAATTTATTATAATTTTTGCATAAGATTAATCATCAATTGAATTGACGATTAAGTCCTTGAATGATTCTCAATTGCTGATCAACCACATGATCAATCAGAAATTTCTTTTGAGTATGACCCCATAGGTTCGAACCTAAGTTAGTAGTATAGGAATAACTTTTTGAACTAATCAATGTAACCATCTAGCAATCATGACCTAACATCCGGATAGGTCAAATGAAGGGGAAGCAACATTCAAGAACCTATAGGCATATGGTTACCGTATAATTCATCCCTTTGATCCTAATGCTCGAAGATGACCTAGGATTTAACTGTCAATCCTAGGTAAATCATCCACATTATATTCCAATCTTTTTCAAATCTATTACATGGATTATCCAGGCTCAGGTTTTGCTAAATTGAAATAAACTGATGCATATCTCCTACTAATTCGGAGGGATCAATCCCATCTTGACCTATGCCCCGACTTGTTAAGTACTTGACTACACCCAGAAACCTTCTGTCACTGAATTAAAAACTCAATTGGTCTGATACCAAAGTATAGTGAGTTGCTTGCAAGTCACTGTGATGATCTCAGGTCGGAGGGACACTTATACCCATACCCTTCGCGAGCTACCTTTGACAGCAGAGTGCTCCACAGTTGGTCATATTCAGTGATGATGTACTCTTACATCTCACCTGCATGTCATACAAGTGTCTCCATATCATTTGGTTATGAGGACAACTAATGCATATGGTACACAACGACCTATACTTAATAGTGCTATCATCCTAGTAATAGCGTATCGTTTGATCATGAACCAATTTAAAGACTACGCGATAAATCATCCTTTATCGATCAAAGTAATCCTAAGGACTTCATCACAACATAGGAGTTTGTTAGAAGATGTGACCTTGTGATAAAAAATATCAAATAACTTTTATTATTTATCAATTCATATACATTTATAGTTAGCACAATCATCACACGATTGGTTTTAGGACATATTTTCCAACAGTGCTATGCACTGACTTCAATATCAAATGAGTTGCAGAGTCAGCATGAGCACATGCTCGCTGCCCGTGCCATGATCATTCACCTGCAAGAGTTGTATGGTGAGCAGAGCTAGACCGCGTGCTTTGAATTATCCAAGTGGTTGTTCAATATAAAAATGCATGAGGGATAGTTAGTCCACGATCACTGTATGACAATGATCCAAGATCTAGAGGAGCTTGAGAAACTCAAGCTAAATATGTAAAGGGAGTTAAAGATGGATTTGATCCTCCAATCTCTAACCAATTTATTTAAACATTTTATCGTAAACTACCACATGAAAAAATTAGACTGCAACTTACCCAAATTGGTCAATATGCTGGTCACTGCTGAGGGTACCTTGAAAAGTTCAAGGAGCTCTATTCTTGCTGTTAAGCAGGCACCTTCCAAGAGAAAGTCTCAAAAAAAGAAAAAGAATAAATCTACAAAGAAGCAAAAAAAAGAGAGTAAACCCAAGAAGGACACTTCGAAGAAAGCTATGAAGAGAGGAAAGTATTTCCACTACAACTCCGATGGCCACTGGAGGAGAAACTATCCCACTTACCTGGAGAGCCTGAAGATGAAAAAGAGGGATCAACCTTCTGAAGGTATGCTCATAATAAAATCTAACCTAATGATTTCTTCTGCTTCTAGTTGGGTATTGGACTTTGGTTCTAGTGCTCATATATGTACTTTAATATAGGATCTAATAGGAAGTAGGAGGTTGAGGCAAGGTGACATGATCCTTCGAATCGGTAATAGAGCAAAAGTTACTACAAAAGCCATTGGAGCCTACCCTCTTCAATTACCGTCAGGTTTAGATTAGATTTAAAAGATTGTTATTTTATTCATGTAGTTAGCTGAAATTTGATTTTGGTCTTTGTACTAGCACAGGATGGATTTATTTTTCTATTTAATAAAAACTTTTATTTCATTTATTTATAAAATAAATTGTTTGCATCTGATCTTTTGATTGATAATCTTTATTGTTAGAAAATCGGGTAGGCAGCATGTGTAGTTCCAAAACTTCTGAAAAATGCAGCAAAAAATAAAACAGGTTAAACCCTTTAACCCCACATGCAAACGATCAAATCTAATCCTACCCAAGTTCAAAATAAAACATATATATACAATATGGAGTTTAGAAACAAATATGAGATCAGATCTCATTACCTAGACATGGATAGATATTCTCCACTTTCGATGATCATGGATTCATAGATGCTCGAGCCGCACACGTGTCCGATATCTACAGGTATCCACTGAGATCAATCTTAAACTGATTTTTCTATGTAGAAGACTCTTCTTCCCAAGAAGAATCTTAGCCTTGAACACTTTGATCAACACCTTGATCTGAACTGTCGGATCAACTCTTTGATTAGCAGCCTTCTTCTTTTTCTCCTCGATCTTCACTCTTGAAGTCACAAAGCACTACCTCTTGGCGTGTGGAAAAGGGGATGCCCAACTCTTGGGCGTGGAAGAGAAGAGAGGGAGGAGAGGAGGCATGGAGAAGGAAGAGAGAAAAGTTTATTTCACTAAAAACTCTATTAGCTTGGAACCCTAAAGATATACCATTTATATAAGCACTACCCTGACATAAAATAGGAACCCAATTATCTTAAAAAGGTAGATCCTTATCTTATAAGAATCCTCTACCTTTCTAATCTAATTTATTTCAATTAAAATCAGATATAAATGGTATATAATCAGTCCCTTTAAGTAGGTACAAGAGGCACCCATCTAAAATATATCAGGTAGTTGGGGCGGCAACTCTTGGCACCCCACAAAGAGATTTCTAGCCAAATAAGAGGGGGGCGTGGCCCCACTGTCTCTCCTCCATGCAATGCCACATAAGAGGGGGTGGGCCCCTCTGCCATATCCTGAGATTTGGCACCCATTTCATGCCAAAAACAAAAATAGATGCCACCCTTTCTTCCATTTATTTCACATGCATACTTAGAGATAAATAAGAGATAAAGAAGAGATAATGTTAGGATAATTATGCCAACTAATTGACTTAATCAAATTCTCTTGGACTCACAATTAAGAGCTCAATTAAACACAAATAGATTTAGGTTAGATTCAAGGCTATGGACTTGATCAAATCAAAATTTTGAGAAGAATTACATTTAACCATGTGCTAGCATAGTTCTCATAAACCTAATAAAATTTCAATAAATACTATTCCAATTTAAACTTCATAAGTCCAATTGGCAAATTCAAAATTAAATCTCTTAATGTGTGACTCTATAGGTTCTATTTTATTTGATAGTGAGATATATTGTGATCTCCATCACAATATCATTGAAACTCTTTTCGATGGATTGGAATATTTTCAATTCTACCCTTTGAAAGCCAACGATTATTAAGATGATGCCCGATAAGTCTCACAATCCGTCAGCAACAGTATATAGTGGCAATCCAGTAGAATGAAAGTATAAATCTCTAGGTACAGTTATCGTATGATTCAGTCTTTCTATCATGAGTTTTGAGTTGATGGAGATCATAGAGAACTCGTCAGACCCCATCGTCAGTCATATGCAACATTGGCTCGACTCGAGTTCATTTGTGAATCTCATGAAAACTCTTTTGCAGTATTCACATTTGCTTTGGTCAAAGATTTTTTGAACTCAGTCTCGCAAATCACATAGGACTTCTCTTTTTCTACCAAGATCGATAGATTCCATCTAGGTGCATCCTACTCCAAACAACGAATCTGAACCTACTAAAACCAACATATACAACAAGAATCTGAGTGGCTAGGAACCAAGAGAATGTGTAGTCAAACCCAGTAGTCTCGCTGCGAATAGCCAATGGCACTACAGGTCAAAGGACCACTCACACCACTGCAGCATCAAGAAGATCATTAACGAATGAGTAGACATCCATGTAATTCTCGTGTTGGTCACACTCAGTGCAAGTTGTTCTCTAACACCCACCCATGCCTTCACTCCAGTTCTCTACACCACAGACTCGAGACTCATCTACCAACAAGGGAGGTAACCGTATACTAATCTCAAATGGATTGATCGCTGTCCTCCGTGATGATCCTTTGATCAGAAGTATTTAGAAATTAATCACTAATTAATATATATTTCAAATTCTTAACTCTTTAAGAATATACAAAAATTATCTTTATTAATTTTTAGGATAAATCATGGACATATAAATATGATTGGAAAGAAAAAGTCTTTTATTGATAATAAAAAGATGAAAAGTATAAATTTAGGTCCCGAAATTACATAATGTGTCAGCCAACAATTAGCTTCTAGAGCACAAATCCAACAAACTCCCACTTGAGCTAAAGTCAATTGGCAATATACCTAAGACCCATCTTCTCAAGGTGAGCTTCGATCTTCTGCTGGTTGAGAGGCTTGGTCAGTGGGTCCGTCATGTTCAGCACGGAGTCGACTCTCTGTACCTCGATGAATTTTTTCTCGAGATATTCGCATATGATGTGAAACCATCGCTCTATGTGCTTGGACTTCTGGTGAGACTTGAGCTCCTTAGCGAGGGCTATGGCATCGTTGTTGTCGCAGTGCAGTGCAATGGTATCTCATGGCATCACATCCAGCTTCGCAATAAACTTTTTGAACCAAAAGACTTCCTTAGCAGCTTTAGAGGCAGCGATGTACTCAGCTTCCATGGTCGAATCTGTAATGATCAGCTGCTTGGAACTCTTTCAGTTAATCACACCACCATTACACAAGAAGATCATCCCGATGTAGACTTTCTATCATCGATATCAATCATAAAATCTAAATCGGTATATCCCTCAACTTTTAGCTCTGATCCTCCACCAAAGACCAACATTAAATTTTTAGTCCTTCTCAAGTACTTAAAGATATTCTTAATAGCAATCCAGTGTTCTTCACCTGGATT
Organism: Elaeis guineensis; assembly: GCF_000442705.2. Classification (NCBI taxonomy): domain Eukaryota; kingdom Viridiplantae; phylum Streptophyta; class Magnoliopsida; order Arecales; family Arecaceae; genus Elaeis; species Elaeis guineensis. The sequence continues at coordinate 9,394,844 of NC_026008.2, read as the reverse complement.
CATCTGATATCTAATTGTGACACTCACAGCAAGTGCTATATCAGGACATGTACATAATATGGCATACATGAGGCTCCCTATTATCGAAGCATAAGGGATCTTGCTCATGCGCTAAATCTATTTAGGTGTGTCAGGATACATCTTCTTGGAGAGATGAATGCCATGTCTAAGGGGCAAAAGATCCCTCTTGGAGTTTTTCATGCTGAACCTCTTCAGCACCTCCTCTATGTATATATGTTGTGAGAGTCCTATCATTCTCTTAGATCTATCCCTATAGATCTTCATACCAAGAATGTAGGAAGCTTCTCCTAGGTCTTTCATGGTGAGCTCTTTTGACAATCATATTTTGACCAACATCAGCATGGGAATACTAAGGATGTCATCCACATACAATACGAAAAATATGACAGTGCTCCCACTGACCTTTTTGTACACACACGGCTCCTTCTCATTTTTGATGAAATCAAATATTTTGATCACATCATTGAAGCGAGTGTTCCAACTCTAAGATGCTTGCTTAAGTCCATAAATGGACCTTTGCAGCTTGCAGATCTTATGATCACTATCATTGGACATGAAATCCAGAGGCTGCTCCATATAAATATCTTTCTCAAGATATCCATTTAGGAAGGCAGTTTTCACATCTTTCTCTACCTTACCATCTGATCTAATCTTTCTTTTGTAAATCCATTTACATCCAATAGGTACAATACCTTCAAGTGGATTTACTAAGGATCAAACCTGGTTGGAATGTATGAAATCAAATTTTGACTTCATCGCTTCCATCCATTTTTCGAAGTCTACATCTAACATTGCCTCATCATAGATTTTGGGATCGTTCCTAATATTTCTATCTCTCATAAGGAATGCTTCTTCTAAATCCTCTGTAAGAATATCTAAGTATCTTTTAGGAGGATGGAAGACCCTACTTGATCTACGAGGTGGAGGAGGTATCACATCTACTGGCTCATTATTGAGTTCAGATTCTTGGACTCGATGCTCTTCAGAGACTTTCTCTTCGGGCTCAATCTTTCTCCCACTTCCTCCATCTTAGATAAACACTTTTTTCAAGAAGATGGCATGGTGGCTCATAATCATATTGTGATCCTCAGGAAGATAGAAGTAGTATCTCATGATTTTCTTGGGATACCCTATAAAACGAGCCCTAAAGGACCTATCCTTTAACTTGCCCACCTGTTGTCGCTTGACATGGGCCAGACATCTTCAAATCTTAAGGTACCCAAGAGTTGGCTTCTTACCATGCCATAACTCATATGGTGTGGTAGGAACAGATTTAAAGGGAACCCGATTCAAAAGATAAATTGCAAAAAGCAAAGTATGTCCCCAGAGAAAGTCAGGAAGGTCTGTGAAGCTCATCATAGATCGGATCATATCTAATAGGATTTGATTCCTCTTTTTGGATACCCCATTGAGCTGAGATGTCTCTGGAGGTATCCACTGTGAGACTATACCATTATCTTTGAGATAGATCTAAAATTTTCCACTAAGATATTCTCCTCCTCGATCTGATTGAAGAACCTTTATGGGTTTTTTGATCTATTTTTCTACTTCATATCTGAACTCTATGAACTTTTCAAAGGCTTCAGACTTTCGATGCATCAGATACACAAATTCATACTGTGAATAATCATTGGTAAAGGTTATGAAGTAGATATAGCCACCCATGGTATGTAAATCAAATGGACCACACACATCAATGTATACCAGGATTAATATCTCAGTGGCTCTTTTCCCTTATCCCATAAAGGGCAGCTTGACTATTTTTTCTTGAAGACACAATTCACAGACTAGATAAGACTCGAAAGTCAATGGTTTGAGAAGACCATCTTTTTTCAGTTTGTTGAGTCTGTCCTCTCCAATATAGCCTAACCTAAGGTGCCATAGATACTTTTGGCTAATCCTCTCTTTAGGTCTCTTAGACCCTATGGCATTCACTATTTGCTCGTTAATGCTTACACTCGCATCCGTATACAAATGGTAAAGACTGTCAATCAAGAAAGCATGTGCAAAAATTTTATTTTCGAAATAAATTAAACACATATTTTTATTAAAATAAAAATTATAGTTATCCTGTACTAGTACAGAGATAGAAATCAAATTTTTACTGGCTACAAGTATATAATGAGTCTTTCAAAAATAAACTAAGTCTTAATGGGAGTCGCAAAGGGTAGGTTCCGATGGCCACAGCAGCAACCCTTACTCCATTGCCGATCCGAAGAGTGATCTCGCCTTCTCTGAGCCCCCTAACTTCTTCAAGACCCCACATTGAAGTGTACAAATGAACACTTGAACCAGAATTAAGAATCCAACTAGAAGAAGAGAAAATTGTTAGATTAGTTTCAATAATGAGCATTTTAGATGTACCTTCAAAAGGTCCATCCTACTTCCTGCTCTTGACAGTCGCTAGGTAGGCCAGATAGTTCCTCCTCTGGTGACCTTTGACATTGCAATGGAAATATTTTTCTTTATCGTCGGCCTTCTTAGGAACCTGTTTCTTGGGCTTGGCTTTGTTCTTCTGCTTCTTCACGAGCTTTTTCTTCTTCTTGAAAAAAGATTTTTTTTTGGAGGAAGCCCACTCCACAACTAGAACTGTGCCCCTTAAACTCTTCAAGGTGCCTTCTGCAGTCACCAGCATATTCAATAGCTTAAGCAAAGTAGCATCAATCTTATTCATATAGTAGTTCATGATGAATTGCCTATATGAATCAGGAAGAAACTGGAGAATCAAATCCACTTGCAATTTCTTGTCTATGTTCATTCCCAACTTCTGAAGCTCCTCTATGTTCTTGATCATTGTCAGACAATGATCATTGACAGATTGTCCATCATGCATCTTCTCTCTGAAAAGCCTCTAAGGGACCTCAAAGCGAGCTGTGCGACTCTGTTCACCATACAACTCTTGTAGGTGAACCAGCATCTCTCTAGCAGTCCTCATGTCTTCATACTATTGCTGAAGATCATTGGACATGGACGTTAAGATGTAGCACTTCACCTTGTTATCTTCGTCCATTTATTTCTCAAGTATAGCTCGTTGATCAGTAGATGAGCAAGCAGGTAACACAGGTGCTTCCTAGTTTAGGATATGTGTGAGTTTTTTAAAATTGAGAATAATTCTCATATTTTGAAGTCAGTCTTTGTAATTGGTGCCGGTCAATCTATTTGTATCGAAAATTTAGGCTAAGGGGTTCAAACTCGACATGGTTATCTGTAGAGATAATAGTTTCTAATTATATTTTATACTTATAAGATTGTTTGTTCTAGAAATTTTAAAAACAAACAAAGGCTCTCACTATTTTCTTGAATCTCCCACACTCTTCGGGTGGAGAAACAAAAATCTATACGTGATCGGTTTCAAATAGATACTACAGTCTCATTAATCTATACACACCTCACCTAACAGTTATTGGTGAGTACAGACCAATGAGTGGACAACACTTTATTCATTACTTCACTACGCAAGATGCAGTGGGCTTGGTCTCTAAGTCCTGTGGCCTCATCTAACAGTTATTGGCATATTTTTTAATTAAGTCAGACCTATCATTTACCAACAGACGCAAAGCCATCATTGGGATCCTCATCTAATAGTTATTGGATCCAACTCCATCTCTATCCCAGGACATCAAATGTCAATAGAGTGGTTGTATCTTTCCGATGCAACCGAACTACTATAACCAGCCAAGAACGATCAACGTCAGCAAGGCACCCGCATCTCTACAGTGATGGAAGATCTCTAAGCTTAATATTTAATGAGGAGATTTAGGTTTAGACCTCTTCTAAATTAGTAGATCTGACATCCAACTGATTAAATTAGGTTAGCACATCAATATATCTAACCATCCTAGTCGGTATGGGTGAACTTGAGTCAACAAATAATCTAACACAAAACTGAATCTCCTAAGATGGCAAGGTACGTTAAGATGCGTGGGGGTCCCCCCGTTGCATTTCTTAGATATCAATCAGAATTGATCAGGTTAGACAATGAAATCAATTAAATAACCACCATCTAAATACTTGCCTTTAACACTAAATTGATCAATTAGAATCGATTGGGTTAACCTATTGAAACGGGCTCAAACCACTAAGCCAAATTCGATCTTGAGTCAATCAACTCATAATAAAATATGAATTGATGCAATTAACTATAACTAAACTTGACTTCGAGCCTATTTGATCTAATCCTAATCATCCATCGATTAGGTTCAATCAACTGCTCAAAATCGAAAATGGATTCTAGCCTGATCTAATCAATTAGACCCTAATTGTAGTTTGATCACTAGACTTAATTTGTTCAACCCATACCCACATGCAACAATATAATTTTAGATCTAAAAATAATTTTTAGATTATATTTTATTGCATGCAATTAGTGACTTATGATCTTGAAATTGTTTCAGATCTAAACCTAATTTCATATATCAAATATATGTAGTTTCAGATCTAAATTAAATATGCATCACATATATATTATATTTTATATCTAAAATTAAATTTAAATATATAAAATACATATAAAATTAGATCTAAAATAATGATAAAATATTTTGAAAATATCTTTTCAAAAATCTACTCACATCAAACTAGAACAACCTTTACAATATAGGGGGTAAACCCTATATCAGGACAATCTTATATCAGTTTGATGTAAACTTTTAATCATTCTAATTTTATATCCAAACATAAATTTAAACATATCACATATGCTAATTTTCAGATCTAAAGATTTGATTTAATTATTTTGAAAATAATTTTCAAAATCAATCAATCTTATGCTAGGACAATCTTAGCAATATATGAGGTAAATCTTATACCAGGACAATCTTATATCAGCATAAAATTAATTTTAAATCACTAAAACTTTCAGATCTAATCTAAAAATCAGATCATATATATTTTCAAAAATTTATGACTCTGATACCACTATTAGAAAATCAGGTAGGCAGCATGTGTAGATTTCAAAACTTTTGAAAAATGTAACGAAAAATAAAATGGGCAAAAGATCAAATCTAATCCTATCCAATCCTAGGAGAAAACATATATATATAATCTGAAGTTTAGAAATAAATATGAGATCAGATCTCATTACCTTGGTGTGAATAGATATTCACTGCTTTCGATGATCACGGATTCGTAGATGCTCGAGCCGCACACATGTCTGGCATCTATGGATATCTATCGAGATCAATCTCGAACTAATCTCTCCTTGTAGAAGACTCTTCTTTTCAAGAAGAATCTTAGCCCAAAACACTTTGATCAACATCTTGATCTGGACTGCAAGATCAACTCCTTGATCAACAGCCTTTTTCTTCTTCTCCTCGATCTTCACTTTTGAAGTCACAAAGCACTATCTCTTGGTGTGTGAAAAAGGAGACGCCCAACTCTTAGGCATGAAAGAGAAGAGAGGGAGGAGAGGAGGCATGGAGAAGGGAGAGAGAGGAGTTTATTTCACCAAAAACTTTATTAGCTAGGAACCCTAAAGACATACCCTTTATATAGGCACTATCCTGACACAAAATAGGAAACCAATTATCTTAAAAAGATAGATCCTTATCTCATAAGAATCTTTTATCTTTTTAATCTAATTTATTTCAATTAAAATCAGATATAAATGGTATATGATCAGTCTCTTTAAGCAGGTACAAGAGGTGCCCATCTAAAATATGTCAGGTAGTTGGGGTGCCAACTCTTGGCACCCCACAAAGGGATTTCTAGCCAAATAAAAGGAAGGTGTGGCCCCACTCTCTCTCCTCCATGCCATGCCACATAAGAGGGGGTGGGCCCCTTTGCCATATCCTAAGATTTGACGCCCATTTCATGCCAAAAACAAAAGTAGGCGCTACTCTTTCTTCCATTTATTCCACATGCATACTTAGAGATAATTAGGAGATAAAGAAGAGATAATGTTAGGATAATTATACCAACTAATTGACTTAATCAAATCTTCTTGAGCTCACAATTTAGAGTCCAATTAAACTCAAATAGATTTAGGTTAGGTTCAAAGCTATGGACTTGATTAAATCAAAGTTTCGAGAAGAATTAGGTTTAACTGTGTGCTAGCATGGTTCTCATTAACCTAACAGGATTTCAATAAATCCTAACCCAATTGAAGCTTCATAAGCCCAATTGACAAATTCGAGATTAAATCTCTTAATATATGATCCCATAGGTTTTATTCTATCTGGTAGTGAGATATATCATGATTTTCATCACAATATCATTGAAACTCTTTTTGATGGATTGGAATATTTTTAGTTCTATCCTTCGAAGGCCATTGATCATCAAGATGATGCCCGATGAGTCTCACAATCCACCAGTGACACCTAGCAGTATATAGTGGCAATCTAATAGAATAAATGTATGAACCCTTAGGTACAGTTATTATATGATTCAGTTCTTCTATCATAAGTCCCGACTGGACGGAGGTCATGAAGAACTCGTCAAATCTCATCTCAGTCATATGCAAGATTGGCTCAACTTGAGTTTATTTATAAATTTCATAAAATTTTTTTCAGTCACTACAAGAAATGCCACTTTTTATGATAAATTTATTTATGATAAAAATATATTTCATCGTAAATAAAGATATTTACAATGAAAATAAAAATTCATCGCTAATAATTATTTACTTATGATGAAAATAAATTTTCATCACAAATATCTTCATATTTGTGATGAAAATAAAATTTTATCATAAATACATATTATTTATAATGAAATTAATCATCATAAATAATAAAATATTTATTTTAGTTTAAAATTTTCAAATATTCACGATGAAAATAGTTTTATCATAAATAATAAAAGTATTTATAATGAAAATTAAATTTTCATCACAAATACATATTATTTATGATCAAAAATTTTTATCACTAATATTTTAAAAAAAAATAAAAAAGTTTAATAATTTAATAATTAAAGATTATTTATGATGAAAATATTACATCATAAATAATAGAGTATTGGTGATGAAACATAAATTTTCAATGCAAATTAATATTATTGACAACAAAAAATTTTCATCGCTAATATGTAAAAAAATAAAAAATTTAAAAAATTTAAAAATTATAGATTATTTGCGATGAACATATTACGTCACAAATATAGGCATATTCCTGATGAAAACTTATTTTCTATCATAAATACTTAAGTATTTATGATGAAAAAATTTTATCATTAATATTTGAAAGAAAATAAAAAATTTTAAAAATTTAAGAAATTATGTCATAAATTTAAAATATTACATCGTAAATGATGGATTATTGGTGATGAAACCAAATTTTTATCACAAATATATTTTATTTATGATAAAATTTTTCATCACTAATATGTGCAAAAAAATAAAAAAATTTTAAAAATTCAAAAATTATAGATTATTTATGATAAAAATGATACATTATAAGTACTTGTATATTTATAATAAAAATTAATTTTCTATCTCAAATGCTCTAGTATTTATTATGAAAAATTTTTATCGCTAATATTTGAAAGAAAATAAAAATTTTAAAAATTATAGATTATTTATGATGAAAATATTATATCATAAATAATTAATATTTATGATAGACAATAAATTTTCCATCATAAATACTCTAGTATTTACGATGTAATATTTTCATCGCTAATACATAAAAAAATAAAAAATTTTAAAAATTCAAAAATTATAAATTATTTATGATGAAAATTTAACATCATCAATAATCGAATATTGATGACAAAAACTCAATTTTTTTTGTAAATACTCTATTATTTATGATGAAAAACTTTTCTCATTAATAAATGAAAAAAATAAAAAAATTCAAAAATTTTAAATTATTTATGCCAAAAATTCTATTTTCATCGTAAATAACATGTATTTACAATGAAAAATATATTTTCATCATAAATAATCACTATTTATGATGAAAAATTTTTGTCGCTAGTATTTGAAAAAAATAAAAAATTTTAAAAATTCATAAATTATAGATTATTAGCGATAAAATTTTTTTATTAAAAGATGTTTAGATATATTATAGTAATTTTTTTCTATTTATAAAAATAAATATTAGATAGTTTTTAAAAAGTAATATGTGCACAAGAAAAGTATGTAGAATATTAAGATATCCTTGATCCTTAATCTTTATAAGGCTCTATCTATGGCATCTTGAACCAATCCAAAATCAATTCTTGGAGGATGGATCAAGAGAAAGATGGTTGGAAATTGAAGTGAGGATGTCGTCATTCCTTTGGCTGCCCATTTGAATCTCACCCAGATGACATTCGATCTTTCAGACCTTTTGGTTGAGGTCCTCCTCCCGACGAGATTTTATGAGGCATGGAGAGTAGCCTAAGGTTGAATCTCCATTGGAGGAGATCGGAGAATGTTGGCATTATTCTTCATGCCTGAACCCTGATGGGATGGTGATTGTCGATCGATCAGGGTAGAATGATGCGCACCTCGAGGGGGATTCTCTGGAAGCAGTTTTGCTAGCTACACAGAGAGGGCACAATTTGAGGAGCATGTTGCGGGGGTTGTCATTGCTCTATGGTTTGCTGTAAATGTTGGACTGTGTTGGTCAATGCTTGGACCTATCGAATCAGGTCGTTAAATCATTATGGGTCCTCTATAATAGGTGGTGGTATAGGCCCTTGAGGAGTGGATGCTTGCACTGCATCACCCATGCTTCATCGAGATGACTGTCGATGAGAAGCGACAGAATTATTGCAAGTTTTTATTCTTACCATAGTTCATCCATTTCATTACTAAAATATTCTGAAAAGTTAATATATTTACTACATCAGCTATATATATACACACACACTCACATATATACATATATTATTGCATTATTGTGGCTAAGAGATGATTGAAAAATAAATGGAAAAAAATAATATAGGGAACAAGACTTGGTCAGGAGAAATTCTTTTTTAAATAAAAAATTATTTTTTATTAATTATTAGCGATGAAAAAAATTTACGTCGCTAATATGTAATTAGCGACGAAATAGAAAATTTTTGTCGTCAATAATATTTTCCCGGGGCTGAATTTTTCCAGCGAAAAAAATTTTTTTGGCAAAAATTAATTTTTCATCACAAATATCTTTTATTCGAATTATTTATGATGAAAATTAATTATTAGCGACAAAAATTTGCGTCGCTAATACCCCACGTCCCATCAACTCCCATCGAAAACCCATTTTTCTTCCTCGTCCCCCCTAGCAGTCCGACTTCCTCCCCCTCCCGCGAGCTTCCTCCCTCCCCCTAGCATCCCACATGCCTCCAGTTTCCTCTGCCATCCCGGTTTCCTTTGCCACCGCCGCCGCCGCCATCGAGGTGAGTCGACTTCATCTTTATTTTTTTTGGGGGGGGGGTGGGTTTCGGCCGGGGACGTGGATGGGGAACGTGCCGGGGCCGGCGTGCCGGGGATGGCGTGCCTGGGTCGGGACGGCGGGCCGTGGCCACATGGGGCCTGCGGGCCACGACGGCGACGGCGGGCTGCAGCCACGTGGGAACTGCGGGCCGTGATGGTGATGGCGACGGTGGGTCGGGGACATCGACATGGGGCCAATGACGGGCCAGGGCCGGGGCCGGCGAGCCGAAGCCGGAGCCGGAGACATCGACTCTTCTTTTTTTGGGGGGGGTGGGTTCAGGCTGGGGATAAGGACGGGGAACTGCACAAGGCCGGCGTGCCGGGGATGGCGCGCCTGGGTCAGGATGGCGGGCCGCGGCCACGTGCGGCCTGCGGCATGCCGGGGTCAGCAACGGTGGGTCGAGGGGGCCGGGGCCGTCGATCCAAAGCCAGAGCCGGAGCCGACGACGGTGAGCCGGGATGGGGTCGGGTCGTGGCTGTGCCGAGACCTGCGGGCCGGGCCGGCAACAGCATGCTAGGGAGGGGCCGGTGAGCCAGAGCCGGCAACGACGAGCCGGGGCATGGCTGTGCTGGGGATGGCGGGCCGAGCACGTGTGGTCTGCAGACCGGGCACGCGTGGGTTCGGATGGGTTGGGATGGGTCGGGCCTGGATGGGGCCGGTCAGGCTGGCGCTGGTCATGTGGAGCCGGGTCGGGTCGGGCTGGGGTCGAGGACAGTGGAGCCGGGGTGGGGCGGGTCGGGTCGGGCTGGGGCTGGTCGGGTGGAGCCAGGTCGGGTCCGGTAGGGCTAGGGTGGGTCGGGCCGGGATGGGGCGGGTTGGGGATGGTAGGGTCTGGGCCAGGTTGGTTCTATTTCGGGCTTGGATAGGGCGGGTCTGGCTGGCGTGGGTTGGGTGGAGCCAAGTCTGGTCGGGCTGGGGTCGAGGACGGTGGAGCCGGGGTAGGAGAGGTTAGGTCAGGGTCAGGTCGGGCTGGGGCTGGTCGGGTGGGGTTGGGTCGGGTTTGGTCGGGCTGGCACGGGTCGGGCCGGGATGGGGCGAGTCGGGCCGGGATGGTAGGGTCATGGCCGGGTCGGTTCTAGTTCGGGCTGGGATGGGGTGGGTCAGGCCAGGTCGGGTCAGGCTGGGGCGGGTCGGGTGGAGTCGGGGCGGGTCGGGTCAGGTCGGGTCTAGTCCAATCCGCGTTGGGTCAGGCTAGGGCAGGTGGGGTTGGGATGGAGTGGGTCAGGTCAGGTCTTCATGAGGATGAAATATGATGCTGAAATTATTATAATTGTTGCATATTATTTTTTAGTGTTATAGTTGAAATTATTTAATTATTTGACTAATTATTTTTTCACTAACACAATGCACATTGCTGTTACTTGTTATAATTAAATTATTTTATGTGCTATTTTGTATGCTGCTGAAATTATAAATAAAAATAACATTCCTATTTTAGAGAAAAATCTATTAAAATTTCTAATGAAAAAATTTTAATACGAAGTTATTCTTTTTTGATAAATTAGAAATCCATCTTCGAATGCATGTTCAAAGATGGTATTTAAATTACATTGAGCCGTAGATTTCCATTCAAGTTTCGATCATCATCGAGATCGAAATTTGGATATCCCGTATTCGGATTTTTTGAAAAAGTAATAATATTATTGTTGTTAATAGTTGATATTTTATTCCATTATGTGGTATTCAGTAGTTATTTATCTATTATTCTTTGAGTATATGGTGGATAGGGTGCGTAGGCACCATATCCACATCGTATACTTAGAAAACCATGAGGAGATATTGTCGAAATTTTTACAAAAATGAGATGAAATATCTACTAATAAAAATAATGAGATTATTACTTTTCTGAAAAGAATAGGACCACACCTGTTAGTAATGATTTAAAAAGGATAGGATCATGCATTTTGTATCAAGTGATCTAGATCTGGATTCGAGTCGGGATTTTAGCTAAAATTCAGAACGCGATTCAGTTCGAAATTTAGATCGGGATCCAGAATACCACTAAACTTTATTTTGGTTGTTAATGATTTTGTGTTCGTTGTTAGATAAATATCAACAAAAGTTGGATGAATGCTAGAGGTATTTTCTTGCCTGAATATCGAAAAGGAGTTTGAGATTTCATTGACTTTGCACAACATAAGGCTGATAGTGCTAGTCGGATAAAGTGTTCATGTAAGAGATGTGTCAATATAGTATATCATCATATAACACTTATTGAGGAGCATCTGCTACAATATGGTATGGATAAAAAGTATACTTGTTGGATATGGCATGGGGAGGGTGATCCGAATGAAGTGGTGTACGACGATGACGATACTAAAGATGATAGTGATGCTGCTGGACCTGTCGAATATAGTGGTGTTGGAGAATTGTTAGATGATTTACATCAAAATACTTGTTCAAATGTATGCATGAATACTGCTGCATCTGAAAGTAATTCTGGTCATGAACATAATATCCGGCTTGAGGTAGAAGGGACTTCTAAACAGTTTGCAAAGCTTGTACGGGATTCACGAGAGCCACTCTATCCAAATTGTATAAAATTTTTCAAGTTAGAGTTTTTGATAAAATTGCTTCATATTAAAACTGTGAACCGATGGAGTCAAAAGTCATTTGATCAAATTTTAACATTGATTAAGCAGCTCTGCCTGATGGAGAAATACTTCCAAAATTATATTCTAAAGAAAAAATATATATATGGGAAATGAGACTTGGCTATACTCCTATACATACCTGTAAAAATTACTGCATATTATTTTATAAGGATAACGAACAAGCAACTGAATGTCCAAAATGTGGTGAGCCTAGATACAAAATCGATATTAGGAAAGCAAAGAAAATACCTCAAAAGATTTTGAGATATTTTTCATTGATTCCAAGACTTCAAAGATTGTATATATTTACAAAGACAGCTGAAGAAATGAGATGGCATTATGAGCAGCGGGTTCTGAAGGAGAACATACTTAGCCACCTAGCCGACTCTTTAGTATGGAAAGATTTCGATGCAAAGCATCCGCACTTTGCAAGTGACCCGCGCAACATTCGGATTGGTCTAGCGATAGATGGATTTAATCCCTTTGGTAATCTGAGTACTTTTTACGGCATGTGGCCTGTGATGTTAGTTGTATATAATATGTCACCTTGGAAGTGCATGAAAGAACCATTTATTTTTATGTCATTGTTGATTTCGGATCACCAGGTAATGAAATTGATGTATATCTACGACCTTTAATTGATGATCTGAAGGAGTTATGAGAAAACAGGGTACAGACACATGATTCTATGAGTCGAAGTAATTTTAAGTTGTATGCTTCGATTCTATGGACCATAAATGATTTTTCGACATATGAAAATTTATTTTGATGGAGCACCAAAGGATATCTTGCATGTCCAATATGCAATAGGGATGCATCCTCCTTACATTTAAAGCATAGACAGAAAATATGTTTCATAGGTCATCGACGGTTTCTTCCTGCTAATCATTCTTGAAGGATCCATTATAATCAATATTTTGTTGGTAAGTCCGATCGACGTCTGCCACCGAAGGAGTTAAGTGGAGCAAAAATTTTAGAACAACTTGAAGTCATTAAAAATGTCCAATTTGAAAAAAACATCGGGTACTCACAAGCGGAAGCGTACTGAAGCTGAGCTGAATTGGATGAAGTGAAGCATCTTTTTTGAACTACCATATTGGAAGCAACTACTACTTGTCATAATCTGAATATAATATACAATAAAAAGAATATTTATGATAATATCATCGGTACTGTATTGAATATTCCAGAAAAAATAAAAGATGGTACAAAAACTCATCTTGATTTGCAAAAAATAAGAATCCGATCGGAGTTGCATTTAGTTTGTTGAGGTGAGAGATTTTTTATGCCACCCGCATATTATTCACTATTTGGAGAGAAAAAGAAAAATTTTTGTGGATGGTTCAAAATCATAAAGTTTTCTGATGCATATGCTTCAAATGTATCATGATGTGTTGGAAACAACGACGGTAATATCTCTAGCGTGAAAAGTCATGACTCCCATGTGATGATGCAATGTTTGCTTCCTGTGGTCATGCGTGGTTATTTGGATGGTGATGGTCAAACTACAATGATTGAGTTGGGAGTGTTCTTCCGAGAACTATGTTGTTGAAAATTGAAGATTAACTTACTTGAGAGATCAGAGAAGGATATTGTACTCATTCTTTGTAAGTTAGAAAAAATTTTTCACTATCATTTTTTGATATTTTGGTGCATCTGGCTATTCATCTTCCAAAGAAAGCTCTTTTGGTTAGATCGGTGCATTATCAATGGATGTATCCTATTGAAAAATAAAAAAATTATACATACTTTGTCATATCAATAATAAGATGTAAATGCATTTCTAAAATTTAAATTTATTTTTGTTTGTAGATTCTTGTGCACCTTAAAAAAATATGTGTGCAATAAAACAAGGCCTGAAGGGTCTATAGCGGAAGTATATGTAGCTACTGAGTGTGTCACGTTCTGCTCGATGTATCTTAACGATATCGAAACAAGATTCAATCATACAGATCATAACGCAGACCATGAATAGGGTGACAATAAACCAACATTGTCTATATTTAAACAAATGATTCGACCTACTGGTGCAAGGAGATATGAATTTATAAATATGAACGAACTATCCAAAGTACACTTTTATGTTCTAAATAATTATGAAAAAATTAAAGATTTTATTAAGTAAGTATCATCTTACCATACTATTTTATTTTTAAAAAATTTTTTATGTCGATATAAAATTAAAAATCATAAGTTCTTGCAGTGAGCACAAGAATATACTATATAGAGAGACTAATACCGATGCCGATAATCGACATAAGAGGAAATTTGCAAAATGGTTTGGTGATCTTGTAAGTTTTATTAGTGATACATTATTTATTTACTTATAAATAATATTATTTAAACCAACATAATTTTTTATCTTATGATGTAGATAAAATATAAGTATTTCAATAAAGAAGTGGGTGTGATCGATGAGTTGCATAATTTAGCATGTGGTCTCGATCGAAGGGTTAATCACTACACATCCTGTATCATTGGAGGAATGAGATTTCACACAAGAGAGCTTGGGATGCAACGACGGATCCAGAATAGTGGAATTGCTACAACAGGATATGAAGGAGAAGAAGAGATTGATTATTATGGTGTACTGATAGATATCATAGAACTGAAGTATGGGTCCAGTAAATCTATATTTTGTTTCAGTGTGAATGGTGGAATATTAGTAATAAAAAGATCGGTATTCATATCGATTCATAATTTATCAGTATAAATCTTGCACGAACATGGTACCAAAATGAGCCGTATATATTAACAGCTCAAGAGAAACGAGTAATATATTTGAAGGATCTAAAATATCAAGGTAATTGACATATTATAGAAAAAATAACATCTAGAAGCGTATATGACATACCAACTTGATTAGAGATGGATGAAAATTTAGATTTACATGAAAAGGAAGCTTTTCAGCAAGAAGAATAAATATTAGCCGAGCTTTTAGTTGATGAAGAACTTGTAACAGCATCTTTGAATAGGGCTGATCTTCCATCCAACGAAGTTGAAGTTGATTTTGTATTTAATCTTGATGAGTCAGAGGGCAACAATCAGTTCATAAATGACGATGAGATAGAAGATGACACATATATCGATTACTATGATTCGGACGAGGATCTACACATCGAGGAAGAAATAAATATTGATGAGTAGATCTATATTTTTTGTTCAATTTTATCTTCCAATAATGGTATGCGATATAATTATTTTCATTAGAATATTATTTGATTTTTACTATTATTATTCAATATTATATTTATTTATATCTCAATTCCTGCAGATATGGCATCAGGAGACAGACGACGATGTTCGCGTTCACAGCTCCCTGCAGATGCCTCAGAGGTTGAGGCACCTCCACTGATCTTGGTTGCCGCACTGGCTTCACTGTCAGAGGGTCCTGCACTGGCAGGTCCCAGTGAGGCGGGTTCCAATGGTATTAACTATTACACTTTATATATAATGAAATTTGATTCTTTTATTTGGATCATACTAATGATTTATTTATTATTGTTTCAGGTGAGTCCTCATCGGTGGTGAGGTGAGGGTGAGGTCCATCGAAGAACCTCGCTCTGGAGCGTTGAAGATGTGAGCACCCGAAACAGCATCTCCAGATCGAGAACCGACCGGCTACACCAGACCCATTAGGGGATGATGTGACCCATGGCAGACTAAGCTGGGCATCATATGCCGCAATTATGCCTTTGTGATGCTCTTCGAT
The DNA here is from genome assembly GCF_000442705.2 of Elaeis guineensis. Lineage (NCBI taxonomy): Eukaryota > Viridiplantae > Streptophyta > Magnoliopsida > Arecales > Arecaceae > Elaeis > Elaeis guineensis. The sequence continues at coordinate 9,379,173 of NC_026008.2, read as the reverse complement.
TGGCGTCACGTTCTACCAGCTTAGAGAGAGATTTTCTACACTCACTTATAGATAAAATAAATTATATTATGAATATTTAATTTGTATAGTATTCTTCTAATATTTGTTATTGGCAGGGTGTATTTGATATCGCTGATTTTGAGGAGGATCGTGTGGGCGAGCCATCGACATTCAGTTATCATTGTATTTCAAAGACTATCGCCATCACATGCATCAGCATTGGTATCGGGTGGTGCAAGATCATGAGGAGAAGGCAATGCGGTAGCAGCCCTATGATAGCATCACTATAGATGATTGGACTACTATATGCTGGTAGTACGAGGATCCGGCATATCAGATTACATATCTAAATTTTTTTTATAATTTAATGACTTAATCATTTATTCTTAAAATAATTTTTTTATCTACTAATTTTATTAGTAATTTTATAGAGATGATGTGCCCAGAATGTGGTGAACCGGGCCAGACAGACCATACCGCATTGTAGGGGTTCGAGATCATTTGCTCGTCACATGGAGCACATGGTAGGTAATTTTAAATTTCTAATTAGCATATAATTCTCTAGTTATTTAATTTTTTTTTAATTAATTCTCAAATTATAGAGAGATGCTGAGAGTGACGAGGTTCCTGATTGGATCGATATCTACCAGCGGACCCACCAGCAACGATCGGGGGAGTGGATGACGGGGAGTCAGGAGCTCTTTGTTAGTTTTTTTAATTATTTTTCATTCACAATCTGATTTTATTATAAAATTAAAATAACTATAATTTTAATTTTCAAAATCGTATGATAGATATTAGATCCCAGCCTATCCTTGAGGGCTCGACCGTATCCACAGATGATGAGATCTATGATCGGGTGCTCGATATGAGACCCTGTTATGTTAGGGGTCTAGGGTATGAGATCACTGCTCCTCCATCCTCACGCACATCTAGGGCGGACATCCATTCTATGTGCGAGGCTCGACTGATGGAGGTGCAGAGGCAGGCTGTCAAGGATCGATAGTAGGCTGCTGACGATCGACAGCAGGCTATCGAGCATCGAAAGTGAGCTCAGGAGTTGGCTGCACGGATCGATGACTATCAGTGCTTTCAGATCTAGATGATGGAGCAGACAATATAGTTGATGAGGCAGTAGCAGGCCAATCCGAGCTCCATCATCGATCTGAGCTTCGTTGAGCACTCTCCGTCCCTAGCTTGTTCTCCAGATGTCGATATTTGATGGCTTACTGATGTACCTTTTTTTATTTTAAATATCATATAATTTTAATTTAATATAATAAAATAATAAAATTTATTTATCAATTTATTATACAAATTTTTTATTTTAATTTTTTTAATTTATAAAAAATATTATACATATAAATTTAAAATATATATTCATAATTTTTTTTTAAAAAATATGACTAAATTATTAGCAACAGAATTATTCCTAATGAAATATTCATCGCTAAAAATATTTTACTAACATAATTTAATTTATCAATAAATATATAATTAACCGTGATAAAAAAATATTCATCATAAATAATTTTATTTATGATAAATTTTTTCATTGCTAATATTATTTAATTTTTTTTAAAATATTTTTTTATTAAATTAATAGTGATGAATTATTTTTGTTGTAAAAAAATTTATGATGAAAATTTTCAACACTAAAACTTTAGCAAATAATAGCAATAAAAATTTTTCATCATAAATACCTTTTTTTAGATTAAATTTTTTCATCAATTTTTTTTAACGATAAAAAATTATTGCTCCTAGATTCATTTTGATGATTACAAAGCAGATTGAAGGGATACAAATAATTTTAAAATGAAAAAGTCCTTATGCTCTTCAAGGGCAAAATTATAATTTCACTAAAATCTTGATTTGATAGTACCATTTGGTAGAACAAATGATTTGAAATCTATTGGTGAAAATTTTATTGTGTTTGGACTTATATTTTTGAAGTTATGAAGGTTTGAAGTGCATGAGTCGACTCATGAGTCAACTCATGGCACTGTGAGCTGATTGGCACGCAAAAATTCTCCTTGGCACGCTAGTTTTCTGGCTTGGCACGACCTGTGAGTCGACTCATGAGTCGACCCACAAGGCATGAGTCGACTCATGAGTCGACCCCTGCTAATTTGAGCCAAGAATTTCCAGAAACGCATTCTCTGGTTTTTACAACAGAGGTCGACTCATGAGTCGACCCCTGAAGCATGAGTCGACTCATGAGTCGACCCCTGCGATGGGAAATGTCAGCAACGGCTATTTTTTTGCCCGTTTTAATTGCCTTTTATGCTTCCTAAAAATCCTCTAATGGCTCTTTATCTGCCTAAATTATTTTCTCTTGCTTCTAATGTCATAAAATACTTTAAATGGTGAAAGAAATTGCAGATTAAATAGCAGATCAAACGTGAAATCAAAAGAGAGAAAAACAGAAGAAAGGATCCGAAATCTGCACGAAAAAGCCTGAGATCAACGAAATATCCAAAAAGAAAAAGAGAGAGGATCCACAATATACAAGAGAGATTGTGAAAGAGAAAAGCAAGAGCATTCAAGAGGATCTTTCAAGCCTATTGTCCAACCTTGATCTAGAGATCTTCCAAAGCTTTCAAGAGATCTTCAATCAATAAACAACCTCTTCTCAAGCATTCGTTCAAGCATTCATCCACCTTGAGAAAATTCGAAAAGGGTTCTTCATTTGAGTAAAGTTTTTATTGTTATATTAGCTCATTTAAAGGAGCTGTTATTGTATTAATCTGTGCTCAAAATTTTCTAACTCTTTGTGAGTTTTAGTTCTTATTTTTGGAGGATTTCCAAAACAAGGAAAGGTTGATCCGAACCTGAGATCGGAGTGTTTTGGGTTTACTTGTACCCGGGAAACAAGTGATCTAGCTTGGGATAGCTAGTGTCGGAGTTTTCGACGTTTTGTATTCGGGTTGAATACAAAGTATAGTGGATTGAAATTCTCAAGTAGGAGCTTGGGGAGTGGATGTAGGTGCAAGGTTAGCACCGAACCACTATAAATCCTTGTGTTTGTGGTGTGCTTTATCGCTTCACTTTATTTCTTTATTATATTCTTGCATTCCTGCTTTAGGTAATTAATATCGAATTAAAGTCTTTGTTTTGTTCTTCATAAGTATTCAGTTGGGCTTAAAATTTTTAGAAACCCAATTCACCCCCCCTCTTGGGTTGCATAGCTGGGCAACAAGTGGTATCAGAGCCGGTGCTCTAGCCCTTCTTTGATCTAACAATCAAAGAGCCAAAGATCTATGGCAACCCATGTCGGTACTTCTCTAGCCGAGGGGCAATCAACAAACCGACCTCCACTTTTCAATGGGTCTAATTACACCTATTGAAAAGCTCGGATGAAGATTTTCATACAAGCACTCGACTATGATATGTGGAGTATCATAGTGAATGGTCCTCACACACCCACCAAGATTATAGATGGTGAGGAGTCAACCAAACCCGAGAAAGAATGGGATGAGGTTGACAAGAAATTGGCACAATTAAATGCCAAAGCCATGAATGTTCTTTATTGTGCACTAGATGCTAGTGAATTCAATCGCATTTCTACTTATGCATCTGCTAAAGAAATATGGGATAGGTTAGAAGTAACCCATGAGGGAACAAATCAAGTAAAAGAGTCTAAAATAAACATGCTTGTACATAAATATGAATTGTTCAAAATAGAGCATGATGAGTCCATAACTACCATGTTTACTCATTTTACTGATATAATTAATGGTTTGAAGAGTCTTGGCAAATCTTATACTAACAGTGAACTTGTAAGGAAGATTCTCAGGTCACTGCCAAGAACTTGGGAAGCCAAGGTGACTGCCATCCAAGAAGCAAAGGACTTGAACACTCTACCTCTAGAAGAGCTTCTTGGAAACTTGATGACTCAGTTACTCTACCTCTAGAAGAGCTTCTTGGATCCTTGATGACTCATGAACTGAGCATGAAGCAACATCAAGAGGATGAAGTCAAAAAGAAAAGAACCATTGCCCTCAAATCCACAACTTCGCCTGATTATGAAATGGATGAATCTGAAGATGAAGAACAGGATGAAGAGATGGCACTCATCACCCGAAAATTTAAGAAGTTTCTAAGAAAAAGGAAACAGGGGATGAGAAAGAAATTCACAAAAGGGGAACAAAGCAAAGAAAAAGAGAAAGATCAACCCCTTACATGCTACGAGTGCAAGAAGCCGGGACATTTCAGATCCGAATGTCCACAACTGAAAAAAGGTCCCAAAAAGTTCAAAAAGAAGGCAATGATGGCGACTTGGAGTGCGAGTGATGACTCAAGCTCCGACGAGGAAACCTCAACAGAACAAGCCAATCTGTGTCTGATGGCACATGAAAATGAGGTAACTTCTGAATCCACTAGTGAATTCACATTTGAAGAATTGCATGAAGCTTTCTATGACTCAATTGATGAATTAAAGAAACTAGGGAAGAAAAACAAAGAACTGAAATTGGAAAATCAGTCCTTAGTGAAACAAGCTGAAATTCTTTCAATTGAAAAATTCACCTTGAGTCAAGAAAATCAAAACTTAAAGGATGAAATTAACAAACTGAAATCTATAGTAGATAAGTTCACCTTAAGTTTAAACAAACTAAATATGATCCTTGAAAATCAGAAAGCTATATATGATAAGGCTGGACTTGGCTATAAACCTCTGAAGAAACAAAAGTTTTTGAAGGATATTTATGTAAATTATACAGGTAACAAGTCTACAAATATTACTTGTTTCAAATATGGTAGAATAGGACATAAATCATACACATGCCTTAAATCTACCAATACAACTATAAAGAAAATATGGGTTCCAAAAGGAACCATTCTGACTAACCCAAAAGGACCCAAGAAAGCTTGGGTACCTAAGACAGAGACTTGACCTTTGCTTGCAGGTGTGTCTAGCATCCCAAGAAGGAAACAGAAAATGGTATCTTGACAGTGGATGCTCGAGACACATGACTGGTGATGAATCACAATTCATCACGCTTGATGCTAAGGATGGAGGGATGGTCACCTTTGGAGATAATGGCAAAGGAAAGATCATCGGGATAGGTAACATTGGTATCACTCCCTCCAAATACATTGAGAATGTTTTACTAGTTAAAGGTTTAAAGCATAACTTACTTAGCATTAGTCAATTCTGTGATAAAGGGTATAAAGTAGTTTTTGAATCATCTGTTTGCATTGTGACTAGTCCTATTAATGATGGCATTAAATTTATAGGACATAGGCATGGCAATGTTTATATGATAGATTTGAATGACTTAGCCAAATTAGACATGCAATGCCTAGTATCCTTGAATGCTAAAATCAATGAGACTAGTTGGCTGTGGCATCGTAGACTTGCACATATCAGCATGCATTCTCTTTCAAAATTAATTAAGAAAGATTTAGTTCTCGGTTTGCCAAAACTGAATTTTGAAAAGGATAGAATCTGTGATGCATGCCAATTAGGTAAACAAACTAGAGTATCATTTAAATCCAAAAATACTGTTTCAACTTCTAGACCATTAGAGCTCTTACATATGGACTTATTTGGACCAACAAGAACCACCAGTCTAGGAGGAAAAAGATATGGCTTTGTAATTATAGATGATTACTCTCGTTTTACTTGAGTTTTCTTTTTGGCTCACAAAAATGAAACTTTTCATATTTTCACTAAATTTCATCGAAAAGTCTCTAATGAAAAAAGATTTTCAATTCAAAATATTAGAAGTGATCATGGAACTGAATTTGAAAATCAAGATTTTGAAAATTTTTGTGATGAAAATGGAATTGGCCATAACTTCTCTGCTCCTAGGACACCCCAACAAAATGGGGTAGTTGAAAGGAAAAACAGAACCTTAGAAGAAATGGCCCGTACCATGCTTTGTGAAAGCAACCTTCCAAGATATTTTTGGGCGGAAGCTATTAACACAGCATGTTACATTTTAAATCGTACTTTAATTAGACAATTTTTAAAGAAAATCCCCTATGAACTTTGGAAAGGAAGAAAACCAAATATTGCATATTTTCATGTCTTTGGTTGCCGATGTTTTGTATTAAATAATGGAAAAGAAAAACTTGATAAATTTGATGCAAAATCAGATGAAGCAATCTTTCTAGGTTACTCCTCCACTAGTAAAGCATTTAGAATTTTCAACAAAAGAACTTTAGTAGTTGAGGAGTCCATACATGTTGTTTTTGATGAATCTAACGATCTTCCTTCAAGGAAGAATGAGGGTGTTGATGATGCAGAGCCACTAATAGAAGGTATGAAGGAGATCACTCTGAAAGACTCAGCAACTCCAGAAGACAAGGATCAAGAAGACGAACAAAATGAAAGAGGTAAAGAAATTCAAGAACAACCTCAAGGTACAAATGACCTACCCAAGGAATGGAGGTATGTTCACAACCACCCTAAGGAGTTAATTATCGGTGATCCTATGCATGGGGTAAAAACACGTTCTTCACTTAGAGATGTACTTAATCATTGTGCTTTTGTATCTCAACTTGAACCTAAAACTTTTGAAGAAGCTGAAAATGATCATAACTGGATTAATGCTATGCAAGAGGAACTTAATCAATTTGAAAGAAATAATGTTTGGACCTTAGTATCAAGACCTAAAGATTATTCAATAATTGGCACAAAATGGGTCTTTAGAAATAAATTAGATGAGCATGGAAATGTAATTAGAAATAAAGCAAGACTGGTTGCTAAGGGATATAATCAAGAAGAAGGAATTGATTTTGATGAAACTTTTGCACCTGTTGCTAGATTAGAAGCTATTAGACTTCTACTTGCATATGCTTGCTTTATGAATTTCAAGTTATTTCAAATGGATGTTAAAAGTGTATTTTTAAATGGATATATCTCTGAAGAAGTATATGTAGAACAACCCCCTGGATTTGAAAATCATACTTTTCCTAATCATGTCTTTAGATTAAATAAAGCTTTATATGGATTAAAACAAGCACCTAGAGCATGGTATGAAAGGCTAAGCAAATTTCTACTAAATAATGATTTTTCAAGAGGCAATGTAGATACAACCCTATTTATTAAAAGAAATCAAAATGATATGCTAATTATACAAATTTATGTTGATGATATAATTTTTGGGTCTACTAATGAATCCCTTTGTCAAGACTTCGCTAAGCTTATGCAGGGGGAGTTCGAGATGAGCATGATGGGAGAACTCACCTTCTTCCTCGGACTCCAAATCAAACAATCAAAAGAGAGAATCTCCATCACCCAAAGCAAGTACACCAAGGAACTACTCAAAAGATTTGAAATGGAGAACTGCAAACCAATTGGCACACCAATGAGTCTCTCATGTAAGCTTGACAAGGATGATGAAGGTAAAAGCGTAGACTTAAAATACTATAGAGGTATGATTGGCTCATTATTATATTTAACTGCAAGTAGGCCTGATATAATGTTTAGTGTTTGCTTATGTGCTAGATATCAATCTAATCCTAAAGAATCTCATTTGAATGCTGTTAAAAGAATCCTTAGATACTTAAATGATACTCAAACTCTAGGGCTATGGTACTCTAAGGACTCACAAATTAATTTATTAGGATATTCAGATGCTGATTTTGCTGGATGTAAATTAGATAGAAAAAGCACAAGTGGAACTTGCCAATTTCTTGGAGTTAACCTAATCTCATGGTTTAGCAAGAAACAAAATTCGGTGGCACTGTCTACGGCTGAGGCCGAATACATTGCAGCCGAAAGTTGTTGTGCTCAAATCTTATGGATTAAGCAACAACTCGAAGATTTTGGAATCAAACTTAATGAAACACCAATAAGATGTGACAACACAAGTGCCATAAATCTATCTAAAAATCCAATTCAACATTCAAGATCCAAACATATTGAAATAAGACATCATTTCATAAGAGAACATGTTCAAAACAAAAATATAATTCTTGAATATGTTTACACTGAGAATCAATTAGCTGATATCTTTACAAAGGCCCTTAGTGAGGATAGATTCTGTGAAATTAGGAGAAATCTAGGAATTCTAGATCTATTTGCCTAAAATTTCTCAATTTCCAAAGAATTGATTAGAGCTCAAGTTTCAACATCTATCCTGATCTTAAAAGCTCAAATTTATCATTCTAAAAACTTATCATTGAGCAAAATTCCTTCACTCAAAATTTCAAATTTTTCTGGAATTTATTCATATTTTTCCTGATTTTCTGAACTTCATGAGTCGACCCCCATGAGTCGACTCAATGGCAAACTTGTAAATCCCACCAACTTTCAACGAGTTCATTGTTTTTATAAGGGTTACTGTTTGTGAGACAACTCATCTTCCCATCGTTCTTCTTCCAAAAGCCGTCTTCTCCAACTCTTTTTTGCTCCAAATCCAAGGATTAATTTTGAGGCAATTCTCCCTCCTCTCCACCAAAAATCGCCTCCTTCAAAAGGATTTTCTGTGCTTTCTCGCTTTGCTTGGCGCGGTTGGAACGTACCCTAGCACTTTACCGAACTTCCAAAATCCACTTCTTTTCTCCACCAAAATCCTTCTTTACTCTCTTGTGATCCCTCCTTCACTCAATTCAAGTCTTCTTGTCTGCTACTTTTGTGGATATGGCTCCAAAGATGAAGCTTCCTCAAAGAAGGAAATCAATCCGTGAGCCTGAAGAAATTATCCGAAAGAAAAGGCATGCTCAGTCTTCAACTGCTCCCACTCCAGTTTCAACATCTGCTCAAGGTCCCTCTCAATCCTCCATAAGCCCCAGTGTAAATCCTCTTTCTGATAGAAAAGTAGAAACCGGGAAAAATATAGATTTTCGGTTCTTTGAGAAAGAAGGTTTTACTTTTGCTACCAAAATTAAAAACCAAGGATGGAAACTCTATTGCTCTCTTAAGGAAGTCACCTATGTTGACCTTGTTAGAGAATTCTACCAAAACCTACATTATGGAAGTGGGTCAGTGACTTCAACTGTAAAGGGAATTGATATCTGCCTGGACTCTAGGATATTGGGAGAAATACTTCAGTTTCCTAGTGAAGGATATTCATATATGGAACTCCCAATTAAAGAAGAGGGGGGGATCAGAATGATCTTAGGAGAAACTTATTCAGGAAGTTTAAACAAATTGGAAGCAAAGATTTTGTCCATTGAGATGAGGGTGCTGCATCAGATAGTTTCAAAGCTCTTCTTTCCTAGGAGTGGTAGACATGACTTGCTTTCCAGCAGAGATGTATGTGTCATATTTCATGTCATCACTCAGACCCCCCTAAACCTCCCTGCACTTATGATAGAGGCCATGAGAGAAACTTTGAACAGATCCAAGGCACACTTGCCTTATGGTATGGCCCTTACTAAAGTATTTAGGAGGTTTGGAGTTAGTTGTGAGGGGGAGGCTGCTACTAAGCTCTCACATGTGGACACTTTCAACCAACACAGTCTGCACCGAATGGGAATTACAAAAACTAATGGTGGTTGGATCAAGGGCTCTGAAAAAAGAACTGAGGATAGAGCTGAAACAAGAGCTGAAGATAGAACTGAAGGCAGAGTAGAAGAAGAAGGTCCATCTTCTCCTGTACATGACTTCAGGGTAGCTTCACCAGATACCCAGTTCATTCCTGATACTGAGGCTGGCCCTTCAGAGTTTACTAGGATGCCCACACCAGTTTATCAGCCAGAGAGCAGAGCACCTCATTCAGAGTTCAGACTGGCTGACGATCAGATCGAGCATATATCTCAGCGTGTGGCTTCTTTGCTGTCTAGTCAGTGGAGTAGTACTTCTTTTGCACCTGGAGCTACCTCTTCTGATCAGACTATTACTCCCCACATCTCCACTGTGTTTCAGATGATATCAGATCAGTCCATCAGGATCCAGCAGCTTGAGGACACAGTCTGGAGACTTACTGGCAGAGTTCTTGACTTGCAGGGGCAAGTCCTTGCTTTGGCCCATCCCCAGCCACAGGAGTCTACTATTGAGGTCACAGACCTCACTGCAGAGGCTGGTAGGCTCAGAGGAGCACTAGAAGGTGGATATGAATTACTGAGGAAAGAGATCCGAGGATCGAGTGAGCATGCTACCACTCAGTTCACTGCTCTACTTCAATCTGTTTCCAGAGCACTGAACGTACTTGATTCTATCAGACTCATGGTATCAGCCCTAGCATCTCAGCGTTCTCAGCCACCCAGTTCATCTCGCTCTCCCACTCGTGGCAGAGGCAGACGGGGTAGAGGACGCACTTCTGATCCATCATCTCCTCACCCTATATCTGATGACTCCGATCATTGACTTATCTTGATCTTTACTAGATCCTAGGTACTAGTGTCTTGTTCTAGGATCTGTACCTTGGGGCCATGTATTGACAATTAGCTGGTTGATTTTTATAATATGAACTATGTATTGAAACAATTATGTTTTTAATGGAATCATCTTTTGCTTATATTTCTACCTTTTGTAATGATATCGATCATATTTTGGTTATATATTTCTTCTTGATTGAAATATTGTCTTCTCTTTGTTGTTGTTTGCTGTTGATAATTGCTATATTAAGGGAGAGCAAACATCTGTGATATACTCTAAAAGGGGAGAAATTAAAGAATATTTCTGAAAAAGAAAAGTTAACCATGTCTGATGATGTCAAAAAGGGGGAGAAAGTAAACAATTAAACAAAAAGCAAGCAACTCATTAAAAGCAAAACCCTGAAAAAGGGGGAGAAATTAAACAAAAAGCAAGAAAAAGGGGGAGAAATTAAACAAAAAGCAACTCATCAAAGGCAAAACCCCAAAAGCAAAATTATAAATTATGAGAAATTAATTGAAGAATTTAAAGTACAATGCTAAGTATAATGCAATTATGTAACTTTTAAATTACTTCTTTACATATGCTCTGATTTACCTTAAAAATTAAATATGCTCTGATATATTTCAAAATTCAGACTTGCTCTGATACATCTTTTGAAATTTACCTTGATACATCTTAAGAAGTTTAACTTACTCTGATACTCCCTAAAATTTCTTTTAACTTGCTCTGATACATTATAAAATTTACTCTGATACAGTGTGAAATTTTCTCTGATACATTACAAAATTTGCTCTGATACAGTGTGAAATTTTTTCTGATACATTACAAAATTTGCTCTGATACAGTGTGAAATTTTCTCTGATACATTATAAAATTTTCTCTGATACAGTGTGAAATTTTCTCTGATACATTACAAAATTTGCTCTGATACAGTGTGAAATTTTCTCTGTTATATTATAACATTTACTCTGATACATTGTAAAATCTTTTCGGATAACATTGTAAAAATTATTTTTTTTTGCTCTGATATATTGAAAAAAATTTATTTTTCTCTCTTGCTCTGATACTCAAAATGATCTAATACTCTTTTCAAATGTTTATGAAAATGGACAAACTATTTTTGCATATGACCATTTATATCACATGCCAAAAGAATCATATTTTTCAAGCATATACACCTACAGTGCATTCTTTTGAAATTAATGCATTCACATAAATGCTTTTGTTCAAGTGTTTTGTCATCATCAAAAAGGGGAAGATTGTTGCTCCTAGATTGATTTTGATGATTACAAAGCAGATTGAAGGGATACAAATAATTTTAAAATGAAAAAGTCCTTATGCTCTTCAAGGGCAAAATTATAATTTCACTAAAATCCTGATTTGATAGTACTATTTGGTAGAACAAATGATTTGAAATCTATTGGTGAAAATTTTATTGTATTTGGACTTATATTTTTGAAGTTATGAAGGTTTGAAGTGCATGAGTCGACTCATGAGTCAACTCATGGCACTGTGAGCTGATTGGCACGCAAAAATTCTCCTTGGCACGCTAGTTTTCTGGCTTGGCATGACCTGTGAGTCGACTCATGAGTCGACCCACAAGGCATGAGTCGACTCATGAGTCGACCCCTGCTAATTTGAGCCAAGAATTTCCAGAAATGCATTCTCTGGTTTTTGCAACAGAGGTCGACTCATGAGTCGACCCCTGAAGCATGAGTCGACTCATGAGTCGACCCCTGCGACGGGAAATGTCAGCAACGACTATTTTTTTGCCCATTTTAATTGCCTTTTATGCTTCCTAAAAATCCTCTAACGGCTCTTTATCTGCCTAAATTATTTTCTCTTGCTTCTAATGTCATAAAATGCTTTAAATGGTGAAAGAAATTGTAGATTAAATAGCAGATCAAATGTGAAATCAAAGGAGAGAAAAACAGAAGAAAGGATCCAAAATCTGCACGAAAAAGCCTGAGATCAACGAAATATCCAAAAAAAAAAAGAGAGAGGATCCACAATATACAAGAGAGATTGTGAAAGAGAAAAGCAAGAGCATTCAAGAGGATCTTTCAAGCCTATTGTCCAACCTTGATCTAGAGATCTTCCAAAGCTTTCAAGAGATCTTCAATCAACAAACAACCTCTTCTCAAGCATTCGTTCAAGCGTTCATCCACCTTGAGAAAATTCGAAAAGGGTTCTTCATTTGAGTAAAGTTTTTATTGTTATATTAGCTCATTTAAAGGAGCTGTTATTGTATTAATCTGTGCTCAAAATTTTCTAACTCTTTGTGAGTTTTAGTTCTTGTTTTTGGAGGATTTCCAAAACAAGGAAAGGTTAATCCGAACCTGAGATCGGAGTGTTTTGGGTTTACTTGTACCCGAGAAACAAGTGATCTAGCTTGGGATAGCTAGTGTCGGAGTTTCCGACGTTTTGTATTCGGGTTGAATACAAAGTATAGTGGATTGAAATTCCCAAGTAGGAGCTTGGAGAGTGGATGTAGGTGCAAGGTTAGCACCGAACCACTATAAATCTTTGTGTTTGTGGTATGCTTTATCGCTTCACTTTATTTCTTTATTATATTCTTGCATTCCTGCTTTAGGTAATTAATATTGAATTAAAGTCTTTGTTTTGTTCTTCATAAGTATTCAGTTGGGCTTAAAATTTTTAGAAACCCAATTCACCCCCCCCTCTTGGGTTGCATAGCTGGGCAACAAAAATATTTATCGCAAACATCTTTTATTAGTGACAAAAAAATTTTCATCGTAAAATATCATCAACGATGGGATTATTTTTGATGAAATATTAGTGATCAAAATTTCATCGCTAATATTATTAGCGACAAAAATTGGTTATTAGCGGCAAAAATTTTTTGTTGCTAATAACTTATTTTGTTGTTGTGAGTTTTCACACTTGGTTTGGCCAAAGACTTTCTGAACTCAGTCTCGCAAATTGCATAGGACTTCTCTTTTTCTATCAAGATCAATAGATTCCATCTAGATACATCCTACTCCAAACAGCGAACCTGAACCTACTGAAGCCAACATATATAGTAAGGATCCGAATGGCTAGGGACAAAAAGAACATGCAGTAAAATCCAGTAGCCTCGCTGCGAATAACCAATGGTACCGCAGGTCAAAGGACCACTCACACCACTACAGCATCGAGAAGACTACTGACGAGTGAGTAGACATCCATATGGTTCTTGTGTTGGTCATACACAGTGCAAGTTATTCTCTAATAACCACCCATACCTTCACCCCAGTATCTCTACACTGCAGATCTGAGACTCATCTGCCCACAAGAGAGGTGAACCATACACCGATCCCAAATGGATTGATCACTATCCTCCATGATGATTCTTTGATCGGGAGTATTTAAAAATTAACCACTAATTAATGTATGTCTCAAATTCTTAACTCTTTAAGAATATATAAAAATTATTTTTGTTAATTTTTAAGACAAATCGTGGACACATAAACATGTTTGAAAAGAAAAAATCATTTATTGATAATAAAAAGATTACAAGTACAAATTTAGATCCCAGAATTATATAATATGTCAGCCAACAATTGGCTTCTAGGGCACAAATCTAATATTTATCACTTGCATGTTGATGCTAATGTGAACCTAAATAAGCAAATAGTGAGTACCGTAGGCCAAAAAAGACCTAGAGCTGAGTTTAACCATAAGTACTGGTGGCATAATAGGCTTGGCCATATTGGAGAGGATGGGATAAATAGACTGAAAAAGGATGGAATCCTTGACTTAGTTAAATTTGAGTCAATTCTGACCTATGAATCATGCCTTCAAGAAAAAATGGCTAGGTTATCCTTTGTGGGATAAGAAGAAAGGGCCACTAAGTTACTAGCTCTGGTACACACTGATGTGTATGACCTATTTGATGTACAGGGCATGGGTAGTTATAGCTACTTCATTACCTTTACTGATGATCTGTCACAGTACGGGTATGTGTTTCTCATAAAACACAAGTCTGAAGCCTTTGAAAGGTTCAGAGAATTCAGGCATGAGGTAAAGAAGCAAATAGGTAAACCCATAAAAGTTCTGCAATCCGATCGAGGAGGAAAATATCTGAGCACTGAATTTTTGAGATATCTTAAGGAGAATGGTATAGTCTCCCAATAGACTCCTCCTAATATGCCTCAACTCAATGGGGTATTTGAAAGGAGAAATAGGATCTTATTGGATATAGTTCGATCCATGATGAGCTTCACTGACTTATCCTTATTTTTTTTGGGACATGCCTTACTTACCATTATGTATATTTTAAATAGAGTTTCTTCTAGATCTGTTCCTACCACACCATATGAGATATGGCATGGTAAGAAGTTGAGTCTGAGTTACCTTAAGACTTGGAGATGTCCAGTCTTTATTAAAAAAATAGAAAGCTGATAAGTTAGAAGATAGGTCAGTTGTAGCTCAGTTCATAGGGTATCCCAAAGAATCCATTGGGTACTACTTTTACTTTTTACATGACTATAATGTGATTGTGAGTCAGAATGTCACATTTCTAAAAAAATAGTTTATCCAGGATGGTGGTAGTGGGAGGTTAATTGAGCTTGATGAGAATGTCTCTCAAGAGCAACGAGCTATAGATCTTTAAGAACCCATCCTAAATGAGCCAGTAGTTAATGTTCCACCTCCATCTCGTAGATCAAGCAGAATCTTCCATCCTCCTGAAAGATATATGGGTATGCTGAAAGAGGATATAGAGGAAGCATTCCTTGTGGGAGATGGGGGTCATGGTGATAATTTTAGTACTTTTAACGAGAGATGATATCTGTATCGATTTCGAAAAATGGTTAGATGCAATGAAGTTAGAAATTGAGTCAATGCACTTGAATCAAGTATGGTCCTTAGTGGATCCACCAGAGGAAATTATTTCTATTGGGTGTAAATGGATCTACAAAAGAAAAATAGATGCCGATGGTAAGGTAGAGACCTATAAAACAAGACTGGCGGTGAAAGATTATAGTCAATGTGAAGGCATTGACTATCATGATATTTTTTCATCTGTAGCCATGCTAAAATCCATCCACACATTGCTTGCTGTTGCATCTTACTATGATTATGAAATTGAAGGAGACATAGGTAGTGCTATACATGCAATTTCAAAATTTTTGTACAGTGAAAGAATAAGATTAAACTATTTAATCTAAAGTATATGTATAAGATCTAATCTAGACTACCATACCATAAAGAAAATATGAAATATGATGCACTTTAGATCTGAAAATAAAAATATACATCGATCTTATCGATACTGAAATCTTAGATCTAACTATTAGATCTAACAATATGATCAAGATAAGTTATTAACAATTATCAAATTAATTTTATGTTAATCTCCTCTAGTCAAATGCTTAGAGAGGATATTTCTCAAGCCACTTGCAACCACATGAAGGTATCTGGTCTCTATAAGAAAATCCATGCGAAGACTGGCACAGATCAGAGACTTGGAGGTGCTAGCCTACAAGCAACTTTGACAGCTGATCTCTTTCTTTTTCTTTAAGCACCTTGGACACTCTAAAGGATGAAGAGATCTGGAGGAGGAAGAGAGAAGAAAGAGAAAAGCTCTACAAAAATAAAATCCAATAAGGGAAGGGATGTATGACGTCAAGAACAAGGGACCCATTTTTATAGGCAAAGACTAAGTTTTTCATCCAAGGAAAAGGGCACCACAATCACCATGCCTCAAACCATCTTTGGGCATCCCAAAATTTTTTAAAAGATCTCCTAGGCATGGAGAAGGATTT
Organism: Elaeis guineensis; assembly: GCF_000442705.2. NCBI lineage: Eukaryota > Viridiplantae > Streptophyta > Magnoliopsida > Arecales > Arecaceae > Elaeis > Elaeis guineensis. The sequence goes on along the minus strand of NC_026008.2, from coordinate 9,363,132 downwards.
TGATATCTCACACATCCAAAGACTCTCCAAGAAAATAGGAAAAAATTTATTAAGGCACCAATAACTTTCCTTGTATGAAAAATTCATTTCCTTATTTTCATCTTATCTATAATTTGGATCGCATTCGAATTTGATAAGAGATAGGATTATGAGTCATAAATCATTGCCACCCACCCTTATTGAGTCTTCTACTTTGATACAAAAAATATCAAGCCAAATCCTATTTGGCATGGAGATATGGGCAAGGGTCCAATTGTGGCGCAAGGAGATAAGGATAGAGTCCTAATTTGACAAGGACTCTTCATTTCTAACTTAATTCTTATCCAAATCAAATTTGGATTGAACTCACTGATAGAAATAAATCTAATCTAATTAGAAATCTAAATATCTCATCAAATTTTTAACCTAATTAAGAATTAATCGAGTCCAAATCTTGATCAAATCAAGATCAGATTTTTTTTATAATCAGGATTGATCATATCAAACCCAATCTGAGTCAAACTAATCTCATTCAATTAGACTTATTTCAAAGCTCTTTACTCAATTAAATTGAGTCAATTACTAACTAATTCTCTATTAATAGTAGAGTCTCAGTCTCAATGGGACTCTCCTTCAGAGTCCTAGTCCCAGTAGGACTCCTCATAAGAGTCACAATCCAATTGAACTCTTCAGCCATCTGATCTGATCAAATATTCTAATGCATGTGACCTCATAGGTTCAAACCTAAGCTGGTAGCATAAGAATAACTTTCTATACTAATCGATGTAACCATCTAGTAATGGTGACCCGACGATCGGATAGGTCGAAGTATTGCAAAGCAACCTTCTAGAACCTACTGGCGTATGGTTGCCGTATAATTCATTCCTTTGATCTTAATGCTCAAGGTGACCTAAGGTTTAACTGTCAATCCTAATTTAGTCAACCATATTGTATTTCAATCTTTCAAATCCATCTCATGGATTATCCTGATCAAGATTTTGCTAAATTGAAATACACTGATACATATCTCCTACTAATTCAGAGGGATCAATTCCATCTTGACTCACACATCGACTTGATAAGTACTTGACTGCACCCAGTATCCTTTCGTCACTGAATTAGAAACTCAAATGGTTCGATATCAAAGTATAGTGAGTTGCTTATAAATCACCATGGTTGTCTCAGGTCTGAGGGACAATTATACCCATACCCTTCTCAAGCTACTCTTGACAGTAGAGTGCTCGGCACATGGTCATGTTCGATGCGAATGTACTCCTATATTCCATCTGCATGCCATAACAGTGTCTTCATACTCTTTGGTTAAAAGGACAACCAACTCATATGGCACACAATGATCTATACTCGATATTGCTGTCGTCCTATTAATAGCGTATCATTTGGTCACGAACACTTTAAAGAACTAAACGACAAATCCTCCTTTGTCAATTAATTATAGTCCTAAGGACTTCATTACAACACAGGAGTTCAAGGATGGACAATTTGTAATGAAAAATATCAAATAATTTTTATTAATGTAATTTATATATATTTACAAAAATGAGCACAATCGTCTAACGATTAGCTTTGAGATATATTTTTCAATAACTCCCACTTGGACTAAAGCCAATCGGTATAGTATCATATACCCATCTTCGATTTGTGATCATTGAACTCCTTGATTTCAAGAGCTTTAGTAAATGGATCAACCAAATTTTCTTTTTCATCGATCTTCTGAAGGTCGACATCACCTCGATCCATGATCTTTCAGATAAGGTGATAGTGACACAGAATATGCTTGGTGCACTGATGAAACTTCGGCTCCTTGGCTTGAGCAATGGCTCCAGTGTTGTCACAGTATAACAAGACAGGGTCATCAATGGAGGGTGCCACTTCGAGCTCATCGATAAACTTTCATAGCCATATAGCTTCTTTCACAACATCGGATGCCGCGACATACTCCGCTTCACAAACGGAGTCAGCCACAGTCTGCTGCTTGAAATTTTTTTAGTAGATCGTTCCACCGTTCATGGTAAAAATATAACCCGACATTCTTGCTATCGTCATGGTCTGATTGAAAGCTGGAGTCAGTAAACCCCACTAGTTTTAAGTTAGTTTTACTATATATAAGCCACTGGTCCTTAGTATTTCTCAAATACTTAAGGATGGTCTTTACGATCTTCCAGTGGTTCTCTCCTAGATCAGACTAGTATCTACTCACTATCCTTAGTGAGTATGCTATATCTGATCTCGTATATGTCATGGCGTATATTATAGAACCCACTATCGAAGCATATGGGATTCACTAATACGCTCTCTCTCTTGAGTTATCGGACAATCCCTCTTCGAGAGAAAAATTTCATGGCCTATCGGTAGATAGCCTTTCTTAAAATTCTCCATACTGAATCGCTTCAGCACGGTATCTATATATGTGGACTGAGATAATCCAAGTAACCTTTTTGATTTATCTCTATAGATCTTCATCCCAAGGATGTAGGATGCTTTTCTCAAGTCCTTCATCGAGAACCAAGACGATAACCAGACTTTTATCCCTTATAATACAAGGATGTCATTTTCGATTAAGAGAATGTCATCCACATACTGAATGAGGAATACAACCATAGATTATTTATCCATTTATAAATGTAGGATTCTTCTACATTTCTAGTGAAGCCATATGTTTTGATTACCTTATCAAAATACATGTTCCAACTCTTGGATGCTTGCTTCAATCTATAAATGGATCTCTGAAACTTGTACACCTTTGACTTATCTGTAGATGTAAAACTCTCAGGCTGTATCATATACACCTCTTCTTACAGCTCTCCATTTAGAAAAGTTATTTTCATATCCATTTGTCAGATTTCATAGTCTATGTATGCTACTATCGTAAGCATTATCTGAATGGATTTGAGCATTACCACAGAAAAAAATATCTCGTCATAATCAATACCATAATACTGACAATAATCCTTAGCAACCAAATAGACTTTATAGGTCTCTACCTTTTCATCTGCACCTCTCTTCCTTTTGAAGATCCACTTACACCCTATGGGTTTAACCCCTTCAGGTGGGTCAACCAATGTCCATACATCATTAACCTTCATGGACTTCATTTCAGATTTCATGACTTTAAGCCATTTATCAGAGTCAAACCTCCGTATTGCATCCATATAGGTGATCGGGTCCTCATTATTCTCATCGAGCTCAACAGAATCTCTATCTCAGATCAAAAAATTATAGTATCTGTCTAGTTGATGCGATACTCTATCAGATCTCCTTAATGGTGCCTCTACAACAGGTTCTGAGTTTGATCTCATCAAATCTGGTTCTATGGGCTCATTAGACTGTGTTGGTTCTACCTGTTGAACTTTCTCAAGTTCAACTCTAGAGGCATTAATTCTTTTTCTAAGGAATTTTTTTTCTAAAAAGACTGCCCTAAGGCTGACAAACACCTTTTGTTCATGAGCAAAGAAGTAATACCTCTTTATTTCTTTGGGATACTCAATAAAATTACATCTATCAGACCTAACTCCTAGTTTGTCTATTTTTAAATATTTGACATAGGTCGGACATCCCCAAACCTTAAGGTGAGTGAGTGCTGGCTTACATCCAGTCCATATCTCATATGGTGTTTTACTTACAGACTTGCTAAGAATCCTATTAAGCACATAACAAGCCAACTCGAGTGCACATCCCTAAAAAGATATCGGTAGAGTAGAAAAGCCCATCATGGATCGAACCATATCCAACCGGGTTTGATTCCTCCTTTCTGACACACCATTATGTTGTGACATTCCAAGAGGTATCCATTGAGAGAGAATCTCATTCTCCTCAAGGTATATCAGAAATTCACTAGAAAGATATTCACCTCTTCGATCTGATTGAAGAATTTTAATATTCTTTCTAGTTTATTTCTCTACTTCATTACGGAACTGTTTGAACATTTCACATGATTCTGACTTGTATTTCATCAAGTAGACATACCCATACCTCGATAGGTCGTCTGTGAACGTAATAAAATAGTGATACTATCCTCTGACAACTTGTGCTCATGGATCCACATACATCAGTATGTACTAGTCCCAGAATATCACTAGCTCGTTCACCTTTTCTAGTAAAGGATGACTTGGTCATCTTTTCAAGTAAACAAGACTCGCAGATAGGTAACGATTCATAATCATCTTTATCAAAAATCTCTTTTTGAGCTAACTTGTTCATCCTATTCTTATTGATATGACCTAGCCTACAATGCCGAAGGTAGGCATCCATGACATCAACAATCCTAGGGCATTTATTTGATATGTACATTACATTAGGTCTAGATACAACATAGATTCTATTGTTCAATTGTCCACGTATTATTGTAACACCATTCAAAATGATATCATAAATTTTTTTCTTTATTGATATTTCATAATTTGAATTGGTCAAGAAGTCTACAAAAATAATATTTAAAAAAAAATTAGAACAGTAATGACATTCATTAAGAACAATAGAATGAGACTCGAATATAAGCTTGATAATTCCTAAAGCTAGAACTGGAACTGAACTTTTATCTCCAACATTCAGAAATCTCTCGTCATTTTTAAATCTCTCACTGACCTGAAGATCCTGCAACGAATTACAAATATTAATAGGGCTTCTGGTATCCAATACTCAGGTCATTGTATCGAAAAGAGAGAAGTTCCAAGGTGTTATCACATAAGTACCTTATCCAGCAATTGATTGTTGCTTCTTCTTTGGCCTATTCGGATCAAGGAAAGCTTTATACTGAGGACAATTCCTCTTTCAGTGACCCTGCTTCTTACAAAAGAAGCACTCTACCTGACTCTGATCGGCTTTGAACTTGAGCTTCTGGGTTTGACTCCTAGCACTTTGCACCCTTTTATTTTTCTTCTTTTTTTTCTTTCTTAAAGGGACAATACTCACCCAAAGAAGATCCTCCCACTAAATTCACCATCTCCTTGTGGAGTTGGTGATCCTTCTCAAAAATTTGTAACAACCCTAATAGACCGTGGTAGTAGACTACAGGCTTCATCATTCTAAAATGATTGAGAAATGATAGGTAGGATTTGGATAAGGAGTTCAGGATTGCATCCTTCCCTAGCTGTTCATGCAAAGGGAAGCCGAGCTTGCTCAGTTTCTCGATCTGTTCGATCATATACAATCATAATCGATGACAGATGCACCCTCCCTCATTCGAGCATTGAAAATGATATAACTAGTCTTGTGCGGCTCAACATCATCGGGAGTACCAAAGGATTCTTGCAACACTTGGAGCATTTCCTCTAGCTAAGCCTCTTGAATTTTTTAGCTGAACTCGTCGTTCATGGAGGTCCGCATAATGCAACGAACTATGGTTCGGTCGTTGAGCCACTTCAAATAAGTATCTCAGACCGCACCTCGAGCGTTGGGAGCAAGCTCCTCAGGTGCTAGATCTGTAATCACATATAGGATCCACTCATGCTCCAGGACGATCTTAAGCTTTCGATACCAATTATCAAAATTGGATCCCTCAACTTCTCACTGTCCAATAATGATCAGAGCAACAAGTTTGAGGTCATATCTACACACACACAAGAAAAAATCATAACCTAATTAGTATATAAATTTACTAAGCCTAAAGACATAGACTTTAGTCTAAAGGTTCTCCAACTATTTTATACAAATCAGTAGCCTCTACATCCAATTTAAAAAATTACTTTAATTTCTTAGTAGGTACTAGAATCCATACAGACTGCACACAAGTTCGACTTTGGCCGACTCACCAATGTGCATCCATGGATAGGTTCATTAACCAATTATTTCATCAAATAATTTTTAGTAGTTAATTTAGCCTCAGGTAACTTTTTAGTTGACTTTGATCATCTCTACAAGCTCTGGGTTAGGTCCAACCATTAATATGATCATACTTATGAATCTAACTACCAAATGATTAGGCCCGACTTCGATCGACTAACCTGACCACCTGACAGAGAAACTCGACTAAGTCATCATATTATGAATGATAATTCCAATAGCAGATGAGCACCAGGCCTTTGGGCCTCCAATGATCATTATACTAATGGACCCATTATCACCCAACTTAATGGGTGATTTTGATCCAGTTATCACCATAACTAGCTCATTTTAAAGACCTAATAATTTAGAAAATTTAATCAATTTTTAAGAACAGAGAAGAAGAAATCAATCAGTAGACCACAATCCTTCCACTGACTTCACCAAGTCACTGAACTAGATTAGGATCATGCTGATTGAACTGGCATCTAGCTAGATCAGTCACACTGATCAACCTTAATGGTATGGACTAACTCAAATCACTTAGCAATCTAATCAAAATCTAATTCACCAAATTAACTAGGTAAGTATGATCGGACACCAACGAAATGGCCAAATAAGCCGCTCCCAATTAAAAACAACCGATCGAAATGCCAAACTTATCTTAAACACCAATTGATTAATTAATTTTGATTTGACAAACTTAGTGATTCGGGTTTAACCACTGAGCCACAATCAAGATCCATTTGGCCTAATCAAAGATATAGACTTGACCATCTACAACTATTATTTAGAGAAATCCTGATTAATCTAATTCAACATTTGGTTAGACTTAATCAATTTCTCTACATGATCAATCAATTTTTTGATTCTAACTTTAGATCTAACCTATTTAAAGAGAAGGACCTGATTTGAGCTAATCAACTCAACACTTAATTCTAGATCTCAAATCATAATTCTAGATCTAATCAACTCAACACTTAATTCTTAATTAAGTTTTATATTAAGATGGTTAAGGTTTTAAAAATAACTTTCACATATAAATCATAAAATCTTTTAGATCAAATCTAAACTTTTTATGATTTTAAATCAAAATAATTTTGATTAAACAAGAGTAGATGTAACTAACTTCTTCGTAACTTATATCACATACAATAACACCTAGGGTTCCAAGATCTAGGATTTTGCAAGAAAGTAAGTTTTCTCCTTTCACTTTTCTCTCCATGGGACCTCACACTGGCACCTCTACATGCCATGAAGAGTACCCCATTGAATGAGAGAAGAGGGTCATGAAACTTTACTTGCTCCTATGACCGGACGGCCTGGTGATTGCCCAATCCGAGTACTTTGCTACTCAAAATATCTAATCTAAACATAATAAAAATTATATCTAAAAATAAATATATTTAGATCTAATCTAAATCATGAATAATCAGATCTAATATCATAAATTCAGATCTAAAGGCATAATAAGTCATATCAAAATAATCATGGCTCTGATACCAATTGAAGGAGACATAAGTAGTGCTATGCATGCAATTTCAAAATTTTTATACAGTGAAAGAATAAGATTAAACTATTTAATCAAAATTACATATATAAAATCTAATCTAGACTATCATGTCATAAAGAAAATATAAAATATGATATACTTTAAATATGAAAATAAAAATATACATCAATCTCATCGATGTTGAAATCCTAGATCTAACTATTAGATCTAACGATATGATCAAGATAAGTTATTAACAATTATTAAATAAATTTTATCTTGATCTTCTATGGTCCAATGCTTGGAGAAGACATTCTTTAGATCGCTCACAGCCACACAAAGGCATCTAGCCTCTATAAGAAAATCCATGCGAAGACTGGTGCAAATTAAGGACTTGGAGGTGCTAGCCTGCAAGCAACTTTGACGGCTGATCTCTTTCTTTTTCTTCTAGTACCTTAGACACTCCAAAGGATGAAGATATCTGAAGTAGGAAGAGAGGAGAAGGAGAAGAGCTCTAGAAAAATAAAAACCAGCAAGGGGAGGGATGTATGATGCTAAGAACAAGGGACCCCTTTTTATAGGCAAAGACTAGATTTTTCATCCAAGGAAAATGGCACCACAATCACCACGCCTCAAACCATATTTGGGCATCCCAAAATTTTTTGAAAGACATCCTAGGTGTGGAGAAGGATTTTGGCATCTCACACACATAAGGACTCTCCAAGAAAAATAGAAAAAAATTTATTAAGGTGCCAACAATGTTTCTTGTATGAAAAATTTTTTTCCTTGTTTTCATCTTATCTCTAATTTGGATCGCATTCAAATTTGATAAGAGATAAGATTATGAGTCATCAACCATTGCTGCCCACCCTTATTGAGTCACATACTTTGATGCCAAAAAGGTCAAGTCAAATTCTATTTGGCATGAAGATATGGGCAAGGGTTCAATTGTGGCTTAAGGAGATAAGGATAGAGTCCTAGTTTGACAAGGACTCTTCATTTCTAACTTAATTTTAATCCAAATCAAATTTGGATTGAACTCACTTATAGAAATAAATCTAATCTAATTAAAAATTTAAATATCTCATCAAATTTCTAACCTAGTTAGGAATTAATCGAGTTCCAACTCTGATCGAATCAGGATCAGATTTTTCTTGAAATCAGGATTGATCATATCAAACCCAATCTAAGTCGAACTGAATCTCATTCAATTAGGCTTATTTTAAAGCTCTTTAATCAATCAAATTGAGTCAATTACTAACTAATTCTCTATTAATAGTAGAGTCCCAGTCTCAGTGGGACTCTCCTTCAGATTTCTAGTCCCAGTAGGACTCCTCACCAGAGTCACAATCCAATTAGACTCAGCCATCTGATCTGACCAAATCTTTTAATATGTGTGACCTCATAGGTTCAAACCTAAGCTGACAGCATAGGAACAACTTTCTATATCAATCGATGTGACCATCTAGCAATGGTGACCCGACGACCAGATAGATCGAAGTATTGTAAAGCAACTTTCTAGAACCTACTGATGTATGGTTGTCATATAATTCATCTCTTTGATCCTAATACTCAAGGTGACCTAGGATTTAACTGTCAATCTTAATTTAGTCAACCACATTGTATTTCAACTTTTTAAATATATCTCATGGATTATCCTAACCAAGTTTTTGTTAAATTGAAATACACTGATGCATATCTCTTACTAATTCAGAGGAGTCAATTCTATCTTGACTCACACACCAACTTGATAAGTACTTGACTGCATCCAGTATCCTTCTATCACTGAATTAGAAACTCAAATGATCCGATATCAAAGTATAATGAGTTGCTTATAAGTCATTGTGATGGTTTCAGGTCAGAGGGACACTTATACCTATACCCTTCTTGAGCTACTCTTGACAGTAGAGTGCTCAACATATAGTCACATTCGATGCGAATGCACTCCTATATTCCATCTGCTTGTCATAACAGTGTCTCTATACTCTTTGGTTAAAAAGACAACTAACTCATATGGCACACAATGACCAATACTCGATATTGCTATCATCCTATTAATAGCATATTATTTGATAGCAAAAATATTTAAGGACTAAATGATAAATTATTCTTTGTTAATTAATTATAGTCTTAAGGACTTCATTACAATATAGAAGTTCAAAGATGGATAATTTGTAATGAAAAATATCAAATAATTTTTATTAATGTAAATTCTTATACATTTACAAGAATGAGCACAATCATCTAACGATTGGCTTTTGGATATATTTTTCAACAGAAATTTGACAGATGGATGTGAAAATTATTTTTCTAAATGGATATCTTGAGGAAGATATCTATATGGAACAGTCTCTGAGTTTCACATCTGGTGATAGTGATCATTGAGTCTGCAAGTTGCAAAAGTCCATTTATGGACTTAAGCAGACTTCTCGAAGCTGGAATTTTTATTTCAATGATGCGATCAAATCATTTGGTTTTATAAGAAATGAAGAGAAATCTTGTGTTTACAAAATGGTCAGTGGGAGCATGCTTGTCTTCCTCGTATTGTACGTCAATGACATCTCCTTATTGAGAATGATATTTTCATACTAACTTCGATCAAAGCTTGGTTGTCTAAAAAATTCTCCATGAAAGATCTAGGGGAAGCATCCTATATCGTTAGGATAAAGGTCTATAGAGATAGATCTAAGAGGATGCTTGGCCTATCACAAAAATTGTATATAGAAAAAATACTGAAGCGGTTCAGCATAAAAAACTCTAAAAGAGATTTGCTACCCCTTAGGTATGGTATTCAACTCTCCAAGATGATATGTCCTAACACTTCTGAGAAAATCGAGCACATGAGTAGGATCCTTTATGCTTCAGCAATTGAGAACCTAATATACGCCATGCTATATACTCGACATGATATTGCCCTTGCTGTGAGTGTCACAAGCAAGTATCAGTCAAATTTAGACGAGGAGCATTGGATAGCTATGAAGAACATCCTTAAGTACTTACAAAGGACTAAGGATTTGTTCTTGATCTTTGAAAGAGCACCTGAATTGTGGATTGAGGGTTATACAGATTTGAACTTTATGTCAGATCCAGATGATAGAAAGTCTACATTGAAATATGTGTTCATATGTAATGGTGGTACAGTGAGCTGGAAGTATTCCAAATAGAGCATCATCATAGATTCGACTACAGAAGCTGAGTATGTCATCACTTCGAATGCGGCAAAAGAAGATTTTTGGTTCAAAAAATTTATTGTAGAACTTGATGAAATGACATCGAATGCTATACCACTGTACTACGACAACAATGGAGCCACAGCACTTGCTAAGGAGCCCCGATCTCATCAAAAATTAAAGCACATTAAACGATGGTTTCATATCATACGTGACTACTTTGAGAAGCAATATGTCGAGATGTGAAGAGTAGACTCCACAAATAATATGGTAGATCCACTGACAAAGCAATTGAGCCAGTCTAAAATGAAAGCTCATCTTGAGAAGATGGGGCTTAGATTAATGATTAATTGGCTTTAGTTCAAGTAGGAGATTGTTAGATGTATGTCTTAGAAGTCAATTATTCATTGACACATTTTTATTCTATGATACAAATTTATACTTAAACCATTGATTTAATCAATAAAGGATAAATTTTTTTATTCTATTCAAGTATTATGTGTCCTTGAATCATCTTTGAAATTGATGTTAAGACATATATTTTTAAATATTGAGAATTAGAGACATGTATGATCGATTCTTAAATTTCTCCTGGTTATAGGATAGTCATGGGGATGATGATTTATCTAGATAAATCGATGCATGATTTACTTCCTTCAGGATAGATGAGTCTCTAATCTATGATGTAAAGACACTGAGTAAAAAATACGGATAGTTATTAGAGAACAACTAGTATTGAGCATGATCATACGAGAGATCACATAGATTTCTATTTGATTATCAGTGATCATCTCAATATTATAGTTGTGTGATTGGTTCTTTGACCTGCAGTGTCACAGTTACTCACAGTAAGACTGCTATAGTTTGATAATACATAAATATTAACTTGATTATGAGTTTTTGTAGTGGATGTTGGCTTCAGTTGGTTGAGCTATGCGAGCAATGTGTGTATCTATATGGGATCTATCGACCATGATAGAGAGTAGTCCTATGAGATTTGAGAAGCTGAGTCCATAAGTCTATGGCCATAGTAGTGTGATTAATGAAAAGGAGTTTTCATTTGGAATCACTATTGAACTTCAGTTGATCACATCTATCATATGACTGATGATGGGGTTTGATGAATTATACATGATCTGCCATCTAGTCGGGACTCATGATAGAGAGATTGTATCATATATTAACTACACTTAAAGGTTCTATTTTGGTTCTGCTGGATTGTCACTATATATTGTTAGATGTCACTGGTAGATTGTGAGAGCTCAATAGAATTATTTTGGATCAATGATCCTTGTCGAGTTAGAGTGGAACTGTTTCGATCCACTGAAAGAAGTTTCAATGATACCTATGATAGAGATTATGGTATTTCTCACTACCAAACAGAATTAAACCTATGGGATCACACATAAAGGAAAAAAATTTGAATTGATTGTAATTGGACTTATGAAGCTCCAATTTATATGGATTAAGAAAAATCCTATTAGGTTCATGTTAACCTTGCTAGCACCTGGATGAACTCAATTTCTCTTATGGTTGGTTTACTTATATGATGAGTTTTAATCAATTTCTACACTTGATTTATATCTAATTAAATTTTATTCAATAAGATCTAATTGTTAGATAATTAATTTATGATTTGGATTAAATCAAGAAAGAGTTTCTTAGTTAAGAACCCTTGAAGCGAATTTATGAAACCATGTGAGCTAATTTGTGCATTTAATTTGGTCCCATATGATGGGATGCCTAGAGTTAGGTGTGGACTTAGATGAGTTATGGGTGGTGCCCCATTTATTTGGTCCAACTATATTATTGCTAGAAATTCTAATATGATTAGAATGAGGGATCCTAATTTGATTAGGGCATCCTTAAGTTGTCTATATAAAGGACCCTAGCTTTTAGTTCTCACATAAGCTCTCTCCTCCCATTGTTGTTGCCACCCTTCACTGGGCCCATGCCTCTCCTTCTCTTCCTCTCTCTAGCCCACACCCCTTCTCTCTCTTCGCATCCTCCATTGGAGCCAATAATAGGGTGGGTGGCACATAGGGAGTGGGGTCAATTGTTGGCGTCACTTGCTTTGGTTCTTGTTTCCTTTACTCTCAAGTTTGTTGAGAGTTAGTTACAACCATTTCTTGATTGTTGCTCTTTTTGATTAGTTGAAAATCAAGAAAGGTTTTTGATTTCTTCAAGAATCAAGAAAGAAAGATCAAAAGGGTTCACAAAGGGTTTGTCCCAATTCAGGCTTAGTTCGAGCCTATTTAGGCTTTGGTTTAGGCAAGCAAGATCCAAGAGAAAATAATTTAGGTCGGCCCTGTAGATACTCGTAGAGGCAGGATACTTTTGCTGCTGATTCAAAGCCTATTAAGGTCCAAATTCAGGGATTGAATTAGATTCAACCCCAATTATAGGTTTGAAGCAAAGGAAAAGCGATTTAGATATGTGAATTGATTATAGACTTTTGTTTGTTCTTCCTAAAATCAGTTTATGTTAATTTCAGCATATGAATTAAATCCATATTCATATGATGAATGCATGCTTAGATAAAAAATATTTTAATTTAATTTTTTCACTATATTTTAGATTTAGAAAAATTTTGAAATCCATATGCACTAGCACCTATAAAAAATCCAACACCATTTACCAAACATAGAGATTGGATGAGTGACTTATTCGGCCTAGTACATATGGATGTTTGTGGCCCAATATCAACTCAGGTTAGAGGTGGATGCTCCTACTTCATCACATTTACTGATGATTTATCAAGATTTGGATATGTATATTTAATGAAATATAAATCTGAAGCCTTTGATAAGCTTAAGGAGTACTAAAAAATGGTTGAGAAATAAACTAACAAAAGTATTAAAGCTCTTCGATCAGATCAAGGAGGAAAATACTTGACTAGTGAGTTTCTTGATCATTTAAAAGATAACAAAATTATCTCATAATGGACACCTCTTTACACTCTGTAATTAAATAGTATTGCAGAAAGAAGGAATCATACCTTATTAGGTATAATGCGGTCCATGATGTGCTTCACGGATCTTTTGATCTCCTTCTGGAGATATGCTCATGAGACCGCAGCATACATTTTTAATAAAGTATCAACTAAGTCTGTTTCTAGCACTCCAAATGAGATATGAAAAGGAAAGAGGCCCTGCCTTAAATATGTTAAGATTTGGAGCTATCTGGCTTATGTCAAAAATATTGAAGGACATAAGCTTAGTCTAGATCAAATAAGTGCAGGTTTATAGATTATCCTAAGAAGAGTATAGGATACTACTTTTACCATCCTACTCTATAAAAAGTGTTTGTTAGTAGGCATACCATCTTCTTGGAGAAAGAGTTTATCCAAAAAGGAGACAATGGGAGGACAGTTGAAATTGAGGAAGTTCAAAATCTACAATCTATCCAGAAGTAACATGTGGATAGTCCACAAGTTGTTCTTCAACCGAAAGTGCCCATTGATGAGGCACAACCACTATACACACCTCCTCTTCGAAGGTCAAATAGAGTGCATAATGTACTATTCAGATATGAGTTTATCATTGAGAATGACAATACATCACACATCATAGAGAATGATGATCCCATGACCTATTCAAAAGCTGTCATGAGTAGTGACTCTGACAAATGGCTTGAAGTCATAAAATCCAAAATGAACTCTATGTATGACAACCAAGTTTGGACTTTGGTTGATGCGTCTGAGAATGTGACCCCAATAGGCTACAAATGGATTTTCAAAAAGAAGATTGGAGCAAATGGCCAAGTAGAGACCTATAAGGCCAGACTAGTAGCAAAAGATTTCAGACAAAGATAAGGTGTTGATTATAAAGAAATCTTTTCATCCATTGTCATGCTCAAGTCTATTTGGAATTATACTTTTTATAGCTGCATATCATGACTATGAGATCTGGCAGATGGATGTTAAGACTGCCTTCCTTAATTAAAATCTTGAGAAAAAAGTCTATATGACTCAGTCAGAGAGATTTGTCTCTAGTGAGAGGACAAATTAAGTATACAAGCTGAAAAAATCTATTTATAGATTAAAGCAGACATCGAGGAGTTGGAACATCCATTTTGATGAGATAATCAAATCGTTTAGCTTCATTAAAAATATGGATGAACCATATGTGTATAAGAAGACTAGTAGGTGTGTCATTATCTTCTTGATTTTGTATGTAGATGATATACTGCTTATTGAGAATGATATCTCAATGTTGCAATCAGTCAAAACTTAGCTATCACAAAAGTTTTCCAGAAAAGACTTGGATGAAGCATCCTATATACTTGATATAAAGATCTATAAGGATAGATCGAAGAGGATGCTTAGCTTGTCCCAGTCTAGGTACATAGATCTTATGTTGAAGAGGTTCAACATAGAGGGAAGTAAACGAGGTTACTTACCCATAAATCATGGCATACATCTCTCTAGAAAAATATCTCTTAAGACACCTAAAGAGAGAGAAAAAATAAAATCTATTCCTTATGCTTCAATTGTAGGATCGATAATATATGCTATGCTATGTACCAGGCTTGATGTGGCTTATGCTTTGGACATTGTAAATAAATTTCAGACAGATCCAGGAGAGGATCATTGAAAAGCTGTGAAAAATATTCTCAAATACTTGAGAAGGACTAGAGATGATTTTCTCATTTATGATGGATCTGATCTGAAATTAAAAGAATTTATATATTTTAATTTTTTATCTAATCCAGATGATAGTAAATCCATATCAGGATATATATTTACTCTTTATGATAGTGCAGTAAGTTGGAAGAGTTCCAAATAGCAGACTGTAGCTGACTCAGTTACTGAAACATAGTACATTATTGCTAGTGAGGCTGCTAAAAAAGCCATCTAGATGAAGAAGTTCATCTCAAAGTTAGGTGTGGTTCCTGAGATTGTACACCCTGTGCCACTTTACTATGACAACACAGAGGCTGTTGCTCAAGCAAAGGAACCAAGGTCTCATCACAAATTCAAGCACATCCTAAGATGGTTTCACTTCATTTGGAAGATTGTCGAAAGACAAAATATGATCATAAAGTGAGTTGACATCAAGAACAATATAGTGGATCCATTCACTAAGACCTTATCACAGCAGTAGTTCGACTGCCACCTTGAATGCATGGGCATCAAGTATAGGGGCGATTGGCTTTAGTGCAAATGGGAGATTGAAAAAATAATATCCTATAAGTCAATCGTACGTGTAATGTGATAGGATATTTTTTTATATTTTATCTTTCAAACTCATGTATTTGATATTAATTATTAATAAAATTAGTCATTTTATTTCATTATATGCTACATCTTAATACTTGATTAAAGATTATTATGAACCCTATAGACTAGGTCAATGGTCTAGGGCCATGATGAAATCATGCTAGTAAGATCTAAATCTTTGATAGTCCTGATCTAAATTATTCTCAATTATAGGATCATTGAGTCGGAGATCAATGATATCGATAAGTCTGGCACATCCTATGTATGCTCAACAGAGAGGGTAGTTGATCTCACAATCACTTGTGTGGTGACACTAATACAAAGATGTGGGTGCTCAATAGAGAATGAGTTCACTGAACTGACCAAATGAGAGAACATCTGATGGAGCTTTATAAGCATATCAGCTGATTCTTTTCTAGTGAAAGCAGTGCAAGTGATCTTTAGACCTAAGTTTACCATGGTATCTTATGTATATGAATCTATATTTTTGGTTCATTCCCTAACTTGACTCTTTAAGCCTTGTGTGGAGTGTTCTGAATATGGTGAAGTATGCATGGAGGTTGCGAGTGGTCAACAAAGAATCGATCACTCTTTATAAGGGGAGTGAACATCCTATGTGATCTCATAGATTGATAATTCAAAAAGTCTTTGGCCAATATAGGATGATAATTAGAAAGAGTTTCTAATGTATCATCAACTGAATCATCATCTCCTAATCAAGATATATATAGATAAGTGTTTGGGCTTGACATAGTTCCATATGCATAACTCATCTGGGATGTTGTATGATCGAAGGATTGAATTACATGATAACTTATATTAAAGAATATTTTTGATATTTTTACCAAATTTTATGTCTTCCGGATAGTCATGATATATTGCTAGACATCAATTTTGACTTGTGGACTCACAAGAATTAAAAGAGTTTAATTCCAAAATTAATTAGAAAGTGTTATGATTGACTGATGCATTTGGACTGATATCTAATCGGATTGGTTTAGGTTACGAGTCAGAGTCCACTGTTGGCTAGATATGGAACCCAATGGATCACACACTTTGAGATTTGATCTTGATCTAATCTAATTAGGATTTATTATAAATTCTATGGGTTAAATTTACATGCTAGCATATTATATTAACCCAAGTTCCCAATTAAGTTTAGTTCAAAGGTGTTTGACATAAGTCTAACCTAATGGCCTAAACCTAATAAGATTAAGTTTAAACCTATGGACTTCTAGTTGGTTTAACTTATCCATATGGAAGAGTTCCATATGAAACCAACTCCTCCACACCATTTGCCATGCCATATTGCATTTACATCAATTTATTAGGTGTTAAGAAGGAGGAGTCCTTCTTTATTACTCCTCTTAAAACCCACCTAATTTTCCACACTATTCTCTTCATGGGATGCGGCATTTGATGATGTTTTGGGAAGTGCACGCAAAGGAGGAGTCATTCTGCATCTTAAATTTTTTCCCAACTAATTTTCATTGGTGGAAATTAATTCATCGAGTGTGGAAATGGAATGCCAAAGAGAGGTAGCATCAAGGGGCGTTTCACACGCCCTTTGGTTAGTTATAAAAGGAGAGGCGCTACATGGGATGTAGGGTGCTCATTCCTTGCTATTTAGGCATGGAATTAAGAGAGGAAAAGATAGAAAAAATCAGGAACAAAAAAGGCAAGAAAAAGTGAGGAAATAGAAAAAAAAAATCAGGGGAGAAAAGAAAGGCAATTGTTGCTTGTTCTCAGGTTTAGAATTTTCAAGAGTTGGATTTCTAAATCAATTTGAGGTTGTGAGATCTTTTGGAAAAGATTTTTGGTGTGGCCTTAGTAGAGGATTGAAGACATTCAGGTGATGGTGCAATCCATTCTTAAAGAAAAAAAGTTGGCAGTATACTTATGAAGAGACTGCAGCACTACATCGAATTGGAAAGGATCCTAATCAATCCTTGGTGGATCTCCATTAGAGGACATCTACTTTGGTGTCTTGTGAAGACCATCCTTGCACTGGATCATCATCTTCAGGAAGGTATAACCTCTACCTAATATGCATGCTTGATTTGTTTGATTGAAATCTATAAGGTGTTCCTAGGGTTTGTGTTCCGACTGTATTGTTTTAAGTGTTAAAATTTATTTCAAAAGCATAAAAAATTTTGAAAATCATATTCTATTGGGCAATCAAAACCCAACAGATTTATTGCAAGAAGAGGAATGTAGGAGGAATGAGGGAGGAGAGGGCTAAAGATGAAAACAATATGTTATAAATTTCTTATAGGATATCTTAATTTGTAAATCGGATATTTTAATTTCATCAAAATGTGAAATATACTATAACGGATGGTTTGAAAAATCTATTACTTTAATAAAATATGGTTTTAAATTTGAAATATATTACATTGACTCATTGTAATTATGTAATGCTTTTTGCTTTAGAAAAGTTTTCTATATATGATTTCATAATTTTGATACAGGATATCATATTTCTACAAGTACTATATTTAAAAAAAAATTCTAAACCAAGATATTATAATTTTAACTTATAATTTTATAATTTTGATTTAGGATGTAGTAATGCTATATTCGAGGATATTTTTTATACCAGGATGTCATAATTTTAATCTATAATATCATAATTTTGATCCAAGATACCATAATTTTATATTTGGAGATGTTTATTATATCGGATATCATAATTTTAACTTATAATATTATAATTTTAATTTAAAATATTATAATTCTATATTTTATGATATTTTTTTATCAAAAAATCATAATTTTAATCTATAATATCATAATTTCATATTTTTTTATATCAAAAAATTATAATTTTGATATATAATTATATAATATTTTAATCTATAATGATATCCTAAATCAAAATTATAATATTTTAGATTAAAATTATGATGTACTAATATAAAAAATATTATTGAATAAATAATTATAATATTTTGAACTAAAATTATGATATTATAGCTTAAAATTATGATATTTAGCATAGTAAATATCTTAAATACAAAATTATGACATCTTAGATTAAAATTATAATATTATATATTAAAATTATAATATCTTGATATAAAAAATATCTTCGAACGTAGAATTATGATATCTTAGATAAAAATTATAATATTACAAATTAAAATTATGATATTCTGATATAAAAATATCTCCAAATGCATAATTATGACATCCTAGATCAAAATTATGATATTATAGATTTAAATTATAATATTTTAATGTAAAAAATATTATCAAATATAAAATTATGATATTTTAAATTAAAATTATAATATTATAGATTAAAATTATGATATTCTAGCATATAAAATATCCATGAATGCTATATTATAATATCTTAGATCAAAATTATGATATTATAGGTTAAAATTATGACATTCTGGCATAGAAAATATCTTCGAATATAGAATTATGGCATCCTAGATCAAAAGTATAATATTATAGATTAAAATTATAATATCTTGGTATAAATTTTTTTTTAAATATAGTACTTATAGAAATATGACATCATGTATCAAAATTATAAAATCATGCATAGAAAACTTATCCAAAATAAAAAGTATTACTTAATTACGATGAGTCCATGCAATATATTTTAAATTTAAAACTATATTTTATTAAAATAATAAATTTGTCAAACCACTTGTTGCAGTATATTTCATATTTTGATGATATTAAAATATCTGATTTACAAATTATGACATCCAATAAGAAATTTATAACATGTTATTTTCATTGTTGGCCATCTCCTTTCCTATTCCTCCTATATTTCTCTTCCTGCCATAAATCATTTCTCCTATAAGCTAGAAACAGGGTCCTTTGATCCGTCGACGATGGCCCTATAATGGTGACGAAAAGTGACATCCCTATTCTCTTTTCTCCTTGCAGTCCACCAATTCATTATATGCATGTAGTGCACTAGAAGAAGGTAGATTCTCTAGACAACCATCACATGAAGCCTTTTCCAATTGATGATTTATAGATATCTCTATAAAAAGGTGTACAGAAGGTTCTTTGAAGTCACAAAATGCATTTAGAAGACAAATACAAGGTTCTTTAAACATATGCCATAGTATGTCACAATTTTCATCTACAATATCATAATTTTTACTTAAGATGTCATAATTGTTAACCTAAAATATCATAATATTATCAGAATATCAATCTAAAATATCAAAATTTTGATCTAAGATATCATAATATTATCAAAATAATTCAGAAGATATTTTACCTATAGGATATCATAATTTTAACATAGAATGCTATAATTTTGATCCATAATATCATAAAATTATCAAAAATATCAATTTTAAGATGTTTTACCTATAAGATGTCATAATATTAACTTAGGATGTCATAATTTTGATCTAAGATGTCATAATATTGATAAAACTATCTTTAAGAGGTATTTTACCTAAAGCATATTATAATTTTAACATAGAATATCATAATTTTGATCTAGAATACCATAAAATTATCAAAAGATATCAATTTTTAGATATTTTACCTATAAGATAATATAATATTAATCTAGAATATCATAATTTTGATCTAGAATATCATAATATTATCAAAACTATCTTTGAAAGATATTTTACCTATATGATATTATAATTTTAATATAGAATATCATAATTTCAAACTGTGATGCTATAAAATTATCAAAAAATATCAATTTTGAGATATTTTATCTTCTAGATATCATAATATTAATCTAAAATATTATAATTTTTATATAAAATATTATAATATTATCAAAACCATCTTTGAAAGATATCTTATTTACAGGATATCATAATTTTAACATAGAATATCATAATTTTGATCTAAAATATTATAAAATTATCAAAAAATATTAATTTTGAGATATTTTACCTTCTACATATCATAATATTAATCTAAAATATCATAATTTTTATGTAGAATATCATAATATTATCAAAACTATCTTTAAAAGATATTTTATTCATAAGATATCATAATTTTAACATAAAATATTATAATTTTGATCTAAGATGTCAAAAAATTATCAAAAAATATTAATTTGAAAATATTTTATCTTTTAAATATCATAATTTTAATATAGAATATCATAATTTAAACTCAAAATATCATAAAATTGATTAAAAGTATCAAATTTGAGATATTTTATCTATAAGATGTCACAGTACTAACCTAAAGTATCATAATTTTAATGTAGAATATTATAATATTATCAAAATTATATTTAAAAAATATTTTACATATAGAGTGTCATAATTTTAACATAAAATATCATAATTTTGATCTATAATATCAAAAAATTATCAAAAAATATCAATTTTGAGATATTTTATCTTCTAGATATCATAATATTAATCTAGAATATTATAATTTTGATCTTGGATGATATGATATTGTCAAAATTATCTTTGAAAGATATTTTACCTATAGGATATCATAATTTTAACATAAAATATCATAATTTTGATCTAAGATACCATAAAATTATTAAAAAAATATTAATTTTAAGATATTTTATCTTTTGGATATCATAGTTTTGATATAAAATATCATAATTTTGATCCAAAATATCATAAAATTTATAAAAAATATCAATTTTGAGATATTTTATCTATAGAATATCATAATATTAATCTATCATAATTTTAATCTATAATATTATAATATTATCAAAATTATCTTTAAAAGATATTTTACATATAGGATATCATAATTTTAATATAGAATATCATAATTTTGATCTATGATATTATAGAATTATCAAAAAATATCAATTTTGAGATATTTTACCTTCTAGATGTCATAATATTAATCTCAAATATCAAAATTTTTATCTAGATTATCATAATATTATCAAAACTATCTTTGAATGATATTTTATCTATAGACTATCATAATTTTAATATAGAATATTATAATTTTAATCTAGGATATCATAAAATTAATAAAAGATATCAATTTTAAGATATTTTACCTACAAGATATCATAATATTAATCTAAAATATCATAATTTTAATTTAAAATATCATAATATTGTCAAAACTATATTTGAAAGATATTTTACCTATAGAATATCATAAGTTTAATATAAAATATTATATTTTTGATCTAAAATATCATAAAATTATCAAAAAATATTAATTTTTATGTATTTTATCTTTTGAATATCATAATATTAATTTATAATATCATAATTTTGATCTAGAATGTTATATTATCAAAATATTTTATTTATAAGATGTCATAATTTTAATATAGAATATTATAATTTTGATCTAGCATATCATAATATTGTCAAAACTATCTTCAGAAGATGTTTTACATATGTCATAATTTTAACCTACAGTATCGTAATATAAATCTATAATGCCATAATTATGATCTTGGATATCATAATGTTGTCAAAAACTATCCTAGATAGAAATTATGACATTTTGACTTATTATATAACTGTTCAAAAAAATTTATATGACATGTTGTATTTAAAATTAAAAGAAAAACTTCAATTAAACCAACTTAATAATTAATTTGGTTTAGCTACCAAAGAAGCTACCATAATAATAGAACTACAAAAAGTTGTAATAAAATATTTGCAGATGGTATTTTATCTCCTGATAGATGGGATATATTGATTGGATGAATAATATTATCTATATGCTGACCAACAATCTCAGATATCCAGATGCTCAAAAAGAAGCTGAATAAAATAAGAAAGAAGAGAGAGAAGAGCAGCATTCGAATATCCAATCAGACTGCAAAATAGTAAAAGCATTTTTTTTTGGAGGGAAAGGATATTTTCATCATGTTTAATTTGAGAAACAGAACATGACGTGCATGAAATGATTCGGTGATGGGACAACATACTCCCTTCATTTTCTTTACTCTTTCAGACGTCCAATTTCATGTGAAGCTATATCCATCACATCATATCATCAGGATGCTACGTGGATCAATGGGACGATGTGGTGCACTGCACATCAGATTTTCTACACCACAGATGTACTGTACAAAGAATTTTGCCTAATCTAAGTTGTACCTTAGGTAGAGCTCAACTGGCCTAATGAATAGGTCTACCTGTGACTCCTCTCTCTTCTCGCACACTAGCACCACCCCTCACCCTTTTTACTTAAAAGGAATATGCCCTACAGTCGATCAAAATTTGTATTTTGATGGATCTTTTCTTGTAATCTTCTAGACTCATGTAATTGGCACTTTATAAATATAAGGCATTTATTTATCACCATATGCTGCTTGTTACTTTTGTAATAATTATGATGAACCTCATAAATCCAGGTAATGATTTTAGGATTATGATGAGGTCATACTTATGAGATCTAAAATCTTAAAAATTTTGATCTAAAATATTCTTAGTCATAGAAGTATTAATAGGAGATCAATGTTTCAGATAGACTGGCACATCCTATATATGCTCGATGATGAGAGCGACTAATCTCATAAGCCACTTGTGTGAGATACTAATATAAATATGTGAATGCTCATTAGAAAATGAGTTTATAGAACTAATCCATCTTAAAAAATATCTTATAAATCTACTTACCTGTCAAAAGATATTTTCTTGTAGTGGGAGTTATGCATATAGTCCTTTGACCTGAGACTATCATTGAACCTTGTATACATGAATTCATATTTTAGTTTATACTCATTCATGACTCAGTCATATACAAAATATTCTGGATATGGTGGAGTGTGTATGGAGGTTGTGAGTAGGTCAATATGGAATCAATCACTCCTGGTAAGAGGAAATCGCATCCTACTTGCTCTAATCGACTGATAATTCAAAGAGTCTTTGATCAAAACAAGATAAAAATTAAAAAAAAATATTAATATTTTGTTAATTAAATTATCATTATAAGATTAAGAGAAATAAGAATATGATATTAGATTTGACATGTTTTCATATCCATAGTCATATTCAGGATGCAGGGTGATCGCAGGATCAAATTGCATGGTAACTTATCACTGAATGATATTTTTGATATTTTCATCAAAATTTTATATCTTTCAGATAGATATGATACATTGCTATATGTCAATCTTGTCTTATAGGTTTAATTGAATTAAAGAGTTTAATTCGATCATCAATTAGAAAGAATTCTAATTGCTGAAATCGGTTAGCTCAATTGATTCTAAATCGGTTGATTGGATCCTAATCAAATCTGATCAACTTACATCTGAACCTACTACTAGCTAGATATAGAATATAATAGGTTACACACAAAGAGAATTGATCAAGGATCTAATTGGATCAGATCATGTTTATAAGATGAACATGCTAGCACATGTTGCAAACTCTAACTCCTTATTTCGGATCGGATTCGAAATTGGTTCTAGATTGGGCTAATTAAACCTAATTAAACTCAAATTAAATTTGGATCTAACTTGGATTAACTTTTGGCTAGTTGAGCCAAGGTGTTGGCACCACCTTCCTAGCATCCCACGTGCTAGAGATTCTCTTTCTGGCATGTGGTGTTTATTTTATGTGCTATGGGATAAATGGTGCCCCATGGGATGAGGCACCCTCTCCTAAAATTTATCCTTTAATTTCCATGATGAAAAGGTATGGGGTGAAGACTTCAGATCTTATTTTGGTGTAGAGGAGTCCTTTTGGTATTTAATCACTATTAGAAAAATGGATAAGGTGTGAACCCTAGCCGCCCCTCCTTATCATTGGCGCCACTTGGACTTAGAGTCCAAGTGGTTAAAACCTCTTAAAATCTCTGCTTCCCTTCTTATTTTTTCATGCCTCATTTGATGATGGCACCTCCTTTATGGACCCTTGGATGGCCATGGAGCTCTGATCAATGGTGGAAAAAAATGGCGCCTAAGTGAAGCCTCATGATGCATGGAAAAACATCAAAGAATTATTTCTCCGAAGAGTCCTTCAGTGTGAAGTGACTTTTGGAGATTAATTCTAATGTTTCCAAATGTTGAAGAGGACTTGGACCAGCATGAGAAGGTTGGACCAGCATGAGATGGATGTGAGAAATTAAGTGGAAGGGTGCGAGTGGATAAGGGATGGTGTCCGATCTCCAAGTATAAAAAGGGGAAACACGTCGAGGTGATTCGATCATCCAAGAATTCTAATCTCTTCTAAGTCTCTTTGGTTGTCCAATTAGTCACTCCCTTCTCTTATTAGGACAAGTCCAAAATAGTAAGGATAAGTCTGATTTTAAGACAAGGGCCTAGAAAGAGAATTAAGAAAGACAACGAGATAAGAAAGGTAAAGAAAGGAAAGGCTAGGACAGGAAGAAAGGAAGCCTTAAGGTTCTGCTATCCAGAAAAGCTTTTGAAGGAAGAAATCAGAAGAAGAAACCTATCTAAAGGAGAGAGTATCTTGATTAAAGCCCTATGTGGATCACCTTTGGAAGGCGAACACTTGGGCACCTAGTGGAAGTTCTACCGAAATTTTGGATATAGCGCTACAGGTATTTTTTTCTATACCTTTAATTATGTTATAAAATATTACATATAATTATTAATCATCAAGAAAGTCCTGATTTAGGATTTAATGTTTAGAATTTCTTAATAAAAATTTTGAAATCCATACTTTCGCTATGCCATCATAACCCTTCAGTGGTATCAGAGCTGCCCTTGTTTGATTCATTCATATATTAATCTGTTGATTGTAAGTATGTTATTAATCATGATATGTTTTCATATGATAATATGAATTGATGCATATATGATATGTACTAATAGAGGATTCAATTCTCAGCAGCCTAATACTCTTTAAGAATCATAGTAAAGGTCGTCCTACTATAGAGGACTATAGTGGAAGGGGTGCCTGCATGAATCAAGAAGAAGAACCACGAAAGGATGTTTTACTTTTGAATACTCTAAGATTATATTAGAATGTGTGTGAATCCAAAAGAAGTCCTCATAAAATTTATATTAAGTAGTAGTGAAAGCAACTATGGGTTAATCAATTCTTGATCAATTGATCAGTTGGTGTCTAAAAAAGTGCTAAAGATGGTTCTTTAATTGGTTCCATTGAATGATCTGATTAATTTATTGGTATCTAAAGAAAGCAACAGGGAGACCCCTACCTACTTACCTGGCCAATTTGGTTAAGTGATCTAGAAATTGAATAAAATCCTAATGTTGAAAATACTACTAGGGACCTTCCTTCATGCTAAGTCAATATTATATCAAGGACCATAGCAGATTTATTGTGTTACCACAAGACTTGCTATGAGAACTGATACAATATAGTCTTGGTGCATATAAGATGCTTACGGTAATTTTGGATATGCTGCTTTGTTGTGTTACCACAAGGACAGTTATATTCAAATTTGACTGTATGGTGATGAAGGGTCTTACTTAACTTAAATATTATAATTTGTTGTGTTATCATAAGGCTATTAATATTTTAAAGATCAAAAAAAAGTTAGAAATTACATAAGATACAATTAAAAAGAGTTTCCTACCTATGAACTCATAAAGATTTATTGTGTTACCACAAGATCTTTTTGAGAAATTAGGATCTCAACCCCATTAAGATAAATATTTAATATATCTAGTTCATAGAAGAGGGCTATGATGTTCGATAAAATAGTAAGAGGTACAATTAAACAAAAGATCTTATTTAATTGTGTGTGTCATCATGAGTTGGTTGCTTATGTATTGTTCTTTATTTAATATAAATTAAAATTCTACGATGGCATCTTCATTATCATTACGAGAAATTTTAGATTTCAACAAATTGATCGATCTCAATTATGTGGACTGGTTGAGAAATTTAAAAATAATACTCACTCAGGAGAGCTTTCCTATATTCTTAATGTCCCTGAACCACAAGATGTTGGGGATGATACCACGGAGGAAGAGGTATCCACATATAGGATGTGGAAGAATGATAGTTTGACTATCAAATGTATCATACTGGCCTCTATGAATAATGAATTATAAAGGCAACATGAAAGCATAGATACTCAATCCATACTCCTCAATCTAAAAGAGTTGTATGAAAAACAGAGTAGAACTGCTAGGTATGAGATATCTAAGCAGTCATTCCATGCTAGAATGATGGAAGGGTCATCTGTACAAGACCATATCCTTAAGGTCATTGACTTGATCACTAGATTGGGTCAATTAGATTTTTGATGGATGGAGAATTGAGTTAGAATTTGATCCTGTAATTTCTTCCTGAATCATTCACTTAGTTTATTGTGAATTACCATATGAACAAACTCAATACCTCATTACCTGAGCTATTAAACATGCTCAAAATAATTGAGGGCCACATCAAAAAGGATAAAACTTCAATTCTTCTTATAGATAAGACCTCTAAGAAGAAATCAGACATGAAGGATTCAAATAAAGGATTAAACCCTAAAGGTGGCAAGATGAAGAAGAAGGGAAAGAAAGCCTCTAGACAAGGTATATGCTTTCACTGCAGTAAGACAGGATACTAAAAAAAGAATTGCAAAGTTTATCTTGCATCTGTAAAGACTGGTGCAACCAATGCACCAAAAGGTGTATATAAGATGTATACAATTTTATCATTAAATTTTTCTAATTCGAACTCTTGGGTATTGGATATCGCCTATGGTTCTTATATTTGAAAATCATTGTAAGAGCTATAAAAAATTATAGTTTTGAAGAAGGGTGACTTCGAGCTCTATGACGTTGGAGGAGAGTCCATCCAAATAGAAGCTGTGGAGACATATATCTTGAAGTTATCTTTTGGGAAGATCTTAAAGCTAGAAAACTACTATCATATGCCTAAGATCATTAGAAATATTATTTCTGTACCATTGTTAAGGATATGAAATAAATGAAAAGGGCAATAGTTGCTCAAATTCTTTTTTTAATGAAATTATCTGTCATGGCATTTTGAATAATAATCTTCTGATTTTATCTTTTAATGATAATGTATTTCATGTTGATGAAAGCAAAAAGCGAAAGAGAAAATATATAAATAACACTTTACTCTGACATTGTCAACTTGATCATATAAGTGAGATAAGAATTAACAAGTTATACAAAAAAAAATTCTTTAATCCTAATGATTATGAATCATTAGAAACTTGTGAATCTTGTCTTATGGGTAAAATAATCAAGACTCCATTTAGTAGACATGGAGAAAGGACAAACGAGTTATTAGGACTTATACATACAGACATATGTGGTCCTACGATAACTGAATCCAGAGGAGGATACTCATATTTTATTATATTTACTGATGATTTATCTAGGTTTGGATATGTGTATCTTATGAAACATAAATTCGAAGCCTTTGATAAATTCAAAGAGTATCAAAGAATGGTCAAGAAACAAACTAAAAAAGATATTAAAATTTTTCGATCTGATCGAGGAGGAGAATATTTATCCAGTAAATTTTTAGAACATCTTAAAGAAAGAGAGATTCTCTCAGAATGGACCCCTCTTTATACACCATAGTTAAATGGTATAACGGAAAGGAGAAATTGTACTTTATTAGATATGGTGCAGTCCATGACATGCTTTACAGACTTATCTATTTTCTTTTGGAGATATGCCCTAGAGACTGCTGTATATATCCTAAATAGAGTACCTTCAAAATCTATGCCAAGCACTCCACATGAGATATAAAGAGGTAAAAAGCCTAATCTTAAGTATTTTAAGATTCGGTACTGTCCGACTTATGTTAAAAGAAATTTTGGACATAAACTAAGTGCTAGGACAAATACATGCTTATTTATAGGTTATCTTAAAGAGAGTATGGAATACTTCTTTTACCATCTTATTTAACAAAAGGTGTTTGTCAGTAAGCATGCTACTTTTATGAAAAAAGAGTTTATCTTAAAAAGGGACAGTGGAAGAAAAATTGAACTTGGTAAAGTTCAGAACCTACAAGTAGAAGCACAAGATATTCCTCAACCAAAAGTATCCATTGATGAGGTACAACCACAAAATGCACCTCCTCTCCGAAGGTCAGACAGAGTACGAAATACACCTTTAAGGTATGGACTCATTATTGAGAATAATGAAGTCCACATCATTGAAAATGATGAATCTTTGATCTATACGGAAGCTATCATGAGTAAGGACTCAGACAAATGGCTAGAGACTATGAAATCTGAAATGGATTCAATGTACTCCAACCAAGTATGGACTTTGATTAATACACCAGAGGGTGTGACCCCTATTGAAAGCAAATGGGTCTATAAGAAAAAATTAGAGTAAATGGCCAAGTCAAAACCTATAAAGTCGTATTGGTGGCTAAAGATTTCAAGCAAAAATAGGATATTGATTATGATGAAATATTCTCAACTGTTGCCATGCTCAAATCTTTATGGATTATGTTTACAATAGCAGCATACCATGATTATGAAATTTGACAAATGGATGTGAAGACCATCTTCCTTAATGGTTATCTTGAGAAAGAGATTTACATGTCTCAACCAGAAAAATTTATTTCAAGAGGGAGAACAAACCAGGTATGCAAGCTTAAAAAATCTATTTATAAATTAAAGCAGGCCTCGAGGAGTTAGAACATCCGCTTTGATGTTACAGTCAAAGAGTTTGGCTTTATCAAAAATATGAATGAACCTTATGTATATAAGAAGACTAGTAGGAGTGCTATTGTCTTCTTTATTTTATATGTGGATGACATACTTTTTATTGAAAATGATATCCCAATATTACAATCGGTTAAGACATGGCTATCAAGTTTTTCATGAAGGATCTGGGTGAAGCATCATATATACTAGTATAAAGATCTATAGGGATAGATCTAAGAGAATGTTAGGCTTATCCCAATCAAGGTACATAGATCTTGTGCTAAAAAGGTTCAGCATAAATGGAAGTAAAAGAGGTTACTTACCCATGAGTCAAGATATACATCTCTCTAAAAGGATATCTCCTAAGACACTAGAAGAGAAAAATCGAATGAGTTCTATTCCCCATGCTTCAGCAGTAGGGTCAATCATGTATGCTATGCTATATACCAGGCTTGATCCTACGCGTTAAGCATAGTTAGTAGATTTCAGGCTGATCCAGGTAAGGATCATTGGAAAGCAGTAAAAAATATTTTTAGGTACTTGAGAATGACTAAGGATATTTTTCTGGTATATGGAGGATCTGATCTAAAGCTAGAAGGGTATACTAACTCTAGTTTTCAATCAGACCCTAATGATAGTAAGTCCACTTCAGGGTATATCTTTATTCTAAATGGTGGAGCAGTAAGTTGAAAATGTTCTAAGCAGTAGACTGTAGCTTACTCAACCACTGAAGTAAAGTATATAGCTGTAAGTAAAGCCGCCAAAGAAACTGTCTGGATGAAGAAGTTCATCACTGATTTGAGTGTCGTTCCTGAAATTGAGAACCCAGTACCACTTTACTGTGAAAATTCTAGAACCATTGCTCAAACAAAGGAATCAAAGTCTCATCATAAATCTAAGCACATTCTAAGGTGCTTCCACCTCGTTCGTAAAATTATCGAGAGATAAGATATAGTCATTGAATGAGTAGATACAAAGAACAACATAGCCGACCCATTCACTAAGGCTCTACCATAGCAATAGTTCGATCACCACCTTGATTGTATAGGGATAAAATATAAGAATGATTGACTTTAGTGCAAGTGAGAGATTGAAAGGAATATGCCTTATAAGCCAATCAAAATTTATATTTTTGATGAATTTTTTCTTATAATTATCCAAACTCATGTAATTGGCACTTTATAAATATAAGGCATTTGTTTATCATCATATGCTGCATCTTACTTTTATAATAATTATGATGAACCTCATAAATCAAGATAATAATTTTAGAGTTATAATGAGATCATACTTATGAGATCTAAAATCTTAAAAATCCTAATTTAGAATATTCATAGTCATAGGAGCATTGAGTAGGAGATCAATGTTTCGGATAGACTGGCACATCCTATGTATGCTCGATGATGAGAGTGGCTTTGAGATACTAATACAAAGATGTTGGTGCTTATTAGAGAATGAGTTTACTGAACTAATCCATCTTAAAAAATATCTTATGGATCTACTTACCAGTCAAAAGATATTTTCTTCTAGTGGGAGTTGTGCATGTAGTTCTTTGACCTGAGACTACCGTTGAACTTTGTATATATAAATCCATATTTTGGTTCATACTCATTCATGACTTAGTCATATACAGATGGTTCTAGATATGGTAGATTATGTATGGAGGTTGTGAGTAGGTCAACATGAAATCGATCACTCCTCATAAGAGGAGATCGCATCTTACTTGCTCTAATTGACTGATGATTTAGGGAGTCTTTGATCAAAACATGATAAAAATTAGAAAAAATTTCTAATATTTTATTCATCAAATTATCATTGTAAGATTAAGAGAAATAAGAATATGATATTGAATTTGATATGTTTCCATATCCATAGTCATATTCATGATGCAGGGTGATCGCAGGATCGAATTGCACGGTAACTTATCACTAAATGATATTTTTGATATTCCTATCAAAATTTTATATCTTCTAGATAGACATAATATATTGCTAGATGTCAATTTTATCTTGTAGGTTTAATCAAATTAAAGAGTTTAATTCGATCGTCGATTGAAAAGGGTTCTAATTGCTAAAATCAGATTAGCTCGATTGGTCCTAAATCGGTTAGATTGGATTCTAATCAAATCTGATCAACATGCACTTGAACCTACTATTGGTTAGATATGAAATTCAATAGATCACACATATTAAAAATTAATCAAGAATTTAATTGGATTAGATCATGTTTGCAAGATGAACATGCTAGCACATATTGCAAACCCAAACTTCTTGTTTCGAATCAAATTCGAAATTGGTTCCGGATTGGGTTAATTAAATCCAATTAAACTCAAACTAAATTTGGGTCTAACTTGGGTTAACTCTTTGCGAGTTGAGCCAAGGTGTTGGCACCACCTTCCTAGCATCCCATGCATTAGAGATTCTCTCTCTGGCGCATGGTGTTTATTTTGTACGCTATGGGGTAAATGGCGCCCCATGGGATGGGGCGCCCTCTCCTAAAATTTATCCTTTAATTTCCACAATGAAAAGGTATGGTGCGAGGACTTCAGATCTTATTTTGGTATAGAGGAGTCCTTCTGGTATTTAATCACTATCAGATAAATGGATGAGGTGTGAACCCTAGCCACCCCTCCTTATCATTGGCGCCACTTGGACTTAGAGTCTAAGTGGTTAAAACCTCTTAAAATATCTGCTTCCCTTCTTATTTTTTCATGCCTCATCTGATGATGGCACCTCCTTTATGGGCCCTTGGATGGCCATGGAGCACTGATCAATGGTGGAAAAAAATGGCGCCTAAGTGAAGCCTCATGATGCATGGAAAAACATTAGAGAATTATTTCTCCGAAGAGTCCTTCTGCATGAAGTGATTTTTGGAGATTAATTTCAATGTTTCGACATGTTGAAGAGGACTTGGACCAGCATGAGAAATTAAGTGGAAGGGTGTGAGTGGATAAGGGATGGCATCCGATCTCCAAGTATAAAAGGGGATGCGCACCGAGGTGATTCGATCATCCAAAAATTTTAATATCTTCTTTCTTACATAAGTCTCTTAGGTTGTCCAATTAGTCTCTTCCTTCTCTTATTAGGACAAGTTCAAAATAGTAAAGACAAGTCCAATTTTAAGATAAGGGCTTAGGAAGAGAATTAAGGAAAACAACAAGACAAGAAAGATAGAGAAAGGAAAAGCTAGGAGAGGAAGGAAGGAAGCCCAGAGGTTCTACTATCCAAAAAAGTTCTTGGAAGAAGAAATCAGAGGAAGGAACCTATCTAAAGGAGAGTGTATCTTGATTAAAGCCCTGTGTGGATCACCTTTGGAGGACGAACACTTGGGCGTCTGGTGGAAGTTCTGTCGAAATTTTGGATATAGTGCTACGGGTATTTTTTTCTATACCTTTAATTATGTTATAAAATATTTCATTTGATTGTTAATCATCAAGGAGGTCCTGATTTAGGGTGTAATGTTTAAGATTTCTTGATAAAAATTTTGAAATCCATGCTTTCGCTATGCCATCATAACCCTTCATTACTTACCACATGCCTTTTCCCATCTTTTATTCTCTCTCTCACTCTCTCTCTTCCCGTATATTGCTACACCTTGAGCAACCCAAACAGCGTGGCTCTTTAGTTTGTCCTCCAATGTCTGAATGCTCCTAGGCATCTTCCTTGTATTGGTGATGGTATCTTTTGAATGGTGCTATCAAGCATCACCCTTATGACACCACTAAGCTCCACCTATTGATTCCATTGAGCGTTTCCTCTTCTAATGCCATCGAGCATCTTCATTATGACATTTCTAAAAGTCTTCCCTATGTTGCTGCTGGACATCTCCATTTCTATCATCGATCTCTACCATTATTCTATCTCCCTATCTTCGTCTCTTTCCCACGGCATCTATCTCAATTTTTAGGTAGAATCTAACTCTCTCTCTCTCTCTCAAACACAAATTAGGAGGAGACTAGAGCCCTTGATATTTGAGGAGCACCTAACTTGAGATCTATTGCTGTAAGGCTCAAAAATCTGGAATAGGGTGGAATGAATCGAATGAGGCTGGGCTAGAGTGATCCTTGCGATCCGATGAAAATTGCTCCAATCTGCAAAATCAGTCAAGAAACTGAATGGAGATCCTTCGATTCTTGACCCTCTGATGCTTAAGTTAATTCGAAACTTGAGAACAGAGGTGGAAAAGAGTGAGAGAGTAAGAGAGATCAAATGAAACAAGAAAAAAATTGGGTAGGAGCCAAGATTCTGACCTAATTTTCTACCAACAAAATCTCCTCCAGTTTCAGAGAGCAGAACTTATCGATGGAGGATCCCTGACCCACTATTTATAGAAGGATTGAGGAAGTCGTTCCAGAGTTTGTTAAGCCATTAGAGAAATTTGTTAGGTGGTTAGAGAGCTATCTATAAGTGAGCTAGCATACAATTTTGCATATGACCTAGACATGAGATCATACCTGGCTGTACCTACTAATGTATATGAGCTCATGGCCAGCTGTGGCTTGCTTGCAAAAACCACCATGGGCATTCGTGGAACGATTAAGTCTGTCACTATAATAGTTTACTTCGGTAGATGATCGGGGTGAAATAGAGACGTCATAATAGTCATCCCGAATATAGGAGGCATCAGGATTTAGGTTGATAAATATTCGATCTGAATATTTCTTTGTCAGCTGAGATGTCATCCTAGATAGAATACCGGGTGTCTTTTATTCAGCTTGATAAAATATCGAGCTGAATCTATTAATCGATAAACTAATCTACTGGAATCTGATACTTTGAGATTGATATCTCTTTGATCTCATATGATGATGCCACATGTCTTGAGATTGGTTTAATGCACTAACACTTTGCCTCCACATTTTATATCCGAGGTGATAATTTTTTGATCGAACTAGGAAGTAAAAGTATCTTCATAAGTTTGGATTTTCACCGATTTGAGAGATGTTCACCATCGAGACCAAATTTTATTGGTCAGGATATCTTATTTTCGAACTAACCCTTTTGACCCAATTTCTTACCGACCAGGAGATCTTATCTCCACATTCGCTCTTTGGCTCGATTTTAAACTGACTAGGAGATCTTATCTCTGTATTTGCTTTTTGATCTGATTTTTATCGATCAAAAAATCTTATCTCCATATTTATCTTTTGGCTCGATCTTTCACCAACCAGGAAATCTTATCTCTGCCCTTGATTTCTGGCTCAATTTTTACTGGTCAGAAGATCTTATCTCTGTATTTATCTTTTGGATTGATTTTTGTCGGTCAAAAGATCTCATCTCTATAATTACTTTTTGATTTGATTTTTATTGACCAGGAGATCTTATCTTCACGCTTGAATTTTTGATCCAATTTTTACTAATCAGGAGATCTTATCTTCATATTCACTCTTTAGCTCAGTTTTAAATCAATCAGGAGATCTTATCTTCATATTCACTTTTTGATCTGATTTTTATCGATCAGAATATCTTATCTCCGTATTTATCTTTTGGCTCGATCTTTCATCGATCAGGAGATCTTATCTCCACACTTGCTTTTTGGCTTAATTTTCACTAGCTAGAAGATTTTATCTCCGTATTTATCTTTTGGATCAATTTTTATCGGTCCGGAGATCTCATCTCCATAATTATCTTTTGGCTCGATTTTTACTGATCAAAAGATCTTACCTCTATGCTTGAATTTTTGATCTAGTTTTTATCGACAAGGAGATTTAATCTCCATATTTATTTTTTGGCCCGATTTTTGTCAGTTAAGAGATCTTGTCTCCATATTCAAATTTTTGATCTGATTTTTACCGACTAAGAGATCTTCATTCAGATTTTTATCTCATCTTTAGTATCGTCATCATCGTGCACCACTTCATTCGAATCACCCTCCCCATGCTATATCCAACAAGTATACTTCTTATCCATACTATGCAGCAGATGCTCCTCAACAAGTGTTATGTGACAATATACCATATTGATATATCTCTTACACGGACACTTTATCCGACTAGCACTATCAGCCTTATGCCGTGCAAAGTCAATGAAATCTCAAACTTTTTTTCGATATTCAGGCAAAAAATACCTCTAACATTCATCCAACTTTTGTTGATATTCATCTAACAACAAACACAAAATCATTAACAACCAAAAAAAAATTCAGTGGTATTCTGGATCCCAATCCAAATTTTGGACTAAATTGCGTTTCAAATTTCAACCAAAATTCTGATCTGGATCACTTGATACAAAATAACACATATTAAAAAATATATGCAGACTGAACATTAACATAGAAAATATGTTACATCAACTTAATGAAGTAAAAATGCATGATCCTATCCTTTTCAAATTATTACTAACAGGTGTAGCCCTATCCCTTTCAGAAAAGTAATAATCTCATTATTATTATTAATGAATATTTTATCTCATTTTCATAAAAATTTCGACAGCATCTCCCCATGGTTCTCTAAGTATACAATGTGGATATGGTGCCTACGCATCCTATCCACCATATACGTGGAGAATAATAGACAGATAATAATTGAATACCACATAATGAAATAAAATATCAACTATTAACAACAATAATATTATTACTTTTTCAAAAAGCCCAAATACGGGATATCCAAGTTTCAATCTCGATAAAGATCGAAACTTGAATGAAAATCTATGACTCAATATAATTTAAGTACCATCTTTGAACGTGCATTCAAAGATGGATTTCTAATTTATCAAAAAAAAATAATTTCGTATTGAAATTTTTTTATCAAAAATTTTAATAGAATTTTTTCTAAAATAGAAATACTTTTTTTATTTATAATTTCAGCAGCATACAAAATAACACATAAAATAATTTAATAGTAACAAGTAACAGCAATGTGCATTGTGTTAGTGAAAAAATAATTAATCAAATAATTAAATAATTTCAGCAGTAACACTAAAAAATAATATGCAATAATTATAATAATTTTAACCCAGCCCGACCAGGCCCAACCCAGAATCGACCCCGACCCATCCCAACACCAGCCAGTCCCGGCCCCACCGACCTGCCGGACCGCCCCAGCCCCATCCCCGGACCCATCCCTGAAGGCCCCGGCCTAACCCGAACCCGACCCCGGCCCGACCCAGAACCGACCCAACCCTGACCCACCCAAACCCGACCTGCCCCACCCTTACCCGGCCCGACCCGACCAGAACCCGACCCTAGCCCAACCCAGAACTGACCCAACCCGGACCTGACCCGGCCCGAGCCCGATCCAACCTGGCCCGCCTCGCCCTGACCAGACCCCAACCCGACCTGCCCCATCCCGGCCCCATCCCCGGACCCTTCCCCGAAGGCCCCAGCCAGACCCGGAACCAACCCGGCCTAAACCCTACCAGACCTGACCCGCCCCATCCCGGACCGGAACCAACCCGACCCGACCCAAATCGGAACCGACCTAACCCGACCCACCCTGGCTCCACCCGACCCAACCCGACCTGGCCCGACCCAGCCCGACCCAAAAATGACCAGGCCCGACCCGACCTAGTCACAACCCGACCCAGCCTAACCCGACCCGAAAATGACCAGGCCCAGCCCGACCCTAACACGGACCCAACCTGGCCTGGCTCGAGCCTCGGGCCCCGAACCCGGCCACGGCCCGGCCCGGCCCTAGCCACGGCCCTGCAGGCCCCTATCTCCAGCCTGTTGGCACCGAACTGTCGTCCCCATCCCTGGCCCGACCCATCAACCCTGGCCCGCAGACCTCGCAGCCCCAGCCAGTAGACCCCGCAGCCCCTGTCTGCAGGCCCCGCGGCCCCGGCCCGTCATCCCCATCCCTGACCCACAGTCCCCATCCCCGGCCCCAACGCAACGGACCCGGCCCACAGGCCCCGCGGCCCTGACCCGTAGGCCCCACGGGCTCGGCCCACTGTCCCCAACCCAGGTGCACCGTCTCTGGCCCCGGCCCACCGATCCCGTCACCGTCCCTATCCCGGCCCGAACCCCAACAAAAAAAAGTAATAAAACTCACCACGACGGTGGTGTTGGCGACGGCTTTGCGGACGATGATCGGGATGGCGAAGCAAACAGCGACGACGACGGTGGAGCAAACGGGGATAGCGGTCGGACAGGGGGAGAGACGTGGGACGCCAGGGGGGAGTGCGAGAGAATGCTGAGTGAGGGTGGGGGGGGAGGGGGCAATGAGGAAGAAAATGGGTTTCAGATGGGACATGACGGGACGCGGGGTATTAGCGATAAAAAATTTTATCACTAATAATTAATTTTTGTCGTAAGTAATTTAAACAAAAACATAAATTTGTGATGAAAATAAATTTTTTCATTGCTAATAAGTTTATTAACGATGGATAAAATTTTTGTTGCTAATAGTTTTTGCCAAAAAAAATTTTTTTCACTGAAAAAAATTTTTCTCCTGAAATATATTATTTACGATGAAAATATAAGATTTCGTCGCTAATAGTCTCTGTCAAAAATTTTTTGGTAAAAAAATTTTATTTATGATGATTATTTTCATTGCTATTTACGTTATCAGCCACGAAAATTTCCTTCCATCGCTAATAATTACTAAAAAAGAATTTTTTATTTATAATTTTTTTATAAGTAATTATATGATGCTTGCATGATAAATTTTTTTCAGATCCAACTGACAAGATAGACGGCAGAACCACATTGATTTACTAAAAGCGAGTTCAAGGATTTGACTGCAAACTTTTTTACTCAGAGCTTCATGCGAAAAATGATGATATTTAAGAGGTCAAAAAAGTACCTTGCTTCTTTCTTCTATGATGTTATTGTTTAGGAAGTATGTGACCAAGTTCATCCGGCCCTCTTTCACAGCCCACACAGTTGGAACCATATCTATCTTTAAATTTTCATAGAATGTTAATACTTCCATAGCCTGTTTCCCAGGCATCACATATTTTGTCCTACTTATTTAAATTTTGTAGAACTCATATTATGTTTAGGTTTAATGAGAACTACATAAAAAATAAGCTAAATTTGGACCTGATCCTTTCTAAGAGACTCAATAAAGCCATCGACAAATAGAACCATGCCTCTTTAGCACCAGAGCCTAGATATGGGGTGCAAAATTTTCTCTTGATCTACTGCCATGTCACCCTTTTTTATTTTTTTTTATTTATTAACTAAAATAGATGGAAGACCAACTAAAATCAGACAGAAGCATGATTCAAACTAGGGGTGTCAATGGGTCAAATTATTTTTGGTTTACATGCAGGTTGAAGTAGGTTTGACCCATACCCCACATATACTTTTTCTTCATCCATATCAGCTCATCAACCTTTCTAAATTTTTATTCATTACTT
Organism: Elaeis guineensis; assembly: GCF_000442705.2. Lineage (NCBI taxonomy): Eukaryota > Viridiplantae > Streptophyta > Magnoliopsida > Arecales > Arecaceae > Elaeis > Elaeis guineensis. The sequence continues at coordinate 9,324,657 of NC_026008.2, read as the reverse complement.
ATGTGTATAACTAAGAAATAAAACAAAAGGAGGTTTTCAAATATCACAAGTAACAAAATCAAGATTTTTCTTTAAATATGTCATTATAAATATAATAAATATAAAATTTAATATATATGATAATTATGAACTAACTAATGATAAAACTAGATAAAATACAGTCACATATTCTAAAATATCTTGACCCACTCTATCCATCATTCTTGTAAATTTTTAATTTAAATATTTATTATTTTTTATAAGTTATTAATAATTTTTTTATGATAAAAATTTTTATTATTTTTTTTCAAATTACATCTAGCATTTTAAGTATGATTCCAACAATTTTCTTATATTACTACATATTCATCTTAATATTTTACATACTTTTATTTTATACATATTATTTTTTAAAATTATCTTATATTTTTTATAAATATAAAAAAAATATTATAATATATATCCTTCAATAGAAAAGTTTTTTTTAATTTTTAAAATTTTTAAAGCATTAGTGATAAAAATTTTTATCGTTAAAAATCATTTTAACGATGGAAAATTCTTTTACCATCGCTAATAGTTTAGTTTATGAAATTTAAATTTTTTTTTATTTTTCAAATATTCATGATGAAAGATATACATCGTAAATAAGTAACTACTTTGCAACAGTAATTCAATTTATCATCACAAATAGTTGATTATTTACGATGAATAAGTTCCATCACAAATTATCTTTTATTTTTAAATTTTTAAAATATATATTTATTTGCAATGGAATATATGTTTTCATGGTAAATAAGTAATATTAGCGATGAAATGTATTTCATCATAAATATTTTATAATTTTTAATTTTTTTAATTTTTTTAATTATTTACAAAAAAATCACTTATTGGTGATGAAAATATTTTCTAAGTCACAAATATCTTATTTTTTAAATTTTTAATTTTTTTTTATTTTTCAGATATTAGCGATGAAAAATTTCATCATACATGGTTGATAATTTATGATAGAAAAGAAACTTTCCATCGTAAATATTTTAATTATCTATGACATTACTTTTTTCATCATAAATAATATATATGTTTTAAATTTTTAAATTATCTAAATTTTTAAAGTATTAATGATGAAAATTTTTATCGTTAATAATCATTATTTATGACACAATATGTATTTTCATCATAAATAATTAAATTATTTACAACTGAGACTTACATCATAAATAATCAAAAATATTTAATTTTTTATTTTTTAAATATTAGTGATAAAAATTTTTAGTCATAAATAAGTATAATTGGCGACGGAATCAAATTTTTCATCATAAAAAATTTAACTATTACCGACGAAAGATTTATCGTCGCTAATATTTAGATATTTGTAATTTAAATTTTTTTTATTTACAACAAAAATATTCATCGTAAATAAGCTCTTTATTATGATAAAATTCTTTTTTCATCATAAATATTTTTTTATTATCGATGAAAATTTTTTTGCACCATTGATACAATTATTTGCGATGTTAATGTTTTTCGTCGTAAATAAATTCGTCATTAAAATTCTCTTTCCTTATAATGAAAACTAATACAATATGGTATTTTAGTATGTTTGTGCAGTATGAACATGCTTCCATACTAACTGACATCTTAGTGATGCTCAGATAGATGCAATGATTAAACTTTATGTCATGGTTTAAAGATTATGTGAGCTTTAACTTCTACTTGTGCCAATAAAATTTTTTGTTCATGTGAAATATAAGTACTAATATATTATTTTTGCAATTTATGATTAGGTGCACAATCCATATAGTATGATATGAAATCAACACTTGAATGACTTAGCCTGGGATCCCATGAGAGTGGTAAAAATATGGCCCATGTATTTTGTTGGTGGATTCAAATTTCACACACATGCATACAATGAGGGCAAAAAAACAATCAATAGTGGAGTGTGTGTTAAGGGTAGAGGACATGGTGATAATGAAAGTGATTTCTATAGTATTCTTAAAGAGGTGGCAGAGTTACAGTATCCAAGTCAAGGTGATAAAAGGGTGGTGATATTTTATTGTGAATGATTTGATCCTATCATAAATCATGGGATGAAAGTACACAAATAATACGATATCGTTAAAATTCGACATCATAGAAGATATCCAAAGTTTGATCCATTTATTCTTCCCCAACATGTGGTGCAAGCATATTATTTACCTTATCCTCAGAGGATAAGAGATAAGGTAAATTGGTGGGTGGTCATCAAGACAAGATCGAGAGGTCGAGTAGATAATTACCACATTTTGGAGCCTGCTTTTCAAGATGAGGAGATGTCTCGAGTCAATGCAATAGAAGATAATGAGTTCATTGAATATTTACAAAACAGAGAGGGATTATTTGAGGAGGTTGATGCATATCTTGAAGGCACCATTGATGATAAAGAAAAAGAAGATGAAGAGGAAGTTGAAGAAGAAGAGGAAGAAGAAGAAGAAGAGGAAGAAGAGGAAGAGAAGAATATTTCACTGATGAAGATGATTCAGAAAGCAATCAAAACTATGAAGATGACAATGAAGATGATGATGAGTAATTATGATATAATAATTATGCTTCTAGATATTTTTTTTACTTTTTTTTGTTAATAGGTGATAACTTGTTTGTATATGTGCTTATGTAAAATTATTGATATTTATTTTACATATATATTATTATAATCTTTACTTGATATTTGTTTTATATTTAGGTTGTTGTAATCAATACTTGATATTTGATTTGTTTTACATTTACATTATTGTGCATATACAGATGTCACCTTCAAAATGAGCTGGAAATTAAGGGGAAGAAAAAGTCATCTACTTCTCGACCAAAGAAGACTCGCGCAACCACTATACCATGACAGACTTACCACGACCCTCAACCACCATGGCTCCTCAGATGCTTCACTCGCCACCTTCTACCATTGTCACATCATCTTCCTCTCCTATTACACCATCCTCTTCAACCATGCCGCCTCCTTTCCATCCTATTCCACCACATCTCCCTACTATGACCTCAGGGGCTTTTACTACTCAACTACCATGTTTTGATTCCATTCCCACTACTTTCACTACCCCACCCTCTTTCAGTTCTATGCCACTATCATTTCCCACATATCCATCATTTTATTTTCAATACCCAAATACCATGCCACACACACCTAGACCTACTTGCAGCCTTTCCTCTTTCCATACTATGGTTTCACTTGGGCAGTCACCACCTATCCAACCTATGCACACTTCTGCCACCATAACTTCTAACCAAGAGGGTTTGCACACACAAACACCAGAGAAGGTACTGTTAATTCCAAATGATTATGGATAAAACTATATAATATTTAGTTCATTGCACTATTTTATTTAGTTGAAATAAATATACATGATTGTTTGACTATTGTTTATCTATACAGTTTCAATGATGACCATATGATGACCCATGCTTTGATTGAAATCCTTAAGAGCAAGTATGACGGTCCTTTCTCTTCATGGAAGAAGATTCCAAAGAGGACGCAAGACATGTGGTTTCGTGAGTTTGAGGTAAGAATATTTTTAAGTTTATTAGATTCCTTTATTTGCTTATATTTGATTTAAAATATCTATATATATATATATTGTTGATACTGAACTTTTTTTTCTTTTTTGTAGAAAAAAATTCAATGGGATCCAGAGGATGAGCAGCATATTTGGAGGAATTGGGAGCACTGTGGTTCAAATTGTCTTACTAATATTTTTAACGAGGCCGGTAAAAATCATGACTGCAAGCCGATTAGATGGGGGGTGCATGGCAGAAGCTGTGAAAATATTGGGATAGTGATGAGTTCAAAGCCAAAAGTGAGAAGAACAAGAAGAATCATGCATCCAATTGTGGTGGATTAGGTTTCCCACTTTACACTGGTGGTTCCATTAGCATTAACGACCATACTACAAGATTGGTATTGATTTATTCTTTGTGATACTTTTTCTTTGTTTATTATTAATGCATCTTATTCTTTATCCACTTGTTAATAATATAACTTTTGTTTTTAAAGTTGCTAATGTTGTTTGTGTCGTGAAATTCAGACGTAGAAGTTGAATCGGACACCTACATTGGATGAGCTTCTCAAACACACCCATCAAAAGAAAAAAGATGACAATCAGTGGGTGAATAAGAGGATAGAGACAGCATATGTAACTACTCAAAAATCTATAATTCATATATTTATACTATTTGTATGTTTAACTCATTGTATTTAATGTCTTTCGCAGACTAGTTTTGCACAGAAGTAGCAAGAGGTGCAATCAAGTCAGAGCTCAACTGGAGAGGATGGTGTAGAATCATCACAGCAGCAGTCTCAGCCATTTATGATGCATGTATAGAAAGAAATAGTTGAAGTGAACAAGGGGCGGATTTATGGACTTGGATCACAAGCTAGCTTGTTGACAGGCTCCTCATCTTCTGGCTGCATATCCTCACGAGTCCCTGAGGAGTGAATTCAAGAGTGAGAGAAGATTTATAGTATGTTTGAAACCGTATCTACTCGAAACGAGGAGTTAGTAGCTCATAACAATCAATTAGCAATCCAAAACAGTGAATTAGCCACCTAAAATAGTGACTTAGCTATTTGTGTTTCTCGTATGGAAGAGTTCATGCGCCTTATGATGGAGAAGATGCAGGTGTTTCCAGCACCGCCTCCAACCGCTACTTCTGCAAATGATGATAATTGTGATGACAATGATGATGATGATCAGGAGGAGGATGGTCACTTATGATTTTTTTTTTATTATGATTGAAATGATGATACTTGTAATACTTGTTTCTTTCATTATGAACTTGGATATGACAAGGATGATGATACTTTTGAAATTTCTATTATGGTTTTGATACTTATGATACTTTTGGATATAATGGCTACTTTTTTCTTTTGTGATGATTATGGTTTTCTATTAGGATTAATATGCTATATTTATGAATATGAATTTATTGTTATATGGATTATTTGTATATCATCAGGTGTATTAAAAAAAAAAGATATTTTAAGTTTTTCTAATGATCAGATTTAAATATTGCTAGGGATACTTTCCTCGAAAAAATGTTTTGCAAGAGATTTTTTTTCCCTTGGAAAGTCATTTTGCGAGGAATTATTTTCTCAAAAAATTATTTAGCAAGGGATAATTCCCTCGGAAATACAAAAAAGTCATTTAAAAAATTCAAAAAATCTCTCAAAAACTTTCTTAACAAAATCTCTCAAAAAATCCCTCGAAAAGATTCTCTCAGAAAATCCCTCAACAAATTTTCCTCAAAAAATCCCTCGTTAAATCCCTCAAAAAATCTCTTAGAAAATTCCTCGATAAATTTCCCTCAGAAAATCTCTCAGAGAATTTTCCTCAAAAAGTCCCTCCAAAAGATTCCCTCCAAAAATTTCTCAGTAAATTTTCTCTCAAAAAATCCCTTGGAGAATTTTCCTCGGAATGATTCCCTCGAAAATTTTTCCTCAAAAAATCCGTCAGAAGTTTCCAAGGAAAAAATTCAGTTGGAAAATCCCTCAAAAAATAAATTCCTTTAGAAAAATCCCTTGAAAAAAAATTTTGAAGAGAATTTTTCCGACGACCTTATTTCCATCGAAAATCCATTAGAAATACAAATTTTCGACAATTTTTTTCCTTTTTCCCTCAAAAGATTCGTCGAAAATGGCCCTTTTTCTTATAGTGCACCCCTTATCCTGGAAGGACCCTACATTGTAAAGCCTTAAGAGGGTCTTGCAGCCCAATAGGGCCTGCTGTATATCTAAAAGTAAAAAAAGCAAAAAAAAAAAAAAAAAAAAAGGAATAAGAGAGAGAGAGAGAGAGAGTAAATCTCGCTAATGTTAGTGCTTACTTAAGGTCATGTATAGCCTAATTAGGAGAAATTTCTAGAATTTGATGAGCTAAATCTGTAAATGTCTCTAGAACTATAAGTGTCTACTACTCTAGTGTTATATTTTTGCACCACGTGTAAAACTATTGTGGAACCTGCATGTTGATTTATGAAATCAATATGTTTAAAAGCCTAGTTTGGGGGAAAAAAATATGTATTGATTTATCTTGCATGAAGAAATGAATTAAGATATTGAATCATTTTACTTATGCATGCTACTAAAATTTTTATTTATCAAAAAGAATATATTGGTTTGATTCTTCATAATAGAAAAGTATGAAATGAAATGTTAGGTCATGTTTGAAAGTTCCTGAATATTTGAAAGTTTTATATTTATTATATGACAGAAAATGAGATTTGAAAATTGATATTACCTTATTTTAAGTAATACTCTCTAGTTTGATTATGTTTTGAACCTACCCAGTAGGGTAGATAATTAGCAACAGGTGTTCAAAACTAGTTTCTTTGAGATCCCCACCACAAAGCTGCATCCTACACTACAATAACAAATATAGTTTCAAGCATTGTCATAGGATTAACCACAACCATAAGCATCAGGGCTAAGACAGTTTGTATCTTTAACTATTCTTGCAAAATTTATATGGAGATATCTTTTCTCACAAGTTGTACTAAGCCTAGCCATTCTCTTTACTACTATTTGAAAAAGCTAACCAGGTTGTTGAACATCTATAAACTAAATATTCAAATCTTGTTAGGGAATTGCTAAATTTCTGTTACAATTTTTTTGATATTTGTATTTATCCCAGCATGTAGTTATTATACTTGAATCAACTAAAGGTGCAGGGGGAACTTACTTAGTTACAAGTTCGCTATTCTTTCTCCAGCCAATCCTTTCAGATGCTGAGCAGCGTGGATTGGATCATGGACTAAGTGTTGGAGGTTTAAGATTTAATTAGTCTCCTCAACTGAAATAAATTTTATATTGAAAAAAATGTTGTATATCAACCTTTTGGTAATTTGAAGATGGCGACTTTTCCAATTATCTTAGTTTGGTTTTATGTGATTGTTAATGTTGAGAATTTTCATGATAGAAATTTACATATACCTTAATTGCAACCACTGCATGTTATAATATAAGGAAGATATGTTGTGAAACTAAAAATTTCAAGCCTTTCATATCCAAGCAATTCTTTGTGCACTGCACGCGTGCGGTGATTCACTCACGTGCGGGCCTGGGAAAGTTAGTGAAAAAAAAATATTTTTTTGGCAGCCCCATGCGAGAGCGAATCACTGCATGCGGTGCGTGGTTTTCTACACCACACATGGTGCATAAAGAATTTCGCTTCATATCCTATAAGACCAAGCCCTACATGATGTACGGTCATTCATCTCATGCCCAACCCTTACATATGTGTCAGTTAACATTGAAAAAATAATGCCCTACAAGACAATCATATGTATGATGCGATAAGATATTTTTCTGAATTTTATCTTCCAAACTCATATAATTAACATTTATTATTAATAAAATTAGGCATTTTGATTCATTATATGCTGCATCTTATGCTTGTTTAAGATTATAATGAACCCCATAGGTTAGGGCAATAGTTTTAGGGCCATAATGAGTTCATGCTAGTGAGACCTAAATTTTTGATAGGCCTAATCTAAAATATTTTTAGTCGTTGGCTCATTGAGTTGGGGATCAATGATACCAGTAAGACTGGCACATCCTATGTATACTCCATGGAAAGGATGGTTGATCTCACAATCACTTGTGTGGTAACACTAATACAAGGATATGGATGCTCATTAGAGAATAAATTCATCAAATTGACCAATGAGAGAATATCTGATGGAGCGTTATTTATATGTCAGTAGGTTGTTCTCTAGTGGAAGTTGTGCAAGTGATCCTTAGACCTGAGATCACTATGGTACCTTATGTACATGAATCCATATTTTGGTTCATTCCCTAGCTTGATTCTCTAATCTTTGTGTGGGGTGTTCTGGATATGGTGAAGTATGCATGGAGATTGTGAGTAGTCAATAAGGGATCGATCACTATTAATAAGGGAACGAATATCCTATGTGATCTCACAGATCGATGATTCAGAAAGTCTTTGATCAAAGCAGGATGATAATTAAAAAAAAAAATTAATATATCATTAACTGAATCATCACCTTCTGATCAAGATATATATAGATGAGCATTTGGGTTTAACATGATTCTATACCCATAGCTCATCTGGGATGTTGTATGACTGAAAGATTGAATTGCATGGTAACTCACCACTAAAGAATAATTTTGATATTTTCATCAAATTTTATCTCTTCTGAATAGTTATGACACATTATTAGACATCAATCTTGACTTGTGGACTCACAAAAATTAAAAAAATTTAATTCAAGAATTAATTAGAAAGAGTTCTAATTAAATTGGTGCAATTAGGCTAACCTAATTCAATCAGATTGGTTGAGATCATCAATCTGAGTCCACTGCTGGCTAGATATGAAACCCAATGGACCACACACTTTGAGATTTGATCTTGATTTGATTTAGTTAGGATTTATTATAAATTTTAGGATTAATTTGATATGCTAGCATATTGTGTTAATCCAAGTTTCCAATTAGATTAGTTCAAAGTATTTGAGTGAAGCTTAACCTGTTGCTTTGGATCTAATTGGATTAAGTCTAAATTAATTGGTTACTTGCCTTATCATGAAAAGTGTTTCATATGCATTCAAGGTCCTCCATGCCACCACATTTATTCCATGCCAAAAATAAAGGGACACCCCATCTTAAATGGCATTAATGAGAAAGGAGTCCTTCTGCATTAAGCAACTTAACCACCTTATGTTCTCTCGATTTTTCTTAATTATCACATGCCAAAAATAAATAAAATTTATGGGAGCAGAAGAGGAGGAGTTCTTCTGTTTGAAGACTCTTCTGCACCAATTAAAATCACATGGAGAATTTATTCTCCGCATGAGAAAGTGGAGAGCCAAGAGTTGGCGCCCCTTGGGATATGTTGGCACCCCATCATTCCTTATATAAAGGGGGTGCCATATATGGATTAAGCCCTGAATTCCTTGGTTGTTAGGCATGTGATAAGAAAGGAAAAGATAGAAAAAATCAGAGAAAAAGATAAGAAAAATAAGAATGGAAAAAATAGAAAGAAGAGAAGAGAGAAAAAAGGAAAGCAAGGGTTGCTTGTCCTAAGATTTAATTTTTTTCAAGTGTTGGAGTTCCAAATCAATTTTGAATGTGAGTTCTCTTAAGAAGAGTTTTCTGGCATGGTCCTAATGGTGGTTTTGAAGGCATACAGATGATGGTGCAATCAGTTCTCGAGAAGAAAAGTCGGTAGTATTCTTGTGAAGAAAGGCTACGGCACTACTTCGGTTAGGAAGGATCCTATTCAGTCCCGTGTAGATCACCATTGGAGAGCTTCTACTTTGGATCCTTGTGGGGATTCTTTTGTTATCCGACTACCAACTTCAAAAAATATAACTTCTATCTCATTGCATGTTTATTTTGGTTTGATTGGTATCTATAAAATGATTCTAAGATTTGAGTTCCGGTATGTTGGTTTTAAATGTTAAAACTTATTTTCATATATGTCAAAATTTTTGAAATTCTTATTCTGCTGCATGACTAGAATCCAATAATGATATCAGAGCTACCGTTATTAGATTCAACAAACAAGTATTATTTTTGCAATATAGATTAGATCTGATTCATATGCTGCCGGTTACATTAATCGATTACTTGCATCAATCTTTAAATCAAAAATTATTTTGACCATGATTGTAGTTAGACTATTAAATTTTAATTGTTAAATTTAAAATTTATTATTATCTAAAATTTTATTATTCACGATAGATTGATGATTTAATCGATTTTAATAGGGTGTATTGGAATTAGGTCAATTGTTGACCTAGTCAAGCCCTATTTTGATTAGGATTTTGAATCAGATGTAATCCAAGTTGGATTAAAATTCAAAATATTAGCTCAAATGAATTTTGACAAGTGAATTAGATCAAGTGTTGGATCTAAATCATAGTCAAATAACTTTGGCTCAAGTGTTGAACACACCCTACATGATTTTTGTTATCATGTTTTTGGCATAAGCATATAAATGATATTACAACTTAAATAGCATGGTTTATAGCATGATATTATTGTTTTCCTTCTTATGATATACACTTTTATATATGATGTAAATTGTTAGGATGTGTTAGAGACCAGTTTAAAAATCTTATTAAAAATTATATTAAGTTGTAGTGTTGGAATTTACTTACTAACCGAATGTTGGATGCATTGATCAATTGGTGTCTAAGGCAAGTATTAAAGGTGATTTTCTTATTAGGTCCATTTGCTTTTCTCACCAAGTTGTTGGTGTCGAAAGAAAACATCGGAGAGCCTCCCACCTACTTACCTGGCCAATCTGGTCTATTGAGTTCTAAGTTTGAATTGCTTAGTGATGTAGACACTACATGTGTCTACCTTTATATTAAGCCAATATCATGTCAAAAACTATAGTGAGTTTGTTGTGCAACGATAAAACTTACTATAGAGATTGATGTCGGATTATCTTAGTGTATATTTGATGCCTACAGTATTTTGGATATGTTGCTTTATTATGCAACCACAAGGGCAGCATCATTCAGATATAACTGTATGAAAATGAAGAATCTAACTTAACTAAAATATTATAGTTTGTTGTGCAACCACAAGGCTATGAATGTTTTAGAGATAGGAAGATGTTAAGAGTTGCATGAGATGCAATTGAAAAGGAGTTTCCTACTTTTGAACTCATGAAGATTTGTTGTGCAACTACAAGTCCTTTTGTGAGGAATTAGGATCTCAACTCCATCAAGAAAACCAATAGGATTTTTTGTTTATTATGGGAGAGGGCTATGGTATTCGATAAAATAGTAGGAGTAACAATTAGATAAAAGATCTAATATAGTTATGCATGTCATCATGAGTTGTCTGCTTATATTAGTTTCTTGTTATTATAGTTTAATCTGCATAATGGCATTCTCACTTTCACTGCAAGGCATACTTGATGCCAACAAGTTGACCAGACCTAATTATGTGGACTGATTAAGGAACCTAAAAATTATTCTTATACAGAAGAAAGTCTCCTATATTTTGGATATCCCTGCATCCGATTCGATCGGTGAAGATGCAACTGAGGAGGAAAAGGCCACATACAGGATGTGGCAAAATGATAGTGTAACTGTCAAGTACATCATGCTTGCCTCTATAAGTATTGAGTTTTAGAGACAACATGAAGGCATGGATGTTCCTTCCATACTCAATCTAAAGGAGTTATATAGAGAACAAAGTTAGACTGCAAGATATGAGATATCTAAACAGTTGTTCCATATCAGAATGAGTGAAGACATGTCCGTACAGACTCATATTCTGAAGATGATTGATCTGATCACTCGTTTGGGACAGTTGGATTTTGCAATAGATGGTGAGCTTAGTTAGGATCTGATCATGCAACTACTCTCTGATTTCTTCTCACAGTTTATTATAAACTATCATATGAACAAACTGAACACTAGCCTACTTGAGCTGTTGAATATGCTTAAGACAGCAGAGAGCCATTTTAAGAATGATAAGGCTCCTATTCTTCTTATAGATAAGATCTCCAAGAAGAAAAACAAGAAGGGTTCTAAGAAAAAGATAAACCCTAAGGCTAGCATCTCAAAGAAGAAGGTGAAGAAAGTCTTCGCCAAGGGTATCTATTATCAATGTGGCAAAGAAGGACATTGGAAGAGGAACTGCAAAGACTACCTTGCAAGTTTGAAGCAAAAAAAAGCAAGTGTCTCTAAATGTTTGTATATGATACAAACAAACTTATCATTAAGTACTTCAACTTCAGATTCTTGAGTATTAGATACCACCTGTGGTTCATATTTTTGCAAATCATTGCAGGATCTATAGAAAATAAGGAGTCTGAATGAAGGTAACTTTGTACTGTTCGGCACTAGTGGAGAATCCATTCAGGCTGAAGTCGTAGGAACCAAGCTGTTGAAGTTGCCTTCAAACAAAATTTTAGAATTGAAAGACTGTTACTATGTGCCAAACATTGTTAGAAATATTATTTCTGTACCTGCATTACCGGAGCAAGATTTTGAAATAAAAAGAATAGATAATGGTTACTTTATTTATTTTTTTAATGAATGTTATGGTAATACTTTTGTAGATAATGATCTTTTATTCTTGTCACTTAATGATAATATTCTTCATGTTGATCATATGAAGAAAAGGAAGAGAGAAGATGTGAAAGTCATATATCTCTGGCACTACTGACTTGATCATATCAATGAGTCAAGGATTAATAAGTTATACAAAGAAAAATTTTTTAATCCTTATGATTTTGAATCATATGAAACTTGTAAATCCTGTCTCATGGGTAAGATGAGCAAGCCTCCATTTACTAGACATGGAGATAGGATGAGTGATATTTTGGACCTAGTACATACTGATATTTGTAGTCCAATATCAACTCAGACCAGAGGAGGATACTCCTACTTCATCACTTTCACTGATAATTTATCAAGGTTTGAATATGTGTATTTAATGAAATACAAATCTGAAGTCTCTGATAAGTTTAAAAAGTATCAAAGAATGGTTGAGAAACAAACTGGTAAGAGTATCAAGGTTCTTCAATCTGATCAAGGAGGAGAATACTTAACTAGTGAGTTTCTTGATCATTTAAAGAAAAATAGAATTCTCTCTCAATGGACACTTCTTTACACTCCACAATTAAAAGGTATTATAGAAACAAGGAATCGCACCTTATTGATATGGTGCGGTCCATGACGTGCTTCACAGATCTTCCGATCTCTTTTTAGAGATATGCACTAGAGACTGCTGCACATATTTTAAATAGGGTATATTGTAAATCTCTACCTAGTACTCCATATGAGATATGGAGAGGTAGGAAACCTAATTTTAAGTATCTTAAGATTTGGGGCTGTCTTGCTTATGTCAAGAATACTGAAGAATATAAGCTAAGTGCTAGGTCAGATAAATGCAAGTTTATAGATTATCCTAAGAAGAGTATAGGATATTACATCTACCATTATACTCAATAAAAGATGTTTGTTAGTAGGTATGCCACTTTCTTGAAGAGAGTTCATCCAAGAAGAGAGCAATGGGAGGATAGTTGAACTTGAGAAAGTTCAAGACCTACAGTCTATCCAGAAGCAACATGTAGAAAGTCCACATGTTGATCCTCAACCTGATTACCCATTGTTGAGGCATAGTCACAACACACACCTCCTCTCCAAAGGTCAGGTAGAGTGCGTAATGTACCACTCAAATATGAATTTGTCATTGAGAATGATAACTCATCCCACATCAATGAGAATGATGATCACACGATCTATTTGGAAGCAGTCATGAGTAGTGACTCTAACAGATGACTTGAGGCCATAAAATCCAAAATAAACTCCATGTATGCCAACCAAGTTTGGACTTTGGTTGATGCACCTGAGGATTGACCCCAATAGGCTATAAATGAAACTTCAAAAAGAAGATTGGAGCAGATGGCCAGGTAGAGACCTATAAGGTCAGGCTGGTGGCAAAGATTTTAGACAAAGACAAGGTGTTGACTATGAAGAAATCTTTTCGTCTATAGCCATGCTCAAGTCTATTCGGATCATGCTTGCTATCACTGTATACCATGACTATAAAATCTGACAAATGGATATCACGATTGCCTTCCTCAATGAAAACCTTAAGGAGAAAATCTATATGACTCAGCCAGAGAGATTTGTCTCTAGTGAAAAAGTAAATCAAGTATGCAAGCTGAAGAAATCTATTTATGGATTAAAGCAAGCATCGAAGAGATGAAACATTCATTTTGATGAGACAGTCAAATCGTTTGGCTTTATCAAAAATATAGATGAACAATGTATGTACAAGAAGACTAATGGAGTGCTATTATCTTCTTGGTCTTGTATATGGATGACATACTGCTCATTGAGAATGACATCCCTATGTTGCAATCGATCAAAACATGGCTATCACAAAAATTTTTTAAGAAAGACTTGGGTGAAGCATCCTATATACTTGGTATAAAGATCTATAGAGATAGATTGAAATGGATGCTTAACTTAGCCCAGTCTAAGTACATAGATCTTATATTGAAGAGGTTCAACATACAGAAAAGTAAAAGAGATTACTTACCTATGAGTCATGGCATACAACTCTCTAAGAAAATGTCTCCTAAGACACCTGAATAAAGAAATAGAATGAGTTCTATTCCTTATGCTTCGACTGTAGGATCGATTATGTATGCTATACTGTGTACCAGACCTAATTTGGCTTATGTCTTAGGCATTGTAAGCAGATTTCAGGTAGATCCAAAAGAAGATCATTGGAAAGCTATGAAAAATATTCTCAAGTACTTAAGAAAGAGTAAAAATATTTTTCTTATATATGGTCACTACAACAAAATAGGTTATTAGCGATGAAAAAATATTAAAAAATATGTCCCAAAAACCAATCATCAATCTGTTGACAATTAAGCAATCTTGTATGGTAATTGATTAGTTAATAAATAAAATATATTTGATAATTTCATCATAAGCATTCATCTTCTAATGAACTCCATTGTTATGATGAAGTCCTTAGAACTATTTAAATTTGATAAAAAAAAAATTTATCGATTAGTCCTTAAACCTGTTCACGACCAAATGATAGGTTGTTAATAAGGACGACGGCTTCTATCGAGCATAAGTCGCTGTAGGTCATATGGGTTGGTTGTCCTCTTAACCAAAGAGTGTGGAGATACTGGTATGGCATACTGATGAGATGTAAGGGTATATCATCATGGAACGTGATCAACTCTAGAGCATTCTGCTGTCGAGAATGTCTCTGATGGGATATAGGTATAAGTGTCCCTTAGACCTAAGATCACCTCAGTGATTTGCAAGCAACTCACTGTGCTTTGGTACTGGACTAACTGAATTTCTAATTCAGTTATGGAAGGCTTCTAGGCATAGTCAAGTACTTGTGAAGTCAGAGTGTGATCGAGATGAGATTGACCACTCCAAGAGTTGGAGAAGAATGAGTCACTGTATTTCAATTTAGCAAAACTTTGGCCAGGGTAATCCATCAGATGGATTTGATATTTTGAAATACAATGTGGACAACCTGATTAGAGTTGACAGTTGAACTCTGAGGTGTCCTATGATCATTTTGGTCAAGGGAATGAATTATATGAAAACTATATCCGTATGGGTTCTAAGGATGTTGTTCTACACATTCAACCTATCCGATCATCGGGTACCATTGCTAGATGGTCACTTTGATTGATACAGAAATTAGTTTCTGTGCTACCAACTTAGGTTTCGACCTATGAGGTCACACACATTAGAGTTCATGATCCGATCGGATGATTGATCAACGATTAAGAATCATTCTATGGTTAAATGATCAATATGATTGACATTTAACCTAGTGCAAGTGTTGCATGAGGATCGATTAGCAATTCGATTGCTAATTGGCTTAATTTAATTAAGCCAATAGGCTGAGATTAAGTTTAATTGAATATGATTTAATTAAATTTGGTTTGGGCTTGATTAGATCAAGTTCAATTGGTTTATTGGATAAGCCAAGTGCAAGAAAAAAACTAGTCCTAGTTCAATTAAGGCTTGGGTCAACCTAATTTCTAATTTGATTAAAAAATTAAATTAGATTTAAATCTAATTTAATCTAATTAAATTATGTTCTTAATTGGGTTAAGACCTATTTAATTGGACTGATCTAATTTTGGTTTGATTTGATTTGAGAAACTAAATTAAAACAAGTCATAAGATAGAATCCTAGTAAGACTAGGATTCCACCTTGCGCCACATAAGCCCCCCCACGCCCTCTCTCTTATTCCACGTCAATCTCCTCTTATTTTGTGTGACAAAAGCCCTCTCCCAGGTCTTTCCCACATCCAAAAAGTTTTCTCTCTTCTTTCATACATGGAAAGTGGTTGTGGATCAAATCAAAGTAGGAATAAGTTTGGATTTCAAATTCTATAAGATAGAGTTTTAGAAATCCAAAACTTTTTTCTTTTTGCATCGAATTTATCCAGATTTTTTTTTTAAAATTTTCATGACTTTTAGGGCACACATTGTGCACCCTTTGCTGGTGGTCCATGCACAAAAATAAGGAGGAGACACCCAAGAGTTGGGCGCCCCTTATCTTGCCATGTTTGGATAAGCCTTGACTAGGCATTTGACCTAGACAAGGACTCTATCATATCTCTCTCTATAAAATGAGTTTATTCATAAAATTTTTGAAGAACACAGAGATTTGAGAGACCTTTAGGACATCCAAAAATTAGAGAGAAAGACCTTTGATTCATAGAGATATAATAGACACAAGACAGGGTGTCTAGAAGAGAGTAAAGAGAAAAAGAAGAGGGTCTTCTTCTAGGGTTGTTAGTTTCATCTCTTCCCTTCCTCCATCTTGAGTTTTCTGAGAGTGTCTCAGATCTAAAACTCCTCCTCCCACTTCTCATCTTTAGAAGAGCCCAAATCAAGGAGGCACCTGATCAACCATCGAAGAAGGATCAGTGCTGTACTAGCATACTGTACTGATTTCCTGAAGCAGGACTTCTGGTTGAGATTCGTGGGCTCGTGTGGATGACTCCTAGAGATCAGATGCGTGTGTGGTTTGCAACATCATCCTCAATCTTGGATCAGTAAGGTTAGAACATCTAACTTGCAAGGTAATAGATCTGATCTATTGTTTAATACATACATTAGATGTAGTAAAGAAACATGTTGATATGATCAACATGTAGTTCATGCTCTATATATTTTAATTTTTAATTTAATGCTATATAATAATCATGTGATAGAATCTTAGATCTAGGGATTCTTTAATTTTAAAAAATAAATTTTGATTTATTTTAGTCTTCCGTTGCTTGATCTTGAAAAAGTTTCAAGATCTAACCCTGAAACCCTAGATCTGGTTCCTACAATTAGTATTAGAGCCTAAGGTTGTTTATTACATGATTATTTATACATACTTAGATTATTTTTTAGATTAGATCTAATTTATAATCTAATTATTAAATCTAAAATTAAAATTTTAGATCAATCACGAACTGCAAGGTTGTCCTACTGTAAGGTTTACCCCTTACAGTGCAAAGGTTGTCGTAGTTCGTGTAGATCTATTTTTAATCATAAATTTATTAGATATGATCTAGATTAAATTTATAATTTATTAGATTTAAAAAATATTTAAATCTAAAATAAAATCTCTTTGATAATAATTTTTGTGCAAAAAAATTGTTTAAAGTTGAAATTGTTTCAATTATATGAACCTGTTTAGATTAGATCTAAAGTAGTTTCATGTTTATTTCACTTGCATCTTGATTATGAATCAAACATGCAATATGGTTGGTAGAACCATATTGTAAAATTATTTTACAAATATAAAAATTATTTTTGAAAAGCCAAACCCAACCCTCAGTCCAAAACTTAATTAAGAATTAAGAAGTTGTTTGATTAGGTTCTAGGATTGTGAATTGAAGAACCTAAGACACAAACCATAACCCATTGGGTTAATGGGTTAGTAGAAATTAGGTCCATTAATTGGGTTAGACCTATGGTTCGATTAAAGATGGACTTAATTAGAGAATTGACTAAATCTAATCAATTGTTGTCTTAGATTAGGTCAAGGATTCTCTAAATCCATTACAATAGTTGTAGTTGGTCAAGTCCATGTTTTTAACGAGAACCAAATGGACTTAATTCTTGGCTAAGCGGTCTAGCATGAACTGTTAGGTTGATCTAATCGAAACTAATTAAATCAGTTGGTATCTAAGGTAAACCAGACCGATGGTTTTTAATTGAGAACCCACTTATCTGGCCATTTTTTATGGTGTCTAAGGCAAGCTTTGGCCGACCCTCCCACTGATCGAACTTACCTGGCCTCTTGGTGAAATTATGTTTTGATCGGATCACTTGACTATTCGAGCTGACCCATGTCAGCTAGGTAAATCAGTGTGACTGATTTAGGTGCTCCTAGACCAGCTCTTTTAATGATCTCCCTTAAGCTGACTTGGTGAAGCTAGTGGGAGGATCATGATAAGCTGGTTCATCTGACCTCATCTTCTAAATCATTTAAATCCTCTAATATTATTAGATCCTTAAAATGATAAAGTTATAGAGATAACTAAGTCATAGCCTCCCATTAAGGTATTGATAATGAGTCCATTAACTCAATAATCATTACAGACCCAAAGGCCTGGTGCTTGTTGACTAATGGAATTATCACTCATCATATGACAACTTGAAAGTGTCTCTCTAATGATGGTTAGGTGAGCCAACCAAAGTTGGACTTAATCATTCCTTGGTTAGATGCACCAAGTATGGTGTTAATGGTTGGACCTAACTGGATCCTTACAGTGGAGGCCAAAGCCTACTGATTAGGTTTCTCGGGTAAAATTAAAATTACTAAAAATTATTTAGAGAAACAATTGGTTATAAACCTACCCTTAGATGTACATGAGTTGGCCAACCAAAGTTGGGCTTGTGTGCAGTCTAAGTGGATTCTAGTACCCACTAAGGAATTAAGGTAATTCCTCGAATTGGAGGTAGAGGCTACCAATTTGAATAAAATAGTGAGAGAAATCTTTTGATTAAAGTCCAAATCTTTAGGTTTAATGAATCAATTACTCATTAGATTATGGTTTGTGTTTGTGCAGATATGGCTACTTCCCTATCGCTCCTATCATTGTTGGACAATGATAAGTTGGTGGGATCCAACTTCGGTAGCTGGTACCGAAAGTTGAAGATAATCCTGGAGCATGAACGGATCCTATATGTGATAATGGATCTTGCACCTGAGGAGCCAGTTGCCAATGCATGTGGAACAGTCAGAGACACTTATCAAAAGTGGCTCAGTGACCAGACCACGGTGCGCTGTATCATGCTGGCTGTCATGAGCGACGAGTTCAGTCGTAGATTTGAGATGGCTCAGCCAAAAGACATGCTTCAAGTATTGGAGGATGCCTTTGGCACACCCGATGATGTGGAGAAGCACAAGACTAGTTGTGCCATCTTCAACACCAAAATGCAGGATGGTGCCTCTGTCACTGATCATGTATTGTACATGATCGAGCTGATGAAATGATTGAGCAAGCTCAGCTTTCCCTTGCATGAGCAGCTTGGGAAAAATGCAATACTGAACTCGCTGCCCAAGTCTTATCTCCCATTCTTCACTCATTATAGAATGACAAAGCCTAAAATGAACTACCACGGGTTACTGGGGTTGCTTCAGAACTTTGAGAAGGATCACCAACTCCACAAGGAGTCGGTGAACTTAGTGGGAGGTTCGTCTTCTGGTTCTCGACCCTTTAAAAAGGGAAAGAAGAACAAGAAGAAGAAAGTGAAAAAGTTGCAAGTTCAGACTAGGACATCAGTGCAGGACCAGACCAGAAAGATCAAGCCCGATAGAGTCTATTCTACTGGCAAGCATCCTAGATTAGATAGTGTGTCAGATATCTACTTATGGCACTGTAGGTTAGGTCATATAAACAAGAATAGAATAAACAGGTTGACTCAAGAGGGAATCCTCAAAGTCGGTGATTGTGAATCACTTCCAACCTGTGAGTCCCGTCTTCTTGGTAAAATGACCAAGTCACTTTTTACTGAAAAAGATGAGAGAGCTACTGAGCTCTTGGGCTTAGTACATACTGATGTATGTGGGCCCATGAGCACAAGTGCTAGAGGTGGATATTTTTACTTCATAACTTTCACGGATGATCTATCCAGATTTGGATATGTCTATCTGATGAAACATAAGTCAGATTCATTTGAAATGTTCAAACGATTCCGAAGTGAAGTAGAAAAATAAACTGAAAAGAGTATTAAAACTCTTCGATCTGATCGAGGAGGAAAATATCTTTCTAGTGAGTTTCTCACATATCTAGGAGAGAATGGGATTCTCTCCCAATAGACTCCTCCAGGAACACCACAGCATAATGGTGTGTCTGAAAGGAGAAATCGGACTCTGTTAGACATGGTCCGATCCATGATGGGTTTTGCCAGCTTGCCGATATCCTTCTGGGGATATGTACTCGAATCGGCCTATTATCTGTTAAATAGAATTCCAAGTAAGTCTGTAATTAAGACTTCATATGAGATATGGACAGGGCGTAAGTCAGCACTTTCACACCTTAGGGTCTGGGGGTGCCCGACCTATGTCAAACGATTAGTCACAGACAAACTTGGACCTAGGTTTGACAAATGCACATTCATCGAGTACCCCAAAGAGATCAAAGGATATTTTTTCTACCATACTGATGAATAAAAGGTGTTTGTCAGCCTTAAGACAATCTTTTTAGAAAAAGAGTTCCTTGGTGAAGGAACTGTTGCCTCTAAGGTTGAACTTGATGAAGTTCAACAAGTAGAAGGACCGACACCAATAGCTGAACCTGAGTCAGATTTGATTAGATCAGATTTGGAGCCCAATATACCTACACCATTAAGGCAATCTGATAAAGTACCGCGTCAGTCGGACAGATACTATGATTTCTTGATCCAGGATGGTGATCCTATCGAACTCGATGAGAACGATGAGAATCTGATCACCTATATGGATGCAATGCAGAGATCTGATTTCAAAAAATGGCTTGAAGCCATGAAATTCAAAATAAAGTCCATGAAGGTCAACAATGTATGCACATTGGTTGACCCACCTGAAGGGGTTAAACCCATTGGGTGTAAATGGATGTTCAAAAGGAAAAGGGATGTAGACGGAAAGGTGGAGACCTATAAAGCCCGTCTGGTTGCCAAGGGGTATCGTCAATGTTATGGTATTGACTATGACGAGATATTTTTCTCTGTGGCAATGCTCAAATCCATTCGGATAATACTTGCAATAGCTGCCCATCTGGATTATGAGATTTGACAAATGGATGTAAAGACAGCTTTCCTGAATGGAGAGCTGACCGAAGAGGTGTATATGATATAACCTGAGGGGTTTACATCCACAGATGAGTCCAAGGTATGCAAGCTTCAGAGATCCATTTATGGATTGAAGCAAGCTTCTCGGAGTTGGAACATGCATTTTGATAAGGTGATCAAAATATATGGCTTCGTTAAGAATAGAGAAGAGCCCTGCATCTATAAATGAGCAAATGGTCCAATTGTGGTATTCTTTGTCTTGTACGTGGATGATATTTTCTTAATCGAGAATGACATCTCCGCACTACAGAAAATAAAAATTTGGTTGTTATCGCAGTTCTCCATGAAGAACTTGGGTGAAGCATCCTATATCCTAGGGATGAAGATCTATAGGGATAGATCTAAAAAGATGCTTGGGTTATTCCAGTCCATGTACATAGACACTATGCTGAAGAGATTCAGCATGGAGAATTCCAAGAAGGGCTATCTACCGATAGGCCATGAAATTTCTCTCTCTAAGAAGGATTGTCCGACAACTCCTGAAGAGAGAGAGCGTATGAGTAGAGCCCCATATGCTTCAACCATGGGATCTATCATGTACGTCATGACATGTACAAGACCAGATGTGGCATACTCACTAAGAGTAGTGAGTAGATACCAATCTGATCCTGGAGAAAACCACTGAAAAGTGGTTAAAGCCATCCTTAAGTATTTGAAAAATACTAAGGACCAATGGTTGGTTTATGGTGAGTCAGATCTGAAACTTGTGGGGTTCACAGACTCCAGCTTTCAATCTGACCATGATGACAGTAGAAGCGTGTCGGGTTATATCTTTACTCTGAATGGTGGAGCTATCTGCTGGAAGAGTTTCAAGCAGCATACTGTGGCAGACTCTGTTTGTGAAGCAGAGTACATCGCAGCATTGGATGCCACAAAGGAAGCTATGTGGCTGAGAAAATTCATCACCGAGCTCGGAGTAGCACCCTCCCTCAATGGTTCAGTCCTGCTCTACTGCGACAGCACTGGTGCCATAGCTCAAGCGAAGGAACCCAAAGCACACCAACGGACGAAGCATATTTTGCACCGCTTTCACTTGGTCTGGGAGATCATGGATCGAGGTGACGTCGATCTTCAAAAGATCGACGGAAAGAAAAATCTGACTAACCCCTTCACTAAAGCTCTGGCAATAAAGGAGTTCGATAACCACAAGTCAAAGATGGGTATTAGATACTATGCCGAGTGGCTTTAGGACAAGTGAGAGTTGTTGAGAAATGTGTCTCAAAAATCAATCGTCAACCTGTTGACGGTTGAGCAATCTTGTATGATAATTGATTTGTTAATAAATAAAATATATTTAGCATTTTCATCATAAGCATTCATCTTCTAATGAACTTCATTGTTATGATGAAGTCCTTAGGACTATTTAAGTTTGATAAAGAGAGGATTTATCGATTAGTCCTTAAAACTGTTCACGACCAAATGATAGGCTGTTAATAAGGATGACAGCTTCTATCGAGTATAGGTCACTGTAGGCCATATGGGTTGGTTGTCCTCTTAACCAAAGAGTGTGGAGACACTGGTATGGCATACAGATGAGATGTAAGGGTGAAGGAGGAAAACCGCTTTTCCTCGTAGGATCTTCCAGATTTCACCAAATCTGGGACGGAATAAATTTAAAAATTTTTTATCCTACATGTATTTCAGATCTAAATCTCTAGATTTAATCTTATTATCTAATATTTTAAATCTTAAATTAAATCTAAAACTATGATGAAAGAAGAAATACCTCAAGGGTAATCTGATTACCCTGTAGATGATCTCTGCACAGTCTGAGGTTCTGATGTAGCCATGTAAGCACCTGGCCTCTACCGATATCCACTCAAGAAGGATCTAGAACGTCTTCTCCTCATAAATCTATGCTCCAAAAATTAGATCTAAATTTGATTAGGAAGATCTTCAAAAATCTTCTTGAAGTTGGAGCAGCAGCCTATCGAAGAAGTCCTGCAGCCTTCTGTTCCAGGCGTCACCATGCCTTAGATCTTTGCCAGATGGACGTCCAACTCTTTGGACATGAAGAGGGGAGGAAGGAGAGTAGGAAGGATATAGAGAAGAGGGGAGGGGGTGGCAGCTATTGGGTTTTGTGCTTAAAACAACTTCTACCTCGAAACCCTAGGTGCAGCAGGGTTTATATAGACCCTGTATGCTGCGCAGTGCCACATCATTCAACCAATCAAAAAATTTTAATAAATTCTAAAAAAATTTTGATTAGTGGAGTGATGTCATCTGATCATATCAGATAAGAACCCCACCTTATCTTCAAAGGATGGCACCAACATTGGATAAGTACAAATAGAGGTGGCGCCCAAGAGTTTAAATTGATCAAGACTCTCCAATCCTTATCCACTTGGGGCGCCCACTTTAATCCAATTGGGCTCATACCATAATCTGATTATGGCACCCAATTTGATGTGGCTTGACTTGTGGACACTCCACAAAAATCCTCCAATGAGCCCTCTTCAGTTTAAGACCCATATGTCAACTTTTGACAGATGTCGTGCTAGGAATTAGCAGGTGTTGTCTTAAATTCATCTCATAAATTAAGACATACTTTTTTTGAGCTGGACAAGCTTCATTTAGACTGAGAAAAACTTTCTTAAGGTTCTCTGGATGAGTCAAATCACATTTGGCTCAGTAGAGACAGAAAAGATTACACGAGGAGAAAGTTAGGCTCAATCGTGAGCTAGCACGATTTTCTTGAACCTAATTCGATCTTCTCCAAATCAATTGGGTTAGCCCAATTGATGACATCCAGATCCTAACCCTTGTTTGTGTGACCCAGTTAGGTTCAATTCTGTATGGTAATGAGACATGTCGTGATCTCATCATCGACATCATCAAAACTCCTTTCGATGGACCATAACTCTTCTGATTCAAACAATTAGAATGATCGATCATCAATATCATTCTAATTGCTCCCAAAATCCCTCAGTGACACCTAGCAGTATGTGGTGGCAACCCATCAGAACTGAAGATGAACCTCTCGGTGTAGCTACCTATGTGATTGAGTTCCTCTATCATGAGTTCCGACTGAATTAGGGTTAAGGTGAACTCGTCAAACCCAACATCAGTCATATGAGTTAATCGATCGATCCGAGTCCGATGTGAAACCTTAATGAAAAACTCTTTTCCATTATTTCACTCTGCCATGGCCATGGGCTTAAGGACTCAATCTTTCAATTATCATAGGACTACTCCTCTCATCTACCGAGGTTGATAGATCCCATCTTGGTGCGACCTAGTTCCTACAATGAATATGCTACAGCCAACATACACCTCAAGGTTCCGAATGGCTAGAAGATCGAGTTATGATGTAGTCAAACTATAACACACTTAAGGTGAACTGTCAATGCACCTCAGGTCAAAGAACTAGACACACAACTGCAGCATCGAGCTAGTCATTGACGAGAAGGTAGACTTCCTTATGACTGCTCGAAGTGATAATGCTCAGTACTCTCATTCTCAACGAATACCTGTACTCTCGCTCCAGTGTCTCCACACCGTAGACTCAAGACATATCTACCCTAAGAAAGTGATCGTACATCAACCTTTCGGATCGATCACCATCCTCGTGATGATCCTATGGTCAGGAGCTGTTTATGAGTTAGTTATGTAAATTCATGCCTTAAATTTTCAACTCTTGAAAATATGAATTTACATTCCTACTAACTCAAAGGATGTATTACAGACACAATGTATACAATGTGATAGAAGAATAACCCTTTTATTCATTTATAGTTGTTGGTGCAAAAATCTGCTTGCGCCAGGGAAGCTGGAGTCAAGGGAGTCGCGGTCGCCGCCGGGACCTGCAAAAGAAGTCTAAACTGGAGGTGAGATTGCTCCGGCAAGACCCTCTGATGCTCAAGTCAGTTCTCTGCCTCAACAAAAATGGAGTGCTCGAACGAAAATTTTAGTAGAGTTTTTAGGTAAAAACGAGAGCTTATCGAATAACGTATCTGGGGTTCCCCTTTTATAGGCGGAGGGGGTAACAAATTGATAGCGACGCCTGTAACCATCAGGTAGTGGGCCGCCCACAGTCAGGAGGAATTTATTGCGAGGAGTAGTGGAGTGGACCCGTGGCCCTCACTGTAGCGCGCCACGTGGAGTCTGCCGCAGGGAGTGGAGCGGCGTCCGTTGTCGCGACTTGCCAGAGGGTGAAAGAATCGCGCAGTATCCGTTACAGAAGGTGGAGCAGGATCGTGGGTATCATAGCAGTCTGCCAGGGAATAGTGGGGCCGTGCGAATTCCGTCGCAAGAAGTGGAGCAGGATCGTGGTGGTTGCTGTGTCGCGTCAGGGAGTGCAGATCCGTCGGCTGAAGTTCGGCAGCGGTCGGAGTTGGTGGCGGAGCCTGGCTCCCATAGGAGTCCGGACGGAGTCCTCCTGCAGTTGAAGTCAGGTGCGAAGTCTGACTCCCGTAGGAGTCCGGACGGAACTTACCGGGTCAGAGTTGGTGGTGGAGCCCGGCTCCCGTAGGAGTCCGGACGGAGTCCTGCAGTTGAAGTCAGGTGCGAAGTCCGGCTCCCGTAAGAGTCCGGACGGAGCTTACCGACAGTTGAAGTTGGCGACAGAGCCCGGCTCCCGTAGGAGTCCGGGCAGAGTCTCTCTTGGAGTCGTGGACGGAGTCCGGCTCCCGTAGGAGTCCGGGCGGAGTCTTCCTTGGCGTCGTGGATGGAGCCCGGCTCCCATAGGAGTCCGGGCGGAATCCTCCTGCAATTAAAGTCAGGTACGAAGTCTGACTCCCGTAGGAGTCCGGACGGAGCTTACCGGCAGTTGAAGTTGGCGACAGAGCCCGGCTTCCATAGGAGTCTGGGCGGAGTCTCTCTTGGAGTCGTGGGCAGAGCCCGGCTCCCGTAGGAGTTCGGGCGGAGTCTTTCTTGGCGTCGTGGACGGAGCCCGGCTCCCATAGGAGTCCGGGCGGAGTCTTCCTTGGCGTCGTGGACGGAGCCCAGCTCCCATAGGAGTCTGGGCGGAGTCTTCCTTGGCGTCGTGGATGGAGCCCGGCTCTCATAGGAGTCCGGGCGGAATCCTCCTGCAATAAAAGTCAGGTACGAAGTCCGGCTCCCGTAGGAGTCCGGACGGAGCTTACTGGCAGTTGAAGTTGGCGACAGAGCCCGGCTCCCATAGGAGTCCGGGCGGAGTCTCTCTTGGAGTCGTGGGCGGAGCCCGACTCCCGTAGGAGTCCGGGCGGAGTCTTCCTTGGCGTCGTGGACGGAGCCCGGCTCCCATAGGAGTCCGGGCGGAGTCTTCTTTGGCGTCGTGGACGGAGCCCGACTCCCATAGGAGTCCAGGCGGAATCCTCTTGCAATTAAAGTCAGGTACGAAGTCTGGCTCCAGTAGGAGTCCGGATAGAGCTTACCGGCAGTTGAAGTTGGCGACGGAGCCCGGCTCCCGTAGGAGTCCGGGCGGAGTCTCTCTTGGAGTCGTGGGCGGAGCCCGGCTCTCGTAGGAGTCCAGGCGGAGTCTTCCTTGGTGTCGTGGACAGAGCCCGCAAGGGTCAATCCCGCCGAGAACTTCGACCGTGGGTATTTTATACCCAACACCAGTCCCCCTACTTTCGAGTTTGAATTTCGAATGAAGGAAGTACAGAGAGATTGGCATAGCCGAAGTTGTCTCCTCGAATCCTGTTCACGACCGCCCCCAGATATTTTGGCATTAAATGTGCGCGTGCTGGAGTCTTTTCGAATCGGGGCGATACGAAGGGACCCTTCAAAATTCCTACCGGTACACTGGCCTAGGTACGGTGCCATAATGGCTCTGCCAATCCGTCAGTCTCTTTTAGCCGCCTGTCGGGGGAGTGGGACACGTGTCGGGCGCGGGCTGGCCTGGGGGGATTCGTGATCATTATGGCGTCGGATCCCAGGGTCTATTTAAACCCGTCCTTCCACCTTTAGGGGCCCTATTCCGTTCCAGAGTTCTAGCAGTATCTGCCCTCCCTTCGAGAGCCCTGTTTCTGTTGGTGTCCTCTCGGGCCATAGGCGCCCTTCAAATCGTCCCTGTCTTCGTCCCTCTGCATCCCTCAGAGCGATCTAGGTTAGTTCCAGCACCTTTATCTTTCTTCCCGCCACTTAGGGACCTCTTCTTTGCCATTATATATATATATATTTTTGTATTCCTCCGAGTTAGTTTCCTGTGACCTCTCGCCCCTCATCCTGTCCGTCTTCTTCGGGATCTTTAGAGCCCTCATTCGAAGTTATTCGAAATGTTGTCCGGCTCTTCCGCTCCCTGCAGTTCCGGGAGTTCTTCTGCCTCAAACCCCCAGGTCCCTCGTTCTGTAGACGAACCCGTGTCTGGGGCTGGGCTCCGCCCGATTTTTGCACCGGGCGCTGTTCCATGTTTCCTGACCCCGGAGGAACTCCTTCTGATAAGGGTTCAGTATGAAGTTCCTCCGGAGTACGATCTGGAGCTGCCTAGTCCCTCTGACCGGGCCAGCACTTCCCCACCCGATCGTTTTTACCTGTATCAGGAGGTGTTCCATGCCGGACTCCGGCTTCCGCTTCCGTCCTTCGTTGTCGCCCTCTTCCGCTTCTTAGACATCTCCTTGGCTTCTGTGGCCCCGAATTCTTTTAGATTTTTAATAGGATTTCTCTCCCTTTGCCACTAGTCGAGGTCCAACCATCCCTCTCCCTGTTTAGGCACTTCTATACTTTCAAGCGCCATCCTTCGACGAAGGACTGGTGGTACTTCTCCCCTCAGTTCGGCAAGAAGGGGTTGCTGAAAGGTGCCCCTTCTTCAATCCACAATTGGAAGGAGAAATACCTCTTCGTCCACTGCCCGACCTTGAGGCTGGGCCTGCCCCCTTAGGGCTCTCTGAGGGATTCTGTCCGCTGGACCCCCACCCTGGGGAGGATGACCTCCAGGCTGCCCGGAAGCTTCTTGCCTATTCCGCTCCTTCCCTTCCCAATCTTCTGAGGGAGCAATTTCTGTTCAACATTGGCCTGAGCCCCCAGGATCCTGCGAGTACTTCATCTTTTCCTTTATCTTCTTTTCTTCTGCCCTTCTTCTTTTTCTTTCTCTTTTTTCACTCTTCTTCCTTCTCTCTCTTTTCTCCTCTTTTTCTTCTTTTCTTCTCTTTCTCTCTTTTTTTTTTTATCCCATTATTGATTTCTGACTCTTGATTGATTGGTCTGCTTCTCCCTTTTTTTTTTTTTTAAGGAATGGATGCCGAAGCAGTGCGGATGCTTGCCAGGGGCCTCAGGGCCCACAAAAGAAAGGGTGTCGCGACCCCCGGATCAGCGAAGAGGGCCAGGGCGGAGGAGTCGAGCTTGGCCGCACCCATCTAGGTGGCTCCAGTGATTGACATTCCCTCGGATGTCGAGGCAACGGCTCCCCGGACCTCCTCGAGGAGTCCGCCGACTGGGGCCCCCGTTTCGAGGGTCCGCTCCACGGAGACGCCCGTAGCCGAGAGGGGGAAGAGAAGGAAGTCGGTGGCCTGCAGGGTGAGTAGCTATCGAACTGCTGCTGATGAGTCCCTCGGCTCCGAAGAGGGGCCGGAGAATCCCTTCAATGACAGGGACCTGATCAGGCAGTTGATCGACGACTGCATTCTGCCCGATGTCGTCGAGAGGATCGACTGCGTCGATCCTGAGCAGTGGGTCTGGGACTCTTTAGGGTCCTTCCTTAAGGTAAGCAAATCTTCATTTACCTGGCTATTCGGCCCTTGTTCTGATCCCCTAGCCGCCCTTGCAGATTGGGCACCAGCTCCTCGCCAATATCGAGGCGACGAACCGTGCGAGGAGGGACATCGTCCAGGTGGAGGAGCGCTGTCGGGCCAAGGTTGCTCGCCTCCAAGAAAAGACGACCGAAGTAGTCACCCTCCAAGAGGTCCTGGAAAGAGAGAAACAAGCCCGAGAGGAGGAGAGGCAGACCTTGGAGGAGTCAGTGAGAAAGGCGGAGGCCGAGGTCGCCAACTTGGCTGAGCAGATTCCAATCCTAGTCTCGGAGGCCAGAGTCCTTGCGGTAGAGGAATTCAAGACCTCCGCAGAGATGAGGGACCTGAATGTCCAATTCGGCCAGGAGGCGTTCATCAAGGGGTTCGAGCTCTGCCAAGAGAAGGTGGCCAGAAAATTTTCAGAGCTCGACCTCGGCTTCCTAGGTGAGGAGTTCGAAGATGAGGCCGGTCCCTCGCCCGCTACCACTGCTATCGCAGCCCCCTTGCCAGGGACGCCGAGTTCTCCAACCCCAGCCCCTGAGGTCTGAGACCTCTGACCTTGTATTTTTATTTCATTGTAATTTTTCTTTTCTTTTTTGTCTTCAAGAATCATCCAATCAATAAAGTTGAATTTCTTGTCGTGGGTGGCTTCTCCTTCCTCCCCTTCTTCTCTCTGCTTTTCTTCCTGCGATGAGTCGTGTTTTGATGCTTTTGCCTTTCGATGGCAGTGTCCTGCAGAAGCACTTCCCCCGCCCCTGGGGATCCCGCTGAAGTCGACGATCCAGCGGCTAAAAAAGGAAGTCCTTCACTTGACAAAGAAGTCAAAGAAGATGGAAGGCGAGCTTCGCAGATTGAGAGAAGGTCATTCTGAAGCCATCGCGGAGGCCACCCACTTTCGAAATCTCCACGTGAAGGGGATCATGGAGTATAGCCGGAGGAAGGCAAATTTTGCGAAGGAGCTCGCGGAATGCAAGAAGAGCACCAGCGACCGAATTTGGGCTCAAGCCGCCAAGATTAGCGCCCTCAAGGTGGAACTGTCGGCTGCGATGGAGAAGATCGGCTAGCTGGGAGGAAGTTCATCCCGGCTCTTGGCTCAGGCCGACGGCGACCAGGAGTGGTCGAAGAAGGTCTCCGACCTTCAGCAGCAGCTTCAGGACGCCGAGGTGAGCTACGATGTGCATCGGGCCGGCTGGCGTAGGCAGGTAGAGGAATATAAAGGGAGACTCAGGGCGGCGACCGATGAAGTCGCCCGTCTTCAGAGGCAGCAGGCTGACAGGGCTCAGCTTACTTTCGCTCGAGATTCTGACGAGCTCCAGTCCCTAAGGGGAACTGTTGAAGGGATTTCTGTCTCCCTCGAGGAAAAGACAGCTGAGCTGCAACAACTGAAGATCCAACTGGCATACGAGCAGCGGGCCATCACGGACGCAGAGGCGGAATCTGAGATCCTGAGAAAGAGGCATCGAGAGGCAGAGACCGAGAGCCAGCGACTTCATCGGGCACTCCAGGATGCGCTGCAGAGAAGGAGAGAGCTAGAAGAAGAAATTGAGAATCTAAGGCAGTCCTGGATGAGGGGTGGAGCAGATAATTCTAGGTCGGAGGGAGCAGAGCTTCCCTAGGGCTCTTTTCGTCCTTCTATCTTTTCATGTATATATTTTCCCTTTTGTTGTTTCGTCCCGCTTTTGTCGTTTTGCTTTTCTTTCCTTGGCCTTTCGGGCTTTGTAGTGTGTATTTCGAAAATGGAATGAAAAGGGAATTTTGTGTTACCTCGTCTGTGCGTTATATTAAATTGTCGTCCGTCGAACTTTTCTTATCGTTCGACTTGTCAGATGTTGACGTCGTTGGGAGGCGCCCAGTCGTCGATACGTTGGCTTGCCTTCCTCGTCGTTCGTGGCCGTAAGCTCGAGCTTGGCGGTCCGAACTCTGCATTACTTCGGGGACGTCGCTGTCATCTTGACCTGTGTCGAGGGTCTTCTTAGAGATCGGGGTGTTTTGTAGGAGCTCCCCGTCTTTGTTAAGACGAGGTTCTTTAGGCTTTGGTGTGGTTCGTCCTTTATCTGTTTCCGCCGTAGCTCATCGTTTTTCCTCCTTAATATCCTTCCTCTTCTCAAAGTGAGGGCCCTCCCCTCGCTTTTGCGGGGTTGCATAGGAGTGTGGAGGTGCCGCTGAGGGGCCTTGTCCCTTCACCTGATCTTGTCAGGCGGTCGGATTTCGTCACTATCAAGACGAGGTTCTCCTCCATTCCCACGGGGGCACGTAAGGGCCATCGCTAGGGTCTCTCCCCCCAATCTGGTCTAAAAGAACCAGACCTTCGACTTTGCTCATGGCTGTGGGGGCACGCTAGGGCACCGTAGGGCCT
Source organism: Elaeis guineensis (assembly GCF_000442705.2). Lineage (NCBI taxonomy): Eukaryota > Viridiplantae > Streptophyta > Magnoliopsida > Arecales > Arecaceae > Elaeis > Elaeis guineensis. Next base: position 9,293,811 of record NC_026008.2, on the reverse strand, counting down.
CTCCTCCCATCCGGTCTAAAAGAACCGGGCCTTTGACTTTGCTCATGTCAGGATGAGGTTCTCCTCCTATTCCTGACATGGCCGTGGGGGCACGTTAGGGCGCTGTAAGGCCTCTCTCCCCATCTGGTCTAGAAGAACCAGGCCTTTGACTTTGCTCATGTCAGGACGAGGTTCTCCTCCTGTTCCTGACATGGCTGTGGGGGCACGTTAGGGCGTTGTAAGGCCTCTCCCCCCATCCGGTCTAAAGGAACCGGGCCTTCAACTTTGCTCATATCAGGATGAGGTTCTCCTCCTGTTCCTGACATGGCTGTGGGGGCACGTTAGGGCATTGTAAGGCCTCTCCCCCCATCCGGTCTAAAGGAATCGGGCCTTCGACTTTGCTCATGTCAGGACGAGGTTCTCCTCCTGTTCCTGACATGGTTGTGGGGGCACGTTAGGGCATTGTAAGGCCTCTCCCCCCATCCGGTCTAAAGGAACCGGGCCTTCGACTTTGCTCATGTCAGGATGAGGTTCTCCTCCTGTTCCTGACATGGCTGTGGGGGTACGTTAGGGCATTGTAAGGCCTCTCCCCCCATCCGGTCTAAAGGAACCGGGCCTTCGACTTTGCTCATGTCAGGATGAGGTTCTCCTCCTGTTCCTGACATAGCTGTGGGGGCACGTTAGGACGTTGTAAGGCCTCTCCCCCCATCCGGTCTAAAGGAACCGGGCCTTCGACTTTGCTCATGTCAGGACGAGGTTCTCCTCCTGTTCCTGACATGGCTGTGGGGGCACATTAGGGCGTTGTAAGGCCTCTCCCCCAATTCGATCTCGAGATAATCGGACTTTCATTTTAGGTATGTTAGGATGAGGTTCTCCCCTCGTTCCTAACATAACTTTGTTTTAGGTATTTGAAGGGGTTAGACCCAGTCGTGATAAATCAATGCCAAATGGGAAGAGCATGTCAAGTAGGAAGGAATTTAAATTCAAGGTGAAATTGTAAGCGATACATTTACAGTTTTCCTGAGTCCCACGGTTGCGAGAGGTCTGCTCCTCCTTGAGGCCCTCCGGCGGTGGAGTCGATGGTCCCGATGGGAGGCCGATCTCCGGGCTGCTCCTCCCTTCTTGGCGGTTCAGGTTGCGGCAGGGCCCTTGGCCGATCTCCTCTACCCTCAGGCCGGCATCGGATGAACCTGTCGAGTCGACCTCGCCGGATGAGCTCCTCGATCTCGTCTCAGAGCTGGATGCATTCCTCGTGTCGTGGCCGTGGTCGCGGTGGTAGAGACAGAACTTGTTGGGGTTGCACTTCACGGGGTGCGTGCGCATCCTCTCCGACCTAGGGAGCTGCTCCCTGACCACCATCAGTACCTGGCTCTTCGAGGCATTGAGGGGGGCGTAGTTATGAACCTTCCCAGTGGAGAATCTCACCAAACCCCACGATCCGGACTCCTCTGCCTGTGCACCCGGGGTAGAGTACGGGCACGCTTGCGCCCAGGAGGGGATCGAGAATGTGGTCGGGCTTCTCTCGACCTTTTTTCGATTGTGGGCTTACCCGAATCTCCCGCCTGCCGCTCCCTCGCTGTCTCTTCATCCTTCATTTTGAAGGCTTCTTCTGCTCGGGCGTATCCTTCAGCCCGAGCCAACAAATCAGCAAAATCCCTGAGGTATTTCTTCTCCAGAGAGAACAAAAGGTCATTCTTTTGAAGGCCGCCCTTCAGAGCAGCCATTGCGACTGATTGGTCCAAGTTCCGGACTTCCAGCGTCGTGACGTTGAAACGGTTGATGTAGGCCCGAATGGACTCCCCTTCCCTCTGCTTGATATTGATGAGGGACTCTGAACCCTTCCGGGGGCGCCGGCTGCTGACAAAATGGGCCACGAATTGGTGGCTCATTTGATCGAAGGAAAAGATGGTACCCGGCTTCAGCACCGAGTATCAGTTTCTCGCCGCTCCCTTCAAGGTGGAGGGGAAGGCTCGGCACAGAATGGCGTCAGGAGCGCCATGAAGCAGCATCATCGTCCGGAAGGCTTCCAGGTGATCGACCGGGTCCGAAGTTCCATCGTAGCTCTCGAACTGGGGGAGCTTGAAGTTTGGCAGGATCGGTTCCTGCACGATTATTTGAGAGAAGGGAGGGTCAGTACAAATATCCTCACCATAAGCGGAGGGAGCATGACGGAGTTTTTCGATCCGCCGGTTCATCTCTTGGAGTCTCCGGTCTAGAAAATCCTTCCGACTTCGAGTCTCGAGGGTCCTCTGGCAGAACGGGGGCAGAGATCTTCCAGGGGTGGAGTCGTGGACCGATTGAGGGCTCTCCACCCTCGGGTTCATTTCCCAGGAAGGACGGGGTGGCTGGCCCAAGTGGCCCGCCCCGCCGTCGGATTCTGGTGTTCCAGGGACACCCTTTCCAGGCGCACTCATGCCTGCGGCTGCTGCTGCTGCATAGCTTGCACAGCTTCTGAGAGGCCTCTGACCTGCTGCGCTAGTAGATCAAACAGCTCCGCACCGACCGCCGTCACCGGAGGAGGAGGAGGAGGTTGAGAAACAGGAGGGGAGACCGGAGCCTGAGATCTGGCCGTGGATCGTCGCGTGGACACCTTGCGGGGAGGCATCGAGCAAGGACCAAGTGGAGAAAGGAGGGGGGAGGGGATGCCGGAAGAGATGCCCGGGGGCGGTCCCGTTGAGCGCTCCTTTAGGAACAAGGATACTACGAAGACACAGCCCCTTCCTCTAGCGCCAATCCTATTGGTGCAAAAATCTGCTTGCACCGGGGAAGCTGGAGTCAAGGGAGTCACGGTCACCGTCGGGACCTGCAAAAGAAGTCTAAACCGGAGGTGGGGTTGCTCCGGCAAGACCCTCCGATGCTCAAGTCAGTTCTCTGCCTCAACAAGAATGGAGTGCTCGAACGAAAATTTTAGCAGAGTTTTTAGGTAAAACGAGAGCTTATCGAATAACGTATCTGGGGTTCCCCTTTTATAAGTGGAGGGGGTAACAAATTGATAGCGACGCCTGTAACCGTCAGGTAGTGGGCAGCCCACAGTCAGGAGGAATTTGTGCGAGGAGTAGTGGAGTGGACCTGTGGCCCTCACTGTAGCGCGCCACGTGGAGTCTGCCGCAAAGAGTGGAGCGGCGTCCGTTGTCGGGACTTGCCAGAGGGTGGAAGAATCGCGCAGTATCCGTTACAGAAGGTGAGCAGGATCGTGGGTATCATAGCGGTCTGCCAGGGAATAGTGGGCCGCGCGGAATCCATCGTAGGAAATGGAGCAGGATCGTGGTGGTTGCTGGTCGCGTCAGGGAGTGCAGATCCGTCGGCTGAAGTTCGGCAGCGGTCGGAGTTGGTGGCGGAACCTGGCTCCCGTAGGAGTCCGGATGGAGTCCTTCTGCAGTTGAAGTCAGGTGCGAAGTCTGGCTCCCGTAGGAGTTCGGACAGAGCTTACCGGGTTGGAGTTGGTGGCGGAGCCTGGCTCCCGTAGGAGTCCGGACGGAGTCCTCCTGCAGTTGAAGTCAGGTGCGAAGTCCGGCTCCCGTAGGAGTCCGGACGGAGCTTACCGGCAGTTGAAGTTGGCGACAGAGCCCAGCTCCCGTAGGAGTCCGGGCGGAGTCTCTCTTGGAGTCGTGGACGGAGTCCGACTCCCGTAGGAGTCGGGCGGAGTCTTCCTTGGCGTCGTGGACGGAGCCCGGCTCCCATAGGAGTCCGGGCGAAATCCTCCTGCAATTAAAGTCAGGTACGAAGTCTGGCTCCTGTAGGAGTCCGGACGGAGCTTACCGACAGTTTGAAGTTTGGCGACAGAGCCCGGCTCCCGTAGGAGTCCGGGTGGAGTCTCTCTTGGAGTCGTGGGCGGAGTCCGGCTCCCCTAGGAGTCCGGGCGGAGTCTTCCTTGGCGTCGTGGACGGAGCCCGTGTTGCCCAGCTATGCAACCCAAGAGGGGGGGGTGAATTTGGGTTTCTAAAAATTTTAAGCCCAACAGATAATTTATGAAGAACAAAACAATGGCTTTAAAGCAATATTAATTACCTAAAGCAGTATTGCAAGGATATAAATAAAAGAAATAAGATAAAGCAATAAAGCACACCACAAACACAAGGATTTATAGTGGTTCGGTGCTAACTTGCACCTACATCCACTCTCCAAGATCCCACTTGGGAATTTCCAATCCACTATCCTTTGTATTCAAAACCCGAATACAAAACGTCGGAAACTCCGACACTAGCTATCCCAAGCTAGAATACAAGACGTCGGAAACTCCGACACTAGCTATCCCAAGCTAGATCACTTGTTTCTCGGGTACAAGTAAAACCCAAAACACTCCGATTTTCAGGTTCGGATCAACCTTTCCTTGTTTTGGAAATCCTCCAAAAACAAGAGCAAAAACTCACAAAGAGTAAGAATATTTAGAGCACAGATTAATACAATAACAGCTCCTTAAATGAGCAAATATAACAATAAAAGCTTTACTCAAATGAAGAACCCCTTTTTCAGATTTTCTCAAGATGAATGAACGGTTGAACGAATGCTTGAGAAGAGGTTGATTGTTGATTGAAGATCTCTTGAAAGCTTTGAACGATCTCTAGATCAAGGTTGAAACGATAGGCGTTGAAGAATTCTCTCCTTGAAAGATCTAGCTTTT